>NC_056623.2:152964941-153294941 GCF_002870075.4 Lactuca sativa | reverse complement strand
ATCTAGAAAAAACAACTGAAGTGGAGGTCTTAATCTGATTTTGCAAGTTCCGATTAACTTAATTACTTCAATTAACTAAAGTTAACGCAAACAACTAATTAAAGACGATTGTAATCAAGAGAATAAAGACACTTCAATTTATCTTTGATTATTTAATATTATTGGGCTATGTAAGATATATCTAAGATTCATTATCTATGATCAAGACAAATAACTAAATTATATTCTCTAACACAGTTAAAGTTATAATATTTATTACCTATTCTAGGATTTGGTCAATCACTAGCTCTAGCACTTTAATGTTCATAAACAACTAGGTAAAGAAGTCATGTAATTAAATTGGTCATTCAACTACACTAAACTTGAAATCTAAGAAAACAAGATTGAAACTTCTAACATGCTAGGTATTGATAAATCTAACAAAAGCTAAACCAACTTCATAAATCCATGTAAAGTAGAAACTACGCACAATATTAGGGTTCATCATCACTAACCAAAAGCTTCATGATTTAGCTCATAATTGTAGAAAAGAAACACATAAACACATAAGAAAGCAAACTAGACATGATCAAATCTAAGTAAACTGAATATATTATGTGAACTCTTGCTATAATCTTCTGAACTCTTGATCTTCAATCTTCTCCTCCTCCCAAGGGTCTTAGAATGTTAATTTTCATAGGTTTTCTGTCCAGAAGTCGACTAAATCTCCAACATTCATCCTCAAATTGATAAATTGTTTGATATATATATATATATATATATATATATATATATATATATATATATATATATATAATTTCCTTGAAATCTCTCTTCATGACGTGACCATAAGTTTGTCATGACATGAACTCAGTGTCAATCCCGTA
Source organism: Lactuca sativa (assembly GCF_002870075.4). NCBI lineage: Eukaryota > Viridiplantae > Streptophyta > Magnoliopsida > Asterales > Asteraceae > Lactuca > Lactuca sativa. The sequence continues at coordinate 153,294,075 of NC_056623.2, read as the reverse complement.
TTCGCCAAGGAAACTGCTCTTCTCCATGTAGGAATCTTCTGGGACATGTGGTCACGGCGTGAAATGCTTATTGTCATGTTATGAAATCTATTGTTACGCAAGGAGTCGGGATTCCTCCATATGTCACGTTGTGAACTTATTGTCTCCACGTCGTGGGACTTCTTTTGCATGATTTTCTCTCCTTTAACTCTTAGTTTCAGTTCCAATCCTCCAAGTATTCAACTTTTTTCGATTTCAGTCCTTTTTCTTCAAGTGTTTTCTTTTTGGCTGCAAAATATAATTAAACTTAATAAGTACCAAATATCTTTGTATTTAACCAAAATATGAGAATATCACTAAGGAACTAATACATGTTTTATAGTTTGGATTAACAAAGGAAGCAAAATATCTTTAGCATTTCGGATTGGAATTCCGAGGTTGATTTTGGTACACATTTTGTTTGGAAATTAAGATCTCTGATCTAATTTTGGTTAACATGTATTCCTGAATTCATTTGATGCAGGGTATTTTAGGTAATTTTAGTGGTATTTGAGATTGGCCATTATTTGGTGTTTAGATGACTAGTTGAGTTCATTCCGGAGCTATGTTCTGTTAGATATCTTTTTAGACTGAGAGGTTTGTTTTTCTCACTGTACTGGTGGATGAAAAACACCAATGTTGGCCTACTAGATTATTTATCTTGGTTATAAGATAGTGTTATGCTAGTAGGTGACTGAGTAGTAGATCAATATCGTTATATGTACTTGTTGGTTCTATGTTTACGTTTGTTTGTTATATATGTCGATGTATTGTGGTTGGCTTAAGGCGGTCCTACTTTGTGCTGAAGGCCAAGACACTCAGGGCGGTCTGGATAGGTTGTAGGCCTTGCGAGGCGGTCCAGTCAGTTTGAAGGCCCGTAGATTAGACAAATAGGTTGTAGGCCTTACGAGGTAGTCCATTCAGGTTGAAGGTTCATATTTGCATGCTTTTTTTTATGTAGTGTGTTGGTACTTTGGGGAACTCACTAAACTTTGACTTATAGTTTTAGTTTATTGTTTCAGGTACTTCTGAGGATCGTGAGAAAGCGAAGACTTGATCGTGCACATCTTTCTATTTTTTATATGGATTTTTGGGGACACTCTGATATGATCTTACTTTTATAACAATGACTATTTTGGTAAACAATGATGGTTAATGGTTGATTTTAAAATTTTAAAAATTTTGTGATTTGTGGAGTGTTACAAGTTGGTATCAGATCCTTGGTTTGAGAGAATTGGATGAACATTCGTCTGAATCCAGACTCAAACTAGGGAACTGAAAAAGTTTTTAAACTTGTTTTGAAAATTGTTTTTAAAAAGTAACCAAGGAACGATGTGATGTTATCACAACATGCTAGTGGTAGGCTTGGGATGTTCAGAATTTGCATGATAGAATTTCCTGATATGTGATGCCTAATAGCCTAGGATTATTACTTTTATGGAATTGACATCGTTACTGTAGTTGCTTAGTGTATGCATCATATTTGTACATAACTAATATTCTATAGCCTGAGAATGTTTGGTTCGGCCTTATTTCCTGTTCTTGTTTGATGAAGGGCTTAGGGTAGAATTAAGTATTTGAGTGTTTATAGGATCTAGTGTTATATATGATTAGCATACAAGAGTGCTACAGAGTTGCTGGAAGTTTCATGGATGGGTTTATGTATGAGCAGACGACCAGTTAAGAAAAGTCTTGCCATTCTCTAGGGAGTGAGGATAGGATGTATGTGTATCCTAGTGTGTACTGTTAGGGTCGTTGTGAAGATCTTTTGAGAGAAATATGAGTAGATGTGGAATGTAGTATGGACCCGTACTACCAGAAGCACAAGACTCATATATGTAGCAGGGAAGTCACAACCCCTAGGGTTTCATTATTTAGATTAGACCGTATAGTATGAAATGCATCATGACTGATATTTTCTGGTTTATTTTTAGTATGGTGCTCACGAGGGGACCAGGTTCCGAAGTCGGAGCGGGCAACCATGATAGGACAGGGTTGACTGAGGACCATATTAGGGAGTTGATTTATGTTGAGATTGTTACTGCGGTTCAGGGATTGATACCGGAGTTGTTTGGGTCTATCAAGACCACCATGATTAAGCTTTTAGCAGATCATTATACTACACTTTCTAAGGCTAATGTTGATGCAGCTACCATTGTTGTTGCAGTCGCGGGGTTGGTGGAGAGAGAGCCTTCCAGTACCGAGACTTCGATAATATGGAGCCACTTGTGTTTGATGGAGTTGAGGATCTGATCATTGCGATGAGCTAGTTATTCGATATTGAGGGGTGTTCTTTACATGCTTATGTCCTGCTGACCAGAAGGTAAAGTCCACCCTGAACCTTCTTCAATTAGGGGTGAATGACTGGTGGAGATTGGTGACTAGTTTGTACACTCTTGAGTAGAGGGCTGTAGTGACATGGGAGCAATTTTCCGAGATGTTTCACATGATATATGCTCCATTGGTGGAGTGGGAGAGGCTGGCTTATGAGTATTTAGATATGAGGCAAGGGACTAAGTCGGTGACTGAGATCACCATGACGTTTACTAAGAGGGATCTATTTTGTCCTGAGTTTTTGTTTTAGAGCAAGCTCAGATGACCCGGTACTTGAGCAAGCTCAAGACATATATCTGCCAGTTTGTGTCCACTCTATGCTATGGTACACTTATGGAGCTACATGAGGCCGCTGGGAGGTGGGAGATTGAGATGGAGCTCCAGGCTAGGGGCGGAGGCCGGCTTCGGTGCAGACACAACCTGCGACGAAGCGGTTCAAGGCCACTGATATGAAATCTGGGGGTCAGAGGGACCATACTTATGGCAAGTGCGGCAAGGTTGATGATGGTTCTTGTCAATCTTATTTTGGCTGCCAAAAATGTAGGAAGGAGGGGCATTATGCCAAGGATTGTCACCAGCAGGTACCTGTACTAAGCACCAGGATCTGTTATCACTGTGAGTAAGTTGGCCATATTAAGGCCAAGTGTCCCTTGTTCACTACGGGACCAATGCAGGCTCCAATACCAGCTACATTGAGGATCGCACATGCGGGTCAGGGTAGGGCGGACCCCCCAAATCTCGAGGTCGCACTTTCTAGCTCACAACAGAGGAGGCCAGGGCTACGCCGGATGTCTTTACTGGTATGTTTCCATTTATCGTTATGTCAATTATTTTATGATATGCTTATGTTTATGTTTCTGATAGGTACATTCTTAGTGAATTCTTTGCTTGTTCTTGTTCTATTCGACTCGGAAACGAGTTGGTCCTTTGTATCTTAGTATTTTAGTAGGGGTTTCGATGTGACCCTTGGAGAGCTGAAGGGTCCATTGTGGGTTTCTATCACCAACAAATGCGGGATTTCTGCATCAAGTGTTTTATGAGGATATTTTTTGTAGATTTTTGGGGAGCCTTACTTGATTGATATGATCTTTATTCCCATGGGAGACGTGTATGTGTGATTGTAGGGATGAACTGGTTGAGTAGATTCAGGGCTATGGTCAATTGCGAGGGTCGGCTGGTGATAGTTCGAACCCCAAGTGGGGGAGAACAGGTTATTTATCGGGAGGGCACCAGATTGGGATCAACCTTTTGTTCTGTTGCCAGAGCTCGTCAGTATATCCAACATGGGTGCATGGGTTATCTTACTTATGAGGTTGATGCCCGAGTTAAGAAGCAAGTTTCAATTTCAAAGGTGCCAGTGGTTAGAGACTTTGCTGATGTGTTCCCATAGGAGTTTCTTGGTGTGCCTCCGAAGAGGTAGGTCGAGTTCAGGATTGATTTGGTTCACAGTGCGACCTCTATTTCTAAGGCTCTGTATCGTTTGGCACCACCTAAGATGAAGGAGTTGTCCACTTAGCTTTAGGAGCTGATGGACAAGTAGTTTATTAGACCGATCTCGCCGTAGGGAGTACCGATTTTGTTTATCAAGAAGAATGACAGTTCACACCGGATGTGCATTGATTGCCGAGAGTTCAACAAGTTGACGGTGCAGAACTGTTATCCATTTCCATGGATTGATGACCTCTTTGATCAGTTTCAGGGTGCGTCTTGGTTTTACAAGATCAACTCAAGGTCAGGATATCACCAGATGAGGGTTTGAGAGGAGGATGTGGAGAAGACCGCGCTCTAGACTCGTTATAGTCATTACGAGTTCGTGGTGATGCGATTTAGGCTCACCAATGCGCCTACGACTTTTATGGATTTGATGAATCGGGTATGCATGCCGACGCTCGATTGATCAATCATTTTTGTCAATGATGATATGTTGGTGTATTCCAAGACCAGGGATCAACATGAAGTGCACCTTATAGAGATTTTGGGAGTCTTGAGGTGAGAACGGCTGTATGCAAAGTTCTCAAAATGTGAGTTTTGGTTATGAGAGGTCAAGTTCCTGGGATATCTCATTACCCAAAATGAGATTCTGGTTGATCCGACCAAGATTGAGGCTGTGATGTAGTGGGAGGTTCTGAAGTCTCCCATGGAGGTAAGGAGTTTCTTGGGTTTAGCAGGATATTATCGGAGATTTATTTAGGATTTTTCCAAGATTGCAGTACCTCTCTTTCATCTAGCGAGGAAGCAGCAAGTGGCATTTGAGACTCCGAGACAGAGATTGTGCGAGACCCCAGTGTTGACCCTCCCCGAGAGTGTTGAGGTTTTTGTGGTGTTTTGTGATGCATGCATCATAGGTTTGGGCGTAGTTCTTGTGCATCATGGGAGAGTTATTGCTTATTCTTTTCGGCAGCTAAAGCCACATGAGGTCCATTATCCGACTCATGATTTGGCGTTGGGGGAAGTAGTGTTTACTCTCAATATTTGGCGGCACTACTTGTATGGGTTTTGGTGTACTATATACACGGATCACAAGAGTGTGAGATATCTTATGGACCAACGAAACTTGAACATGAGACAATGTAGGTGGTGATGTGGTCAAGGATTATAACTATGAGATTCTGTATCATCCCAGGAAAATCCAATGTGGTCATGGATGCTTTGAGCCGCAAGACAAAAAGTTCTGTTGTTGGGAGTCTATGTATGAGGATATCGATTGACTCTCCACTTCTTGAATATTGTTTTAGTGAGAATTTGGGATTGGCAGTGTACCAGATTCCTAGGCTCTTTATGTTGCGAAGATATCATAATTTTTTCTTACAACTTGCAAGTGAGACATATTTGGGTTGGCTTTGAATCAAGCACAAAGACATGTTAAAACATGATATTTGATTGACTTTCAGGGAGATAGATTAACAAACATATCATGCTTCGATGTTTCTTCTAGTCAACTGGTTCGCCAATTGAATCTAAAAAGATCTTGTGTCTAAATCCTATAGGGACTTTGGTAGAGGCACATGTTTTTGGGTTATGAAGATCCTTAGACAACAATAAGGGATAGTGGAAGGAACATACTTTTTGATCCTTAATTGGCCCGAATAGTAGATCTATGAACAACCTATCTATAACAACTTTATTATGCGAGAATACATACCTTTTATAGTCGTCAAAACCTTCATAGATCCTTGATTTGTTGATGAGTGCTTAAGAGTCCAAAGTACAACTTGTCTTTCGTAATCACACCCAAGGAATTGAGAACAACAACACCCAAAAGCAACCGATCCACCAAACTCATTGAATAATGAAACAAAAACCCGAAGTTGTTGAAACAGCGCTGCCACACCTAGACAGTATCACCACCACGCCATGGTAGAAGGATTTTGGTCGTTACGGGAGAAGAAGAAGGAAGTCGAATTTTGCTTAAGGTTTTGTGAAAACCCATCGTCTAATTTTGGCCAAAGACCCCTCTATTTATAGTGAAGGATATAAACCCTTAAAAGATAATTATCTAATCACATAATAATTAAACATGTAGTTGGTAATCATCTAACTTCTTAATTATCTTGTTTAATTCTCTAGAACATTGAAGAACTTCTAGACTTCATTAATTAATTAAAGACTATTAAGTAATTAACAAATCTAGTCCCGATAATTTTACCATATCATTTATTGCTTATTTTTATCATTGTGTGTAACCCAAAATGACCCTACTATTAATGGTAATATTACCAATTGTTGTGACTGTGGGCACCATTCTCCAACACTCCTACTTGCATAAGTTACCCCCACTATATGGTCTAATATGAACTTATAATGAGTAGAGAGAATACAATCAAGTGTATATGTCATACTCACAACATAGAGTTGTGATATAGCCCTTAAATAAGTGATCAAATATTCTTTTGTTCTTCAAGATATCTATATGAATGTGAGACATGGATATAGTCAACCCGATAACTACTTGTGTCAACAAAAAGCAAACTACATAATGATGAGTTTTGAGCACTACAATATTGGTATGGTGCACATGCAACCCGAATGCTTTGGATCTAGGTTTTTTCTCAAGTTATACATGCAAATTATTATCCAAAACATAAACCCTAATCTAGCATACAATTTTCGAAATTGATGACTTAAACATAGTTAGAAGAATACGTTTTCTTGTAGCTTGTACATCTTGACCTTCAAGAGCTTAGTGCCTAAATTGTTGCACCTCTAATGAGCCACAAACACCAAGTAGCAATTGGAAGATTATGAGAGAGATGAGGGAGGCTCTAAAATCGGCTAGGGTTCTCTATGTATTCAAGTGGGTGATTTTAGGAGGCGTGACATTCCTTATATAGTTGAGTTGCTGCTAGGGTTTTCAACTAGAAACCCTTATTCCCTTTCTTAGGCCCTAAGCAGTCCAGAAACCCCTATATGATAGGCTATGTATGAAATCTTTATGGACTCTCACTACAAGAAAAATACCCTTTAATGACGCGCAAACAATGACACTCGCTGATCTACGATACGCATTTTTATGCGCCCTTAAAAATAATGTCAGCCTTCCAAAATTTGAAGGATAGAGGGCACGCATTTTTGCGTGCCCTTAAATTAGTGTCTCAATAAAAAAAATTAAAAACACGGAGGGCGCTTTATGTTAAATGTGCGTCCTCTGTCGGTGTCGCTTTATAATTTTAGTGAAACGCGCCTTGAGAAGATAACGGGGGAAAACAAAACCCTAAAATTTTGAAAAGCCGCCTTTCTTTTCTACCTTTTTTTTTGCATCGACTCTCCCCTCTTTTTTCTCTATTGTGAGAAGTGACGGAAAGAAGGGAGACTGGGATGGATCTGCCGGTGATGATGAATGGAGGTGCTTTCCGGTCAATTTCGGAGACGGCATTGTCGATTTCGATGGTTGTTTCCCTCTTGCCCTAATTATCTTATCGATGCTCCTTCCTTCCCCGTCCCGACTGCCGCCTTACCCTAGTTATCGACGCCCCTTCCTTCCTTCCTCACTTGCCTTCTTCTCTCTATCTCTCTCTTCACCGTTTCCATATCCTTCCATCTTAAGTCATGTCTTCACAAATTCGACGAAAAGAACTAGGGCTTTCAACCACATCTCAGTAAACGTAAGTAACCTTTTCTTGTCTATACTTCATCGGTTCTTTGCTTGAAAATATCTCCAGAAGTCGATCCCGAAGCTCACCCGTGTCAATCGGACGTCGAAACGTCTGTTGAAAGACAATCACATCGTCGCCTCGAATCACACACCGCCAGGCAGTGGATTCATCAAGGATTTGAGAGATTAACTGATCAATTTGAGAGATTAACTGATCAAGAATTTATAATTTAATCCATGTCTTACTTACTACATAACATAGTTGAACCACCACTCACCAAGGATTCAAAGGGAATTGCTCGAGCTCCAGGTCTGATTCTAGTTCTTCCATAATGATTAGAAACATAATTAACTCTACAAAAAAAATCATCTCTGTACCTATATTTAAAACATTTAATTTAAGTGCAAAAATGCAAAGTGTTGATGGAATTCATGTAAGAGTTAGGTTAGCGCAGTTGTCAGTGGACAAAGTCCTGCCAGCACCATGTAGCACTTCAGTTTTTATCCAGAAACAGGAGGGAACCTCCATTGCTTCACTTCCATAACCTCTTGTGCTGTACTTGTTAGGGTGCAAAGTCATGCTTGGATGTAATGTTTTAGGCTTTCCTCATTGTATGTGTAAATGGGTTAAGTCTTTCCTATAAATAGGAAGTGAGTGACTCCCATTATATAAGGAATCATTTGGAGTGTTAGACTAGAGAGAGAAACTTGTACAAACCCATTTGTATATCCTTTCTAGATCTAATAAGAGCTTAAAAATATTAATTTACTCCTTGTGTTCTTGAATTTGTATGATGAATCACTAGATCTTTCTAATTCCGCACAAGCCATCAGAATCAACACCACTACAATTGGTATCAGAGCAGGTGTTCTTGATTTTCATCAAGAATTGATCCTTGATGGCTATTTTGATTTGGTGATTCTTTTTGTTCATTGATCTTCGTGTTTAGAGAGTGTTTTTGTGTTCTAGAAGTCGAATTTTTCTTTGATTAGATCCATAATTCGACTTTCTCTCTCTATAATACTTGTTTGTATCACTTTATCTCTCTAGAAAACCCATTCAAAATCACTTTCTCTCTCTAGAATTCTTCAAGTTTTTGTGATCATGGTGGGTTTGCCATATGATTCTTGGATTGTGATCATTAAAGATGTGAAATACAAAGTCAATGAAGATCAATTTTATGGGTTGTTGTTAAGCAAATTGATTTCATGGGGTAATTTGGTTTCTTATGGAGGTTTGAAGGATGATCATGGAAGCTTGGTATTTCAACCAATTTGTAAGATTGCATGGTTGAATAAAATTGCCTTGTCCATATTAGTTCGTAGTAGAAATCAAAAGGAAGGAGAAGAAAGAGATTTGTTCAATAAGAAATATGTTTCTCTTATTGAAGACCCAAATGATCTTCGTGCTCTTAAATTTCTTGAAGTTCTTGATAATGGAGTTCAATGTGATGTTCTTGATGTTCAAGAAAAAGGAGTTCAAGTTGATTCTCAAGATGAAAAAGTTTTTTGCTCAATTGGAGTTCAAACCAATGATATTTTGTGTTCTTGTGATTCGTTTGAAGGGATGATTCCTTATCGGAAGCCGGTGATCCAAGAAAATAACAAATATCAAACTCCAAAAGATTTGATTCAAACTCAAAATGTTCATGTTGTTGAAAGTGGGTTTGTTCATGAAGTCAAGTCTTCAAGATGCAAAAAGATGAGAAAGAAAAAGAAGAAGAAGATGAATCGGAAGAACAAGCGGGTTTACTCACAAAAATCGTCATATGTTGTGAAGCCAAAATCCGTGAAACAAATTTGTGTTCCAAAGCAACAATCTCCAAGTGTTGAATTGAATTTGAAGTCAAAACCCAAATGTGTTGGTGGTTCTTGTGAAGATGTTCTTGGATCGTTGAAGAACACGAAGAACACGAAGAACGAGTTGTACATCTCGCATGGTGGGTGGTACAATGTTCAATTTGGAGATTTTCTCATTCCGACAAAAGAACCAAGTTCTTCCAAATTTGATTTGTTTGTTGAAAACGGAACTCGATTCGTCAAAAAGGTATCTCAAATTCTCAAATGGATTCCAAAACATCCATGATTTCAATTCGTACTTTGCGTTTTTCATTTTTGATCAATTTGCCTCGTTGGATCAAATCCGTTTCACCCCCATTGTTGATCCAATATTTTTTTTAAGATCAAGCCCAATCAAAATTTCTATCTGTTTACTATTCATCAGCCCAAACATTGAGTTTGTTACTATTCACGTAATTAAATGATTAAGTCCAATGTCCAAATTCATTTACTGTTCATCTTGATTTCGAAGCCCATTCCATGACAATTGATCTGTTACTGATCGTGGTTCACTTTCATGAGTCCACACTCCACGACTTATTTCTCATCGCTTATTTCGATTTTTATATCCAGATTGTATCTTGCACTCACAAATTCGTTTGGGTATAATTCAATATCATATTGTCCATTACTGTTCATCAAATCGTATCTTGAGCCCAATTCGATATTCATTGGTGTTTATGTTTAAATATCAATTCCATAAATCGATATCTTTACATTTGAAGCCCAAAACTTTTGTTTAATCACTCTCTATGTTCGTTCTTTGTCGAATGCATAAAAGGATTGTACTCTGTTGTTTTTTCTTGATTCTCGATTTAAACTTCGATTTCTTGAGTTCTGTTTTTGATTCAACGATTGTGTTAATCGATTTGAATTTGTTTTTGATTATTAATTTGTGAATCGATTTGTCCTATTACAAAAAAAAATCGATGATGATCAAATTATTCATTAAATCAGATCGATGAGTTAATGATTCTTGGTTTGAAGATTTTGATTCAACTCGGAAATTGTTGATTTGGATCGATATCGAGTTTAGTTATTGGGTTTATCAGTCGAGATGTTTCAAGAACAGATGAATGAATAGTCAAACTGAAAAGTCAGAATTCAGGTTCTTGAATGTCGATTGGAGATCGATTGTCTGAAATTGAGAGGTCAAACATGAAGAATAGTCAAAATCGACTTTTGTTCAGTGAGTCAAAATTTTGATTTTGGAGTTTGATTTGATTCGATTTGTTCTTGAAGACGAGTTTTGTTTTGGATATCGACGGGGAGATTGAATAGAAAGTCAATGGCTTGTTTGATTTGGATTAAGGAGTCGATATGTACGTTGATTGTATTTGGAATCGATGGCTGAAAACGAAATGTGGAATCAGTAGATGTTCGTTATCATGATTTCAAAGGCTTGGTGTTATCACTGTGACAAATTGTTGGGTTAATTTGATTTGGCTTCACATTCGTTTGTTTTGGGTATAATTGGGAAAAACGAAGGAATTGGAACGAAGACCTGTAAAAAAAAAGGGTCTAAAAGCGAAGGGTTATATTTTTGGGTGTATTTTTCGAAGGGTGTGAAGTTACGAAGAGGAGAGAGAAAGTGAGACTCTTCGTATGTTTGTGAATTGAAAGAAATTGACTGAATTTTCGAAGGGGGTATTTTGGAAATTCATACGAAGACTTTTACTGTTCATTAATGAGTCTTCGTATGCTTCGTGCTTCGAAAGAATTGAGCAAATGACATATTTTCGAAAACGGCCCCTGAACCTTCGAATATGTGACACTTCGAAAATTTAAGCATGTTGCGTATGTTTGACACTTTTCGCCCAACTTCGAAAATTTTTTGGTGCTTCGCATTTTTGGGCATGGTCTTCGTATGTTTGTGAAAAAGGGCAGAATTTTCGAAAATGGTCCCTAAGGCTTCGAATTTTTGGTAGTTTGCACCCAAATTCGAAAAGGACTATTTTTTGCTGAAAATTGAAGAATGTTCATTTTTGGTCCCTGCAGTTTGTGCAAATTGACGCTTTCTACCTAGCTTTGGAAAAGGGGGAGAGTTTTGCATATTTGGCTGTTTTGGACGCAACGGGTCCCTGCAAGTTTCAGAAAGTGACAATTTCTACCGGGTTTTGAAAAATCTTGCAACTTTCACCCAAAAAGTCAAAATTTTTCATAAATTGAAAATTTTTTGTGGCTTTTTCGTGATTGTTTTTCCGTGCAAGATTTTTGGTGATTCATTTTTGGTACACATCAAGGGGGATTATCGTGAATATTATTCCTCGGGCGCTTCTCATCCTTAGTGGGTTTTATAATCATTTTTTGATTATAAAAAGAGGGAGAATGATGGGTATTCGAAGCTTCTCGGGTTTGTCGAATATTCATTTGCGGATTTGAAGACCGATGTTACTTCGAGGGGGAGTTTGGTCTTGATCGCGCTAGCTCGTTGGAGATTAAAGCCGGACATCCAATCCTAACTTTGAGGGGGAGAATGTTAGGGTGCAAAGTTATGCTTGGATGTAATGTTTTAGGCTTTCCTCTTTGTATGTGTAAATGGGATAAGTCTTTCCTATAAATAGGAAGTGAGTGACTCCCATTATGTAAGGAATCATTTGGAGTGCTAGACTAGAGAGAGAAACTTGTACAAACCCATTTGTATATCCTTTCTAGATCTAATAAGAGCTTAAAAAGATTAATTTACTCCTTGTGTTCTTGAATTTGTATGATGAATCACTAGATCTTTCTAATTCCGCACAAGCCATCAGAATCAACACCACTACAGTACTTGACATTCTCACACGTCCGTATGAAGAATATTCCGGAAGAAAATGTACTTATTATCGAGATTACCCCTACTCCAGTTTTGGTAAGTTGAGCATAATCTATTACTTGATTTTGTGAATTTGTAAAGGTTGTTGTATTCTTTATTGGAATGACAGGAAGTGGAGTTGAGTTGATTGATGGAAAAGAAGATGAATATGCATGGTTAGAGGAGATAGATGCACCAGATGTAGCAATAACAACAGCTGATATTGTGAGCAAGAGTGTAGCAGTAGAGTTTGAGGTATCATATTTATATTTATTTGCTTACTTTTTTTTATTTCATTTATTATCGTTTTATTAAAAAAAGTTATTTTTTTAAGGTTGGTGGAAGCGGTATAAGAATCGGGGGAATGGCAAAAGGTTCCGGAATGATCCACCCAAACATGGGAACACTTCTTGGTGTATGTACTAATATTGCCATATATTAATTTATTACCACAAAATGTTTTGTAAAAAAATTTTAATTGATTCAAAAAAATGTCAATTTTCAGGTTATAACGACTGATGCTCGTGTAGATACTGACATCTAGCGAAAGATGGTTCAGGTTGCTGTGAATCGAAGTTTCAACCAAATTACTATAAGTAGTAGCATCATCAAAGGGTATTTTAGTCGTTTAACCAACAGTGACATGTGTGTATTAATAACTAAAATATTGCAGGTAGATGGGGATACTAGCACCAATGATACCATTATTGCTTTGGCTAGTGGTTTATCTGGATCAAACAGGATATCATCATTACACAGTTCTGAAGGAAACCAACGACAAATGTGCCTTGATGCGGTATGTTTAAATTACCAATTTACCCTTTTGTTGTTACATGCATTTTACAAGTGTTTTTTTTGTTAAGGTAATGCAAGGGCTTGCCAAATCAATAGCATAGGATGGAGAAGGGGCAACATGTTTGATAGAGGTCTATTTTTTTTTTGGGGGGGGGGGGGGAGGGCAGAAGGGTATTTATGGAAATGAGAAATTATGCAGGTGACAGTAAGTGGTGCAGGGAGTGAAAGTGAAGCAGCAAAGATTGCACGTTCAATGGCATCTTCTTCACTTACCAAGGCATGATGGTTAATATTTTGTTATTTCAAGGTGAAATAACTACTTCCAATGATATAATGATGATTTTTTATGGTTGGTTTTATCAGGTGGTAATTTATGGTAGGGATCCAAATTGGGGGCGGATAGCCTGTGCTGCAGGGTGTGTGGGGATTTTTTTTGACTCAAATGCCCTTAGAATAGAACTTGGAGATATTCTACTTATGGAAGGAGGCCAGCCACTTCCATTTGATAGGTAACAGTAACACCATACATGATACATGATACATGATAATTGAAATACTGAAAATGCGGTAGTGTTCCAGGGCAGCAGCTACTAATTACCTGAAAGAGGCTGGTGATGCTCATGGCACTGTCAAAATTCAGATATCCATAGGTAACTTTATTATTAAGTCATTCTTTCTGCATTAAATAAAAAAGAAACTTGTGTTATTTATTTGTTTATTTTGGGTGGAACGTGAACAGGGGATGGACCAGGAACAGGGTTAGCATGGGGATGTGATTTAAGTTATGATTATGTCAAGATTAATTATGCAACCTCTTTAGGCCCGAGCAGTCTTGATAAATGCTGGTCAAGCAAATGCAGCCACGGTAATTTTTTACTTAACTTTTTGTTACCCGTGATGTAAAATGACGTATATGCCCTTACAGGGGGATGCAGGTTACCAAGATGTAATAGACTGCTCATATGCCCTTTCCAATGTATGTAAAGTGTAAACCTCATTGTGTTCATTTACGTCATTTTACATCATGGGTAACAAAAAAGTTAAGTAAAAAATTACAGTGGCTGCATTTGCTTGACCAACATTTATCAAGATTGTTTGGGCCTAAAGAGGTTGCATAATTAATTTTGACATAATCATAACTTAAATCACATCCCCATGCTAACCCTTTTCCTGGTCCACCCCCTGTTCACGTTCCACCCAAAATAAATTAGGTTGATTCTGCTCTTGTTATGCACACAAGTGTATTTTCGTCATTTCTTCTCTCTAGTTTTATCTCGGTGACATGATAAATTAGGTTAATTTCATTCTTGCTTTAAATAACATGTTTTGAACAACAGTAATATTTTAGGTCATATTTAAAAATGATCAAAATAACCTTATTTCTGAACAAGGGTATATAATACATAATTACAATAAGAGAATAAAAGATAACTCAAAATAAGTGCAAAATGTTCTTTATCTCGGAAGACAAGATAAAGAACGTGTTTTGTGTATCTATTTATAGTACATATCTTTCACATAACATAAACAACTCTTTAAATTCCATGCATCGTTGACCGGATAATATTTAGGTATAGTTAGTTGTGTACTGTTTCCATGTTACATAATTAATCAATACCTCACTAAATTGATCATCTTTTACAGCCGATTTTGGTGTACATGTCCAAGGTTGATGGGAGATTCAATTTTAGCCCCATCAGTGTTAACTTTCTGACAGAAGTTGCAAAAGTTATCTTTGCACTTGTCATGCTTCTAATACATGTATGTTCTTCATTTCTTAATTTTATTATATTTATCTTCTGCTTTTGTTTTGGAAAACTTTTATGTGACCTAAACTTATCTTTCATCTGTTTACACCTGAATATATATGATGCTAACTTGTTGGCCTAGTTATTAGGTATTCTGCTTTCATTATTTGCATGTTATCTTAATTGATTTTTAAGTTCTGAGCTTAGTGTAGTACTTTTTTCCCTTATTCCTTACAAGTTGCTAAATTCTTTGTTAATTTTCAGGCTAGAAATCAGAAGATTGCAGAGAAGCCACTTCTTTTTGTCTCTAGCTTTGTACAGGTAAATTTGCCACATTTTCCTTTTTGAGTCAAAATATTATGCAACGGTTAGGCTTCTTCCAACAACAAAGTACTCATTATATTCTTAATGATTCCAAATTCTACTTTATGCTAGCTATAAAATGCTTAAAAGTTAAAAATTTATACTATATCTTAAAACCTACAGAATAAGTTCATTTTTTATAAAAGCAACAACAAAGCTCATGCTCATGTCTTTATGTCTGCCATGGTTTTCTACAGGCAGCTCGCAACAATGTGCTTCTTGAGATCTATTATAAGGTTACTTCTCTCATGGCCAAGAATATATGTAGTTGCTTTATTCTTTATTTGAGGATCATAAATGAACTTTATAATAATGTGTACTTGTCTTAATCGTTTCCTGACTGCAGAATTCAACCGGAGGATCAGAGCTTAGCACTAATTAATGTAGGAATTTTGATAACATATTTGCTACCATTTGTTTGTAAATTTTTGTTACGACTTCTATTAATTTGTTTTATCTTTCCATGGAACGATTATTTGTATGACATTAAATTTATGCAATGGATTCTATTTTTGTATATGATATTTTATTATCTATTATTAAACATTAAATACAAATTTAATTTGAAAATAAGCAAATCTATAAATAATATTTTTTTAAACATTTAAAATTATGATACGCAAAAATGTGTGTCATCTTCATTTATGACATGGCCTTTCTTGACAGGGGCTTCCTTGGTATGCATTGCGTGTCATAAACACGCGCGTCGTAAGGTTACGACACGCAAATGCGTGTCGTCTTCCTTTATGACAGGGCCTTCCTTGATACGCATTGCGTGTCGTAACCGCGCGTCGTAAATGCGCGTCATAAATGCGCGTCGTAAATGCGCGCCGTCTCTCTTTATGACAGGGCCTTCCTTGACAAGCATTTGCGCGTTGTCTGAGCGTTTTACGACGCACAATGAGCATCGTAAAAGGCCTTTTTTCTAGTAGTGTCTCATAGAGATTTCGTCCACACTCTATGAATAGGGTCCATCAGCCCAAACTACAACTATTATTGATTTACATAATCAATCCCCGTTCTTTTAATCATTCTCTTTTGATCACTAAATTAATTTCTGATTAATGCTAATTAAATAATATGATTTCTCAATTAATATATTATTCTTATGATATATTAATAAATCACAATTAACCTCTTTGTCCATAATTTATCCTATCAAATTGCTATGGCGAAGGCAACCCAACAGGACCATGGTACAATTGGGTCAAGTACATACCAATTATAGTTATGGGCTTAGGAACCTAATCCAACAGTCTCCCACTTGGATAAGTCTAATAACTATAACTGCCAATGCCACTTCAAAATCCGATTAGCAATCGTAGCTTTCAAAAGTCGATGTCGAACTCTGACCTAGTCAATGTCGTGTCCTTTAGATAAGGGATCATATAATCCTCCGTTCTGCAAGATATCGTGTGGACAATGACATGGAACATAATCATTCTCAATGTCCAACAATTTGTTTCCCGACTTCTAATTCGTTTGACACAAAACTTAATTGAACACATCAATTCAGTCCTGACCGGGCCCGACAGATAAGTCAATTCAAAATCATTGAGGGGCCCAAGATATCACTTTTACCCTCTTAGGATAAAAGGAACAGATAAACTTTGACTTATATGCTTGTACTATTTACTCATTAAATCGTACACAAAAACATGTTTTATAACATCAAGTTATTGATGTGTTTATACATTATCAATGCAAAAGTAACTTGCAAATAACGCCTTATATATCTCAGTTTAAAGATTATACGATATTATCATCTCACAATCACTCATGATAAATTCCATGAAGTGATTCAAATGAGCATGGGTTTACTCCAATACTAAAATCTTATTTCAAGAGCACTCATGAATGTTGCAGCAAACCTTTGCTATGTCTAAACACTTAGATAATCTACAAACAAATTCATGATAGTCTAACCTCATAACTTAGTCCGAAAGTATGATTGATTGTGGATAATTTGAATAATCCAATTATTTTGGAAGTAAAACATGAAAAAGTGAAACAATAGTAAACAATTGGCACAAGATAGTAAAGTTTACTCATAAATAAAACTCCATTATTTATTCATCAAAAGTCAATTACATTTATCTATTCCGAGTTTCTAAACATCTATCTAATCACTCAAACTAATATCATCCTTCAGACCAATGCTCCTCGCGTACTGTAAGTGCTTAACCTTGATCAGACCCTTTGTGAGGGGATCTGCTAGGTTCTCTTCTGATGATACCCTATTAACTACGAGGAGTCCTTCTTCTACCCGATGTTTGATGAAGTGATATTTTCTTTCGATGTGTCTGGATCTACCATGATCCCTCAATGCAAAAGCCACATCAGGGTGCGTACATATCTGTAACACCCGAAATTAGAAAGGTCAAGAAAGGAAAGGAAAACCATAAGTTAAAGAGGGTCGACTCGTCGAGTCTAGGGAGGAACTCGGCGAGTCGGAGCGGGATCCGAGTGTAAAGTAAGTGACCAACTCGGCGAGTCTGGTCTGGGTTGGGAAAACCTAAATCCAGGACTTTGGGCATTATTTATGTGTCTTATTCTCTCTATTAGGGTTCCTTATAGCCCCTCTCATCCAGAACCCAAAACCCTAAGCCCCCATTATTGTTGTTCAAGTTTCTTGCCATTTTTGAGTGATTTGAAGAAGAAGGAAGGAAGGAACACCATTGGGGATTCAAGGATTTGTAGTAGATCCAGAGTTTGAGGGCCTTTCCAGAGCATTTGAAGGTAATAAGTCGTTACCTTCAATCTTTTGAATATAGTTTTCCTTTGGTTGTGAGATTTGTGATTTTTATGCCATGTTTAAGAACCATTTCGAAGTTAGAGCCTAGATCTGAAGTTGCTACTTCAGATCTAAGTGTATTTTGGTCTAGAGAGTCATAAAGTATTAGTCTTGGGGATGTAAGTGAAGCATGGTTGCCTTAAACCCTAGTTTGGAGTGTTTTGGCTTCATTGCATCATAGACACGTAAAGTTAGCAACTTTACGTGTTCAGATAGTCTTAGAAGACCAGATCTATTGTTTGGAGCAAAGGAGAAGCTCTGTGACTCGAAATTACGGAGATGCACGATGGACTCGACGAGTCTGGGAGATGACTCGGCGAGTCGGGCTAGATATCAGACTTGAGTCGCATAGTAACTCGGCGAGTCGCATGGGTAGAATCGGCGAGTTGTATGAATATGGGCAGGAACTCGACGAGTTGTAAGAACAACTCGGCGAGTCTGTTGAAGATTGACTTGGACTCGGCGCCTCAGAGGGTTGTCGGTTAGCAGCTAGAGGGTTATTAGCAGAGCTCAACAGTTCAGGTGAGTTTCCTTCTAGTAGGAACGAGTCTAAGGCCACAATGCCGACCCGTTTAGCTAGCAGTAGTTTCCGGACTTCAGTCCGATGCAGTAGTTAGTATGTTTGATGCCTTCGTGGCTCAGACAAGACTTATGTGTTATGTGTTCCGGGCTACGACCCGATGCAGTATGCAGTATATGTGTTCATGCTAGTTGATATGTTTATTGTATGCTATGTTCAGTCAGTTTCTAGACTCCGGTCCAATGCAGGGGGCAAGGCCCCAGTTAGTCTGGACTTCGGTCCTATGTAGGGGACAAGGTCCCAGTAGTTTCCGGACTCCAGTCCGATGCAGGGGGCAAGGCCCCAGTTAGTCCGGACTTTGGTCCGATGCAGGGGATAAGGTCCCACTCAGTTTCCGGACTCCGGTCTGATGCAGGGGGCAAGGCCCCAGTTAGTCCGGACCTCGGTCCGATGCAGTGGGCAAGGCCTAGTATGTGCTTTATATGTTATTGTTTGGTATGTGGTAGTTTGGGGGGTCTCACTAAGCTTCATGTTTACGGTTTAAGTTTTTGGTTTCAGGTACTCAGTTTTCAAAAGGGGAGCTCGGAGAGGTTGCAGTGCACACACCATAGTCAGTTAGCCTGGGAATGTTTACTCTCATAATAAGATTATGTTTTGGATTAATACTCAAAAATTATGTTATGACTTATGATGCGGTTTTATAAATATGATTTTAGTAATGTTTTTAAAAGAAATTTTTAGTCGGGGTTTTTGGGTCGTTACAAGTTGGTATCAGAGCCTTGGTTTGAGGGATTCGGACATACTCTCGGGCGTGTCTGAACTCAAACTAAGGGATTGGTATAAAGGTTTTCAAAAGGAAAAGACAGTTTTGTAAAAAGAGTTTTGAGAAAGAAAACAGTTTTAGTAAAGCAAAAGAATTCAGAAAGAAAATAGTTTTGATAAGAGAAAAGGGTGTGGTGCATGCAATCAGCCAAGCTGAAGTAAGTATTCCCAAATTACCCATACAATTTTATGATTATCAGTTTCAGTTTCAGTTTTAGTTCCAGTTTCAGTTTCAGTTTCAGTAGAACAGCATGCTAGTATAGGACTAAGGATCTAGGAGGATGCCTTATGTGCCTGCTTATGTGTTTAAGCCTTATGAGAATTGCATGCTAGTATTGAATAGACAGTAGTAGGATAGCCTGTTTAGGTTATGCCTGATAGTATGAGTTCAACATTGTATGCTAGTACAATTTATTGATTATGAGAATAGTTTGCACGAGTATGTTTCCTTTATCCGAATGCTGCTTGCTCTGTGCTTAGTAGGACTCAGAGTGATGGGAGTTAGCCATTAGGTGAATACGTCACATCACATGTGATCAGGGTTGAATAATCTCAGAGTGCTGGATTTGGCCCTATAGCGCAGCTCTCGTCTGAGTCGAACCGTTGTGAGTACGAATCTTTTACTCGAAGGATTATCTGAGCCTCGTCACATGTGATAGTATTCAGGTAGTGGCTAATTGGCATTACGGGGAGGCCTTCAGCAGCTGAGGATTGTTTGGGTGGAGTCAGAGGTTCCCTAGGGCAAGCCTAGGATGAGAGTAGCAAAGATCATTAGTAGAGAAAAGGGACTTGGTGGAGTTGAGGTAACTCTTGAGGAAAGTACGGATATGTCACACCCCAAAACCAAGAACGGCTGAAATGTTCCGAGGTGGAGGACGTCATGTGAAGTATCATTACAGTGTAAAGTAGTAAACAAGCAACAACATCATCCATTGCATTAAAAGTAAAGTTTTAATACATGTGTGTTCTTTCATAATGTACAACAATAAAAATGATTAATCAAAATAAGATGGGTCTTGACTGTGCTCCATCTTCTCAAGGCCTGGACATTGTACCTGTCTAACTGGTGACCTGAGAATACAAGTTATTTGAAAGCGAGTATCAGCCTAAAGCTGGTGAATTCATAAGTATTTAAATGTCATTGTCTTGCTTTGTAAATATGTTATGAATGTCATGTAAAACCTTTAAGTAAGACAGTTGATATAAGTATGAAAAACCCTATGAAATCCCTTATTTCCTACTAGTATGAAATGTAGTCTTCCCCAAGACCCGAATGTTTTGTTATGACAATGTAGTCTTTTACCAAGACCCGAATGTTTTGTTATGATAATGTAGTCTTCTACCAAGACCCGAATGTTTTGTTATGATAATGTAGTCTTCTACCAAGACCCGAATGTTTTGTTATGATAATGTAGTCTTTAAGCAAGACCCGAATGTTTTGTTATGACAATGTAGTCTTCTACCAAGACCCGAATGTTTTGTAAGTAAAATGATAGTTTTTCCTTCTTTTTGACTACTACAAATAGTAATTAGTCTAACTCATCGTTTATGTGAATATATCACAAAATAAAGTAAAATGATATGACCTGTACTTCTTCTTCACAAATAGGATTGGGGCTCCTCATAGTGAACTACTCGACCTGATAAAACGCTTTTCTAGCAGCTCTTGCAGCTGCGTAGATAACTCCTACATCTCGGGAGGAGCCAACCGATATGGTGCCTTAGCTATTGGAGTCGCACTAGGGACCATGTCAATCCTAAACTCAACCTATCTCTCTAGAGGTATCCCTGGTAAATCTTCCAGGAATAAGTCTGGGGTACTTTCGCACTACTGGTACGTCATCAACTATCCCCTTACCCTTATCCCAAGTATCCGTGACATAGGCGACATATCCTGCGCAACCATGCTGGAGGTGGCGCCTCGCCCTCGCTGCTGAAAAGAACACTGGTCCACATTGTGGCCTCTCGCCTTGGATCACTAACGCTCCCCCACTAGTAGTGCAAAACTTTACTAGCTGCTGATCACAGTCAATCACTGCCCCATTGGGGTTTAACCAATCCAAACCCACTATAACCTTATTCCCATGCAGGGGAATAGGAACCAGGTCTACTAAAAAATGCTGATCGAATAACTACAGCGTACATCCTCTGTGAACCCTCGTAACCCTGATGGTCCTATAATCTGCTATCTCCACATCCAGTGGGCAATCCAGCTCCGCTAGAGCTCCTAAAAGTCTCTTGCTGAGCATGAGTGACACAAAAGATCGGGTGGCACCCTAATCAAACAGTACCAAAGTTGATATACCGTTCACTAAGAACGATCCTATAACAAAACATATAAGCATAAGTAACAAACAATACCAATAAAGAGATAAGAGAAAGATACAAACCCGTCTCCACGTCAGGAGCTGCTTGTGCCTCCTCTACAGTAAGATGAAAATCCCTACTTCGCGCCGTAGGCGCCTCAGCCCGGCCATGGCGGCCATCTGTAATCCTCAATGTGGCAGGAGAAGGTGCTTCCACCTTCCCTGTTGCTGCTAAGCTCAGGCACTAGGACCGCTTGTGTCCCCTCTGATTGCACTGAAAGCAAATCAGATATGATGTTGTCTTGGTGGTGGTAGTGGTTGTGCAATCTTGTCTCATATGACCATTGTAGCAGCCTGAACTCCACGCCTTGCATGTTCCCTCGTGCATCCTACCGCATTTTCCATAATGGCTATGGCTCTGCTGGCTTCGAGATCTACGATCTGTTACCTTGGGCTTCTTGCTCGAACTCCCTGACTGACCCCCTTTGGTTTCCTTATCCTTTCCTCCTCTAAATCCAACTCTCTCTCTCTCTCTCACTCTCTCTCTTTATCTCTCTCTCTCTCTCTTGCCTTAGCAATCATCTCCTCCAGCCTCTTGCAGCTGGAGCGGCTCAGAAACTAGCAGATATCACTCCACAACATCTCCTGATATCGGGCTTTTTTCATCTCCTCGTCTGCCACATACTGCGAAACGAGAAGGGCACTCTCCTTAAATTTGGCGGTGATCTCCGCCAATGTCTTTGTCGTCTGCTCAAGATCCTGAAACTCTCTGGCAAGCTGCTGCACCTCTATCATGGGTGAAAACATGGCCCTGAACCGGGTCACAAATTCACTCCATGTTATGGCATCAAGAGTTGTGTCATCACCCATCGCATGTCCAACCTCCTCCCACCAATCACGTGCCCTGTCCTTCAGGAGACAGGATGCAAGTCTGACCTTATCCCCCTTGGGACATCTGCCAATGCAAAATACATTGGCGACATCCACCAACCATCTGCTGCTCGCAATGGGGTCCCGAGCCCCATGTTAGTCGGAGCTCCACAAGCCCTGAACTCCCTGAAAGTCAGTGTGCGCGACCCCATCATGGCCGCCACCTTAGTGCGGAAAGCACTCAACCTATCACCCA
This sequence comes from Lactuca sativa, assembly GCF_002870075.4. Lineage (NCBI taxonomy): Eukaryota > Viridiplantae > Streptophyta > Magnoliopsida > Asterales > Asteraceae > Lactuca > Lactuca sativa. The sequence continues at coordinate 153,271,524 of NC_056623.2, read as the reverse complement.
AAAGCTTAAGAATTCCCTCCTTGATCATGCCAAAGATCATAGGAGTCTGATCCAGGATACTGTGTGTGATCTCAGAGGAGATGAACTCCTTAGTCTGGTCGTCTAGCTATCCGACTCCTGAACCTGAGCCTGATCCCTCACCGACGCCTGAACTGCTGACTGGTTTGTTGCGTAAAATCGCCATTCTAGAAAACACATCATAACAAACATCAAAATACTGAACAACTCTCAAAGGATCATATGCACTACAAGTCCTTTGGATTCATCTCAGTCTTCTTTGACTCGAATATGGATCCTCTGCTTTTAGTAGTACGGGCCCATACTACTTTCCACATCTACCGCTACTTTCCTCAAGAACTGCCTTAAATTCACCAAGTCCCTTCTAATACTAATGCTTCACGCGCTACTCTCATCCTAGGCTTGCTGTAGGGTAATCACCGTCCCACTCTCCACCATCAGCTGCATAAGAAGTCCCTGCTATCTTCCCCTAACTGGCTCGCGAATACTATTACATATCACTAAGACTAGCCAATTCTTCGAATGAGAGGTTCTACCCTACAACGGTTAGACACAAAAGTGACTAGCGAAATAAGGATAAACGTAAGGTTCAGTAATTATTTAGTCCTCGCAATATGTAACTTAGCATATTCATTTACTAGATAGTAAAAGAAAACTAGAACTCCTAAAAGCACAAAGCAAGCAACATTTGAGCATTGAGTACACATAATCAAGCATATTCTAATCAGGCCATCATACTGACTACTCTATACTAGCATGCAGTTCTCATAAAGCTGATACACATATAACAGGCACATAAGCATCCTTCTTAGATCCTTAGTCCTAATCTAGCATGTAGTTCTCATAAAACTGATAAGCATATAATAACATAACTTCTATGGGTACTGTAACATACACTTTACTAACCTTGTTTTATTATCATGTTTCATATGATTGTTAGTTTAAAAACGAATATTATTAGATATTATGTTGTTAAAGTAGGTAGTTATAGTAAAATAGAATTGTAAGTGTTAAAAAAAATTATTATTTTTCGGTATGGTTTTAAGCGTTGACTTCTAACGAAATAGTTTTATAATATTTTAAGTTAAACTAAGTTTAGAATCATTTGGAAGGTATTGGAAGTGATAGGGAAGTCTTATGTGATTCTGATCAAAAAGTCAACTATCTGATTTTATTGGAACATATTTTCTGGTATATTTTTATTGGAAGTTGTAAATTATCTCGTTAGAAACATATAGGCGAAAACCTCATCGAAAACGGAGTTTCGAGCGAAAACTTATGCAATTTCTAGTGTTTAGGGGTAAAACGGGTACCCAAACCGGGTCAAACCCGACCCAACTCGGGTTTTTACCCATTGAAACACGATTTTGAGTCATTTTTCTGCCATTTTCAGTTCCTCACTATCACTATGGGAGATTTTCACATACATGATCAATCTTGATCAAGTTTTGAAGATTAAATCAAGATTGTGAGTGTTCTTGAAGTATCAAGTCTAGTAATCAAGGTATGAACTCTTAATTCTTGGATTAACCCTTGTAAATTAAGAGATTAGGGTTTGATCAAAGTGGGTTTACCACTGATTTAATGAAATTAGGCATGAGTTTATGTTATTAACCTAGAATCTTAAATGGTAATCAAGTAACTACATGTAAACTTGAGAATTAATCATATGGTTTAAGAGTAATTAGTAAAAATTAGTAATGAAACCCAAGGTTTATACTTGAATTAGAATGGATTACTAAAATATTCAGTTTTATCATTGTAAAAGAAGAACTTGGTGATATTGATCATGAGGTTTGATCATGTAAAGGGTAAAATGAAATTATAAAGGGTATAATTGTCCTGTTTTTGTAAAAATCACCAAAAATCGTAGAAAAATCGTATGGAGATGTGCTATATATCCCTGGAAATCTAAGAATGTCTACTTTGATTTTTGTTTTAAAAACAAAATCTAATTCTGGACTTAAGATGGGTGAAAACAGCTATATGTTCAGTGCAGTAAGGCTGAATTTTGACAGCTTTGGGACATTTTGATAGCTTTAGGATGTTGTTTTGTAAAATTCATAGTAAATTATAGAAAAATAATAAAAATGTGAGGTCAGTGGCGTTAGAAAAATATAAGAGTATATTTTGTTAATATTTATAATGTATTATTTATTTTGATATTTAAGAAGGGTAAAACAGATCTGCAAGTGACAACTATACAAAGAACAAAAACTAAAATTTCTAAATTGAAAACAACATAACTTGAGAGTAGTTGAGTAATTGCTTATGAAATTTGAAATATGAACTCTAGGGGTATAATTGAAGGTTTTAGAGGCCTGAGGATGGTGGAATTTCATTAGAAAACAAGGAATTTTATCAGAACACTCGGTTACAACACAGTGAGTTCAATATAGGGACAATTGTATGTTATGTGTTATATGTGCAATGTGCTTTCTTGTGTTATCGATCTAAGTGGTTATTACTTGATATTAATTTTGATGCCTTTGGCCATGTTGATCATGACTCGTATCACTTTGGTATTGGCTTTGTGCCTTTGGCCATGTGGAGCATGACTCGTATCACTTTGGTATTGGCTTCGGGCTATGTAGGGCTGAAAGCCTTTATATTCTAGCAACATGATTAAAAGGGATTGTGTTTTATGTGCCTCTTAGGCTGGAATTTATGATGTTTATGATCCTAAATTATTGTGTCTCATTGATTGGAATCCCTTGAATCTAATTGTTTATTCATTTGGAAATCCCATCATTTGATACACATATAAGCCTTTATTGTCCTTTGTTTCTTTTTGTTCCTGTCATATTGTTATGTATATGGCATAGCGTTATATTGTATCTATTTTTTGAAGTCACTAAGCGACGCCCGCTTAACCCTTTTAGTGTTTAACTATTTGAGGTGGTAAGCATCCAAAGTAGACATGCTTTGTTGGAGGACTTAGAGTAGTTGACACTACTACGTTTTTACTTGGTGTCATATATGTATATGGATTATAAATTCCTGGGTAGTTATGTGTTTATACAACTAGTTATGAAACTTTCTAAAAACCCTTTTAGTATTTAGACCACTAATGTGAATTATAATTATGAATATGAATGTAGCATGTTTGGCTTTATGGTAATTTTAGTGTTGGGGTCTTACAGGTAATTTGGGAGTACTTACTTGAGGTCGGCTGATTGCATGCACCACACCTTTTCTATTTTTCAAAAATCCTTTTCTCTTTTCTTTTTCTAAAATTGTTTTCTTTTCTGAAAAATACTTTTATAAAAAATGGTTTTTCTTTTGAAAATTTCTATTCCAATTCCTTAGTTTGAGTTCAGACACACCCGAAAGTGAGACTGAATCCCTCAATCCAAGGCTCTGATACCAACTTGAAACATACAAAAAATATAGTTCAAAAAATTCGTTTTTAATTTATTAAATAAACCATAAATATTATCATCATGTAAACATCATAAAACATGTATCTCTAAAAACATCACATCAACTATCAAAATATCATGTCAATATTGGAGTGAAATATCCCAGGCTATAAAACTATGGTGTGTGCCATGTGATCACCCTGAGCGCTTCCCTTTGCTAGCAGAAGTACCTGAAACCAAAACTAAAAACTGTAAGCATGAAGCCTAGTAAGCTCCCCCAAACTACCACCTACCATACACATAACATATAACATATAACGTAACTTTGGGACTCCGCCCAACTGCATCGGGACGAACCCGATATCAGCTTACCCGACATCGGACTCCTACCCGGCATCGGGCTCACCCCGGCATCAAACCGTGTCTGGCATCAGGCCCCGCCCGACATCGGGCTTGCCTCGGCATTGGGCTTACCCTGGCATAAACACTGCATAAAATATATCATAAACACATAACATAAACGTATAACATACATCGGCCTTGCCCCGACATCGGACCGAAGCCCAAAACACATAGCACATAACATATAAACTAGCATACATCGGGCTTACCCCGACATCAGACTGAAGCCTGGAACGCATAACACATAACATGCATGAATCACAAAGACATCAAGCATACATAATTACTTCTCAGGTCTGCCCCAACATTGGACCGAAGTCAGGATCACATACTCTACATCGGGATAGTCCTAGCATCGGACTGAAGCCCGGTACATACTAACATACATAAACGGACCAACATTGGTGCCTTCGAGCCGTTCCGACTAAAGAAAGACTCACCTCTCAAACTGTATGCTAAACTCGTGTGTGAGGAATCTTTGATGGCTGCTCCCACGACTCCCCGGCTAATTCTATACAATAATACTTAGTCAGAAAACTAAGAATCCTTCTAAGGGTAAATTTACTGATATACGCCTGGTCAAAGTTGTCTCGTAATCAAATCAACTCATCAAGTTACCTTCTAACTCGTCGAGTTCCTATGCCATTCATACTCATAATAAACCAAGTCAACCCGTCGAGTCTCTTCATAGACTCACCGAGTTCTACCTTGTATAGGATCAAGACAAAATGACTCGACTCGTCGATTTGATCTCTCAACCCACCGAGTTCCACTAATCAGGACACACCAAAATCTCATCTCAACTCGACGAGTTCCTTCACAACTCATCGAGTTCTTCCTATCATAGCATCAGGACAATTCCGAGCAACTTGTCGAGTACCTCCTTGAACTCGGCGAGTTCCTCAGTCTTCCTTACTCAAAATCCTTGACCAATTCACTGAGTTGCCTCCTGGAATCACTGGGTTGGTCCAAAGTCATACAAGATGAGTTACAATCCGACTCGTCAAGTTGGATATCCAACTCACCGAGTCCCCTCAAGCCCCAAAGTCAAACCATCGATTCTAATCGATTCTAATGCCAAAACTCATAGATATGGACTTGCAAGGGCAACATAACACATAAAGTTGCTAACTTTACATGTATGCAAAGCGTTATGAAGCTAAAACACCAAAACTAAACTAAAATGGAGACCTAGTGAATCGATTAGGGACATGGCTGAATAAAGGTGGCAGCTTTGAGCTTCTAAAGCTCAAGAGAGCCCAAATCTGAAGTCCTAACTCCACCAAGAGCCCAAAACTCGGAAATTGCCTTGGAAATGGCCAAAAGTGACAACAAGCAAGATTAAATGAAGATCTAAGTGAAAAGTAGCCAATGTATAAGCTTTATACCTTTAACATGTCTGAAATGTAACCCAAGCTCTAGATCTTCTACCTTCTCCTTGAATCTTCTAGCCTTTCCTTCCTCTTTCTATCTTCAAATCACAAAATGGTAAGAAAATAACTCAAGAACACACAAGGTTGATTAGGGTTTCGAAATTAGGATGTTGAGGTGATGGAGGCTGGGGTGAAGGTCAAACAAGGTACTTAAATAGGGTGCAATACCTCGAATTTAGAGTTTCACCCTGGCCAAGCTACTCGCCGATCGATAAGTTAAACCCTGCGCATAGTCTGCCATCTACTCGTCGAGTTAGGGCCACCAACTCGTCGACTCCTCCTTTCAAAAAAAAATAAATAATTAAATTAAATGTGTACTAGGGTACCAGGCGTCACAATTTGACATGGTCCGTTCCATGATGAGTCAAGCTTCATTACCTATCTCATTCTGGGGTATGCCTTAGAGACTGCCGCCCGTATCATTAATCTAGTCCTAACTAAAAAGGTTTCAAAAACACCTCTTGAGATATGGACAAGGAAGATTCCATTGTTAGAACATATCAAGGTTTGGGGTTGCGAGGCTTTCGTAAGATGAGAGACTCACAACAAGCTTGAACCTAGTAGTTAGCAATGTATTTTCATCGGCTACCCACAAAAATCCTTCAGATATCTCTTCTATAGACCTAGTGATAATGTCGTCTTCATTGCGAGGATAGGGGTTTTCCGCAAAAGAGGACTCATATGCCAAGAGGACAGTGGGAGGAAAAATGACCTTGAAGAGCTTCAAGAGTTAAGTGATAAAGGATCCTCAAACACTAGCACTCAACCCGAGGAGGAAACTCCTATTGAACCTATTGACGAGTCCGTACCTATGAGACGTTCCAGTAGAGTTAGAATGGCACCTGAGTTTTATGGTTTCCATATTACTATTGAAGGTGATACATTTATTAGTGATAGTACACTAATAAATTTGGATGAACCTAACAACCAAAAGGAAGCCATGGAAGGTCCCAAGTTTGCTAAATGGAAAGAGGCGACATGGATGGGAAAGTACAAACTTATAAGGCGCGATTGGTTGCGAAGGCCTTTACTCAAACTCCTAGAGTTGACTATGACGAGACCTTCTCACCAGTAGCGAAGATTAAATTTATAAGGGTTATGCTAACCATAGCTGTATATCATGATTATGAAATATGGAAAATGGATGTCAAGAACGCTTTTTTAATGGGAAGTTGGTTCAAGATGTTTACATGAATCAACCAGAGGGTTTTGTTAATGCATAGTACCCTAATAGAGTGTGTAAGCTTGAGAAATCCATTTATGGATCAAAACAAGCATCTCACAGATGGAATCTTTGTTTCGATGAGAAAGTCAAAGAGTTTGGTTATTCGAGAAGCGAGGATGAGTCCTATGTGTATGTCAATTCTAGTGGGAGTACAATTAGCTTTCTTGTATTTTATGTAGATGACATACTGCTCATAGGAAACGACATCCTAACCTTCCAGGAAGTAAAGTCCTAGTTTGGAAAGTGTTTCACTATGAAGGACCTCGGAGAAGCTGCTTACATTCTAGGAATAAGGATTTTGAGAAACATGAGTAAAAGAATTATAGGACTTAGTCAAAATATCTACTTGGACAAGGTGTTGAAATTTTTCAGCATGGTGAACTCCAAGAAAGGTGAATTACTTATCTAGAGCAATACCAAACTGAGTAAGACTCAGGGTCCGAGTACCGATGCTGAGATAGTTGAAATGAGTCGAATACCATATGCTTCTGCAGTTGGCTCAATCATGTATGTTATGACATGTACTCGCCCTGATGTAGCCTTTGCTTTGAGCATGGTTAGTAGATATCAAGGGAACCCTGATAAAGCTCACTAGACTGCAGTAAAGAAGATTCTTAAGTACCTGCGGATGACTAAGGACTGGGTCCTTACCCTCGATGGGAGTGATGACTTAAGAGTGACAGGGTATAGTGACACCAACTTTCAAACCGACAGAGATAATTTCTGCTCTCAGTCGGGCTAGGTATTTACCTTAAATAGAGGAGCAGTAACTTGGAAAAGTTCCAAACAGGAAGCTGTAGTGGATTAAGTATGCGAATCAGAGTACATAGCAGCAAGTGAAGCGTCAGAGGAAGCGATATGGCTAAAGAACTTCATCAGAGACCTTTGAGTTGTACTAGCTACAAAGGAACCTATGTAGATTTTTTGTGACAATGAGGGTGTGGTCGCCTTATCCAAGGAACCAAGGGATCATGGCAGATCAAAGCATATTGACATAAAATATCATTTCATAAGACATCTAATAGAGGAACGATTCCTCGTAATGAAGGGGGTATCGTCAGAAGAGAACCTATCAAATCCCCTTACAAAGGGACTGAGTAGGGTTAGGCACTTGCAGCACGCTACGAGTATCAGGCTGAAGGACAATATTAGTTTTAATGATTAGATAGATATTTAGAAACTTGTACTAGCTTAAATGTAATTGAAATTTGATGATTAAACAAAATGAGTTTTTATTTATAAGTAAAGTTACTATCTTGTGTAAATTGTTTACTATTGTTTCAATTTGCATGTTTTGACTTCCAGAATAATGAGATTATTCAAACTATCCACATTCGATCATACTTTGGAAGTAGGTTATGTAAGTAGATTGTCATGAATGGGTTTTTGTAAGATTCTCTAAGGAGTTAGACAATGCAAAGTTTGCTACAAAAATTCATGAGTTCTCTTGAAATAAGATTTGAGTATTGGACTAAACCCACACTCAAATGAATCACTTCATGGAATTTATCATGAGGGATTGTGAGATGATAATATCATATAGTCTTCAAACCTGATAATATGATATAGTCTTCAAACTAAGATATATGAATTGTTGACTACCAATTGGTTGTTCATTGATAGTATGAAAATGCATCAGTAGCTTGATGTTATAAATCGTGCTGTTGTGTATGATTTAACAAGTAGTTAGTACATGCATATAAGTCAAAGTTTATCTGTTCCTTTTGGTCCTTAGAGGATTAAAAGCGATATCTTGGGCCCCTCGATGATTTTGTTTTGACTTATGTGCCCGGTTCGGTCAGGACTCAATTGATGTGTTCAATTAAGTTCTATCTCAAACAAGTCAGAAATCAAGAAAAAAACTACAGGACAATAAGTATTACCATGTTCCATGTATTTGTTATGCACGATATCAGAGGATTATATGATCTCTTATCTAATGGAAGCATCAGAGTTCGACATCGACTTGTAAGAGCTACAATTGCTAATCGGATTTTGAAGTCACATTGGCAATTATACTTATTAGACTTATCTAAGTGGGAGACTGTTGGATTAGGTGTTTGAGCCCATAACTATAGTTGGTATGTACTTAACCTGATAGTAGCATGGTCCATTTCGGGTTACCTTCACTAGAACAATTTGATTGATGGATATTTGAGAAAGAGGTTATTTGTGATTTATTAATATATTATAAGTGTAATATATTAATTGAGAAATCATATTATTTAATTAGTATTGATGAAGAATTTATTTGGAATTAATTTAGTGATCAAAAGAAGATTTCTTGAACTGACTGATTCTTGTGAGTGGGGGTTCATGACCCATCTAATAGAACATATGGATCACCTGGTCATTCTTCACATCATAAAACAGACCAGTGTTTGGAAGTTTCATGATTTGTGCAAAGTGTTTATTCGTGAGCTTATACTTCTTCTCATTTGTAAGTTGAAACGTTATGACCTTGGAGGTTTTATTGAACACAAAAGTAGAACCGGCCAAAGATAACCAGGTTATGGGCACATAATAGGAAGAAGTCATGATCGTTTAGAGCATAGAGTGATTAAGAGCACCTATTAGCATTTATAACCCTTCTAGGTACTTGGAAACATCTAGTTAAAATCGATAATTTGAATTCTGAATCTTCAACAAAGATTGAGATGTCGCTTCATCAGTAGTTTGGGATGGAACGACATGAGCAGTTGTTGCCACCGTTTTTAGGTTTTTGGAGATTGGTGTGAAGAGATAAGTATAAGGAAAGGAGATTTTGGGGAAAATATTCATCCATGATGCATAAAGTTTTGATTTGATACCCCTAAATTCCTTTTATACTTAGTACACAATTTGAATTTGAACTGGTTATTATATAAATTCAATCACGTGTAATCTAGAAAAGTCATCCAGTTTCCGTAAAAGTCGCCACATCTAAAAAGTAATGAGAACTTTTTCCTGGAAAACAGGGAAGTAACCAAACTGTCACATCAATCAAACTTTTCGTTTGCCCCAAGAGGATAAGAACTATCACTGAAACTTCGTTTCGAGGCAAGGATCATTCACTTTTAGGATGAGAAACAAAATTATAGTCAGACTTGCAAAATTTAGGTTTGATTTGGTAGTAGTCAAGACCTCGAGGATTTTTGTGCAAATGTATGCCAAAGAAATAGTGGGAACCAAGGTAAAAAAAACAATGTGCATATAGCAATATCAAATAAACATTCAATGTAAAAGCATATGGATCCCATACAAAGACCACTTCATTCAATATCGAGAGAGACATCGAACAGTTTGTGTGCTATCCCGTGAAATTCAATCCAATACTCGTAAAGGAGTATCGAAGATCTTCTTTTATGTAGGCTTCGAAGGTAGACTCAATTTTGTTCATAATCACAACCTAGCATTAGTGTGAGTTCAATGATCAAAATTACATGTATGACTAGTTTATTCAGTGACAAGAAAAGGTGAGATAAAATGGTAAAGTAACAAGGATACGAACTGATATTCAAACGAAAATCATATTCCAAAAAAATAAGAACTGGATCCTTTTAGGCAAAAATGTATTGGGTAAAGAACATTTTATCAAGATCACGCAAAACGAGAGGAATACGATTTTCAATATTGAAGAAAGGTACTGAAAAAAATGTTTCATGAAAATCTTGAATATAAGGTTCACCGTCAATTCCTTTATAAGTTGGGAATGTTGGGTTTCACCATCATCATGTACTCATGAATCAAGATTATTAAGATAGACTTGTGCAGTATCTACATTTTGATTGGTTTATACCCGAGATATCGAGGATATGCAAGTTAAGTGTGTGAATGGTGAAGAACTAAGTTGGTGAAAAAGATTGGTTAAGAAACATAGTGTACCTCTACAAATGATATTGACATAGCAGAAATATCTTAACTCAAAATGAGAAGAGAAAGGTATCTCGTCAACTAATGCTAATATAGCCTAATTTAGAAGGAACCCTCGTAGTGAGTGATCTATTAAGGCTTCGAAATAGAGTGAGTATATGAGGCTTAGGTCGACATACATCAACATGCTTCTAGGGAAACCTAACTAGTGCAAAGATTCAGAATTATATTTGTCCCATAGTCATGAAGCAATATGCACCATAATCGTTAAACACATAAAAGAAAAAAATTTATTTTTTGGATTTTTGTTTTTGAAATGAAAAATACAAAAATAAGAAAATCTTTTTGGAATTTTTATTTTTGAAATTTACAGACAAAAAGAAAGAAAATATACTTTTTGGGGTTTTTGAAAATTAAAGATAAAAGAAATAAAATCGTTTTCACATTTTTGATTTTAAAAAAAAAACATGATATTAAAAACAATAAAATGTTACCAGACAATCGAAGTGAAAAGTATCAACATTTAAACATAGTACTTCGAAACAACAAGTCTGCTCAGAGAACAAAGTAGATTCTGAATCATTCAGAGAGACATCGATAACGAAGGATGTCGAATGTTGAATGGTGAATAGTGAGTTCTGAATCTTTCAACAATCTTTCGACTCCTCATTATTTGACGATGAAGACAAGCTTGGAACAGCAGTTGCATCAAACATTCCTAATCCAGACAAGATACTTAGAAAAGACTTCTCATCCAAATCTTTTGTAAACAGAAGTTGATCTGTTGTTTACATAGAGTGAACCTCAATATTTTCATCGTCGACATGATCCTTGATAAAGTGATAACGAAGTTCTATATGCTTGGTCTTTGAATGTTCCATTGGATTATGGAAAATACGTATTGAACTTTGTGAATCGGAATACAAAGGTATATTTTTCATATTAAGTGCACAATCATGAAGTTGATTTTTGTATCCATATGACTTGAGAAGTGCAAGCTGCAATAGAATCATATTTTTCTTGTGCTGTGGAAATCGAAAAATAGGTTTGTTTCTTCGATTGCCAGCTAACAAGCTTCCCGTCCAATAGTTAACATCCAACACTAGTGCTTTTTCTGTCGAGTTAACATCCACCAAGATCTGCATCGGAGATTGCGTGAATAAAGAAGCCTATCTTCAAAGAGTACCTTAAACCCAACAACATTGTCCCTTGGAGATATCGAAAAATATTCTTTATGGTAGTTAGATAGGGTTCCATAGGATTCAACTGATACCTGGCACAATTGTAAACAACGAACATAATTTAAGGTCTACTAGTAGTTAAGTATAGTAACGAACCAATCATGCTCTTGTACAATGTAATATTGACAACAAGCTTATCCAACGAAGATCCTAAGTGTGTGCCGACAGCCATTGGTACTCGCAATTTCAAACTATTTTCATTCCAAACTTCTCAAGAAGATTACAAGAATACTTCTCTTGATTTAGGAAAATTCCCTCTCTGCTTTATTAATATTCAGTCCTAGAAAATTATTAATCTGACCCATCAAACTCATTTCAAATTGACTTTTCATTATATGCTCAAATCCTCTAGATAATGAAGGATTAGTCGAACCAAAAGTAATATCATCTATGTAAATTTGAACGAGCATCAAGTGATCCCCAACTTTCTATCGAAATAGAGTGGGATCAACAGATCCTTGTTTAAATTTCAAGAGCTTCAATAAATTGGTAATAGTTTCATACCTGGCTCGAGGTGCTTGCTTAAATCCATAAATAGCTTTATCGAGAATATAGCAATGATCAGGGTATTTATCATTTACGAAACCTGGTGGTTGTTCAACATAAACATTCTCTTCAAATACTCCTTTGAGAAAAGCACACTTGACATCCATCTGATAAACATCGAAGTCTTTGTGTGTTGTATAAGTAAGAATTATTCGAACAACCTCTACTCTCACGACAGGGGCAAAGGTTTCATCATAGTCAATACCTTCTTATTGTGAATATCCATTAACAACCAACCTTGCTTTGTTTCGATCTGCATTTCCTTTTTTGGCAGTTTTATTTTTAGAAATCCATTTTAAGCCTATTATTAATACATCATCTGGTTTTGGAACTAGTATCCAAACCCTATTTTTTTTAGAATTCAGCAAGTTCAGATTGCATGGAAACAATCCAATTAGGATCTTCCAAAGTAGCCTTGATTGATTTCGGTACTATTTTCGAAAAAAAACATTAAGCACGCAAAATTCTTGATGCACATTTAGTACCTTATTTTTAGCATTAAGCTGAGCTCTTGTCAAAACTCCAACCTTAGGATCACCAAGAACATGTTCTTTAGAATGATTTCGTGTCCATCGTTCCATATGTGGATATGCAGGATCAAAATCCAAAGGTGCATCTTCCAACATTTCATCCGGTCCAGAACCTTCACCTGTATTAGACGCACTGTCAATCACATCAAGAAAAACATTAGTTTGTTCATTTGAATTACTAGGTATAAATCCATTTTGCTCCCCCTCGATAATTGGATTGATATTTTGATTCTCCCCCTCGACATCAGCAGTTGAACATCCATGCTCCCCCTCGACATCATCATTTGAATTTCGATGCTCGTCCTCCACATCAGCATTCGAATGTCTATACTCCCCTTAAATAGTAGAATTCAAGTGCTCCCCCTCCACTTTATCATCTTGCAACACCGGATGACTTTCGACATGTATCAGAGAGTTTGTTGTAGAACATGAGACGTCATCTTCCTAAGTTATAGTTGAATCATCAGAATGTTATGATGCTTCGGGAATCTGATTATCATCAGCATGAAGTTCGGCATCTATTACACTGTCAGGAACAACAAAAATTAAGTCATAATCAAAATCGAAAGAATTAGTAATTATTGACTCATTAGTTGTTTCCATGAGGATTGGCTTTTGTTCAAAAGTCTATTTGAAATGCTTTACATGGTAATCATTGAAAGTCTGATTGAAAGCGTGTTCCGTCTTCCTTGTTCTCTTGTTCAACACCCAATTGGCAACTGAGTTATGTGAATACCCAAAAATATCCCTTCATCAGCTTTGGACTGAAATTTCGAAAGGTTATCTTTAAGATTCATTATAAAGCATATGAAACCAAAAACATGAAAAAAATTCCACATTTGGTTTTTAATTGTCAATGCTTTCAAATGGTGTAATATTAAAACAACGATGAATAAATAATCGTTTTGAGTGAAACATGCAGTCAAAAATACTTCTGCCCTTAGATATTGAGGTAGATTTGCATATGTGAGCACAGTCCTCCATGCTTTTCCAAGCGACATGTATTTCCTTTTGACAACACCATTTTGTTAAAGTGTGTATGGAGATAAAAAATTATGGGTAATCCGTAGATCAACCAAAAATGAATCAAGAATATGATTCTTGAATTTTAAGCCATTATAACTTTTGATCTTTCTGACTTTCTTTCTTAAACAAAGTTTAATGTGGTTGATGAAATCAATCATTACTTGAGCAGTTTCAGACTTCTGATGAAGAAAGAAAACCCAAGTAAACCATGAAAAAGTCATTGACAATGACCAAGATTTACCTCTTCTTGTTGAGAGTCACAACAGTCGAAGGTCCACAAAGATCAATGTGAAGAAGTTCTTCAGGTTTGATGATCTTTGAATCGATAACTATTGGATGACCTTGATGGTGCTGCTTTCCCTGTTCGCATGCTACACATAACGAATCATTATTAAATTTTAAAACAGGTTGGCCTCGAACAAGATCATTTACCACCAATTTGTTCATATTTTTGAAATTCAATGAGACAATTTACGATGCCATAACAAGCTCAAATCAAATGACACCTTTGAAAGTAAGCAACAGAGGGCACACCAACGATTGGTTTGATGCTGAGAGTGAACATATCACCTTTCCTCTTAAACTTGAGCAAAACCTCTTTGCTTTCTTTGTAACTCCCTGATTCCCGAGTATCAATTTATGGTTATAAGTTCTCATGATTTCAAGGTCTACTCGACGAGTTGGTTGCCTGACTCGCCGAGTAGCAGCGGGTTGGTCCACGTGTTTAAGCGACCTACTCGTCGAGTCCAAGAACGGACTCGATGAGTAGGAGTTGGCATATGAAACCCTAATTTCCTGGGTTTTGAACCCTATTTAATGGATCATTGGCCTCTCCAACCTCCCCTTTACAACCTCTTGACGTTCCAAAATCCTAATTCGTATGTGTAAGCTACATTGGTGTGTGTTTAAGCTTTAAAGAAGGATTTTGGTGTGAAAAGCTTGGGGAGGACGTGATTAGAAGCAAGAACTCGTGGGAAACAGAGATTTACTTCAGTTGGCACCCTTTTGAAGGTATTAAGCTGTTATCTTGGCTTCATTTCATCTTAGATCTCATTTGGGTGGATTTTTGGAAGCTTTTCTTGTGTTTGAGCTAAGATCTAAAGTTGCAACTTTAGATCTGAGCTTTCTTTGGTCTCTAGGTCCATAAAGTTGTTAGCTTTGACAAGCATGAACCTTCCCCCAGTTTTTAGACTTCTTTACAAGCTTAGTTTTGTCATTTTAAGACTTGGGAGCTTTGCATGCACACAAAGTTTGCAACTTTACGTAATTGTTGTGGGCTCGGCGAGTCAGATGAGTGAAGGGACTGAAGGGACTCGGTGAGTCTCATGGTTAACTCGGCGAGTCCGATGAAGATTGGCGTGGACTCGGCGAGTCAGATGAGTGACTCGGCGAGTCGGCTAGGGTTTTCCCAACCCTTGGACATGTATGGACTAGGCGAGTTGCAAGGGAGACTCGATGAGTCAGCCAAGGATTTTACAACTACAAACCTTAGGAACTCGACGGGTCACTCTAGTGACTCGGGGAGTTGGCGAGTTATGCAAGGAAATCGGCGAGTAGCTGAGGGTACTCGACGAGTTGAGGTCAACATGGACTGTTGACCTTGACCATTGACTTTAACTTTGACCAAGTGTTGACCAGTTTGACTCCTGAGGATATTTTATTAATTCGGGAATTTTTGGACTTGGTTCTATGGTGGTTATAGGTGGTGGAGTTCTGGACTATGTCTCAGGGGTTTGATCTTATCACTACGGTTCGACATTGCGAGGTAAGTTATCCTCACTATATCAACAGGGTCTAAGGCACCAAGGCCGACCCTTTATCGGAGTTGTATCCGGGTATTTGCTTGATATGTTTATTGATCTGTAAGATCGACATCCTGGTAGTTAGGATGGTATTATGTTAGTGACCTGGTTTAGGTCGGGATCCTGGTATATAGGATGATGCTACGTTAGTGACCGGGTAGGTCAGTATCCTGGATATTGGATGGTTGCTATGTTAACGATCAGTTTGATTGATATGATTACCTATTATATACATGCTAGAGTATGATATTTATGTTCACATGATTGTTTGATGGGTATGGGGGTTGGGTTGAGGCGGGTTCTGCTTCGTGCTGTAGGCCAACATACCCAGGGCGAGACAGATAGACTGTAGGTTTAGGAGGCCACATAGTCAGGTCGAAGGCCCAACGAGTGGTCCGGAGAGGCTGACAACGCTGAGAGGGTGGTGCAGATGTGCCGAGGCTCAGAGAGTGGCCCAGATAGACTGAAGGTCCGGTACAGGCGGTCCAGTCATACTGTAGACTTAGAGAGTGGACTAGGTGAACTGAAGGCCTGTAGTGGGCGGACCAATCACACTGTAGACTCAAGATGAATGGCTAATCTATTGCTTATATGTTTATATGACATGGTTATCTGTATGGCATTGGTATTTTGGGAGTAACTCACTAAGATTTCGGGCTTACAGTTTCAGTTTGTTGTTTCAAGTTCAACGGATGGCCGCGGGAGGCGAAGGCGTAACCGTACACTTCCTCGGTCGATGATATGATTTCTGGGAACTCTGATGTTTAAACTGTTTTGAAAACTAATTGTAATAATTGAATGGTTTTTAAATGTTTTAAAATGCCTCGAATTTTATAGGTGTTACAAGTTGGTATCAGAGTCTTGGGTTGAGTGAATTGGAGGAACATTCGTGTGAATCCAGTATCAAATCAAGGAAAGATTTTCAAAATGATTTTAAATGGTTTTCAAAATAAGTAAAAGAGGATGCGAAGTGTACGATTAGCCGGAGCCAGTAAGTAGAACCCAAAATACCATATAGTTATTTGATATTGTTATATGTTAGAACAGTATGCTAGAACTTGGCTAGGGATCTTCAGGAATTGCATGATAGAATTGTCTGATCACATGATGCATGCTAGCCTAGGGTTTCCTTTATATGAGATTGACTTCATTACTGTAGTTATTTAGTGTATGCATGATGGTTATACATAATTAAGATCTTATAGCCTGAGAATGTTTGATTTGGCCTTATGTTCTGTTCTTGCTTGATTGGGGGCTTAGGGTAGGATTGGATATTCGAAAGTCTATAGGGTCCAACGCTATTTATGGCTAGCATACAACAGTGCTATAGGGTCGGTGGAATTTTTATGGATAGGTGGATTGTATAGGACCGGTAGGTTAGTTATGACACAGTTAGCCTTCCACTAGGAGTGAGGATTGAGTGCTCGCTATGTTTATGTTTTTTTTAGGGTTTTTTGATGATACTTGAAACAAATATGGTTTGTTGTGGAAGGTAGTATGGACCCGTACTGCTAAAAGCACAGGACCCATACGCATAGCAAGGAAGTCACAACACCTAGAGTGTGGTTGGCGTTAGATTCCCCATCGTTGTGCGGAATTTCTGATATCTTCATGTTACATTTTCAGTATGGTGGTTACAAGGTGCCCTGGCAGCACCCAATGTCATCAGTCAGGGTGGACCAGCATTGACCGAGGATCCAGTCAGGGAGGTCATCCGTGAGGCGGTGGTTGAGATTGTCTGGAGCTAGATTCTGGAGCTATTTGGGTCTATCAAGACCGCTATGAGGGAGTATTTTGATGAAAGATACGCAACCCTAGCCGAGACGACTGCCGCGACAGCTATAACGGCTGTAACAACCACAAGGGGAGGAGCCGGTCGGGGCTTCCAGTATCGGGACTTCGACAACACGAAGCCCCCGACTTTTGATGGGATTTAGGACCCTATCATAGCGATTAGGTGGCTATCGGACATCGAGGGGTGATTTTTAACATGTTCCTTCCTGACTGACTATAAGGTCAGGTCTGACCTGAACAAGTTGAGGTCCGGGGTGAAGGACTGGTGGAGGTTGATGACATGGTCTTATTTGGATGAGCGGAGAACTGCAGTTTCTTGGGATCAGTTTAGGGAGATGTTCCACTCCCACTACATTCCATGGGTCGAGTGTGAGTGGCTAGCTTAAGAGTTCTTGGAGTTGACGCAGGATTCAGAGTTGGTGACGGAGATCACTCGTATGTTCACTGAGAGGGCGATGTTTTGCCCAAAGTTTTCTTCCGAGTAAGTTCATATGACCCGATATCTGAGCATGCTCAAGACTGACATTAGACAATTTGTTTCTACCCAACGATGTGATATGTTACTGGATTCACAGGGTGCCACCAGGCGGCATGAGCTGGAGATTGAGTTGCAGTTGTGAGAACAGAGGTAGGCCCTTGTGCAGTCTCAGTCGGCGGCAAAGTGGTCCAAGACCGCTGATTCTGGGGTTGGAAGACAGAGCGGCCACACTTGTGCGAAGTGCAGGAAGGGTCATATTAGGGTTTGCAAGTCTGGTAGTGCGTGCTGCTAGTGCGGAAGTGAGGGGCACTATGCGAGAGATTGTCAACAGTTGGTCCCGCTTCAGGACATGAGGATTTTTTATCACTGTCATCAAGTTGGTCACATGAAGGTCAACTGTCCACAGATTGCTACATTAAGGACTTCTATTAGAAGTCAGGGTAGAGTAGAGCCTCCGAGGGCTTAGGGACGTGCCTTCCAGCTGACGACAAAGGAGGTCGGGACAATGCTAGATGCGGTTGCGGGTATGTTTCCCATCTTATCTTACTAGTTATGATTATATTGTGATATTTTCCTCCTCATTTTGCATGTGTCATTAGACTATAGGAATGTCAGGGGAGTTTAGTATCGAGGGGTTGTAGAAGGTTAGTCTCTAGGGGCATTGGGAATGGGGAGTTAGGATTGAGGATCACCATTCTAAGAGCAGTAGTTGTGAAATAGATATCCATAAGTGTTCGGATGGGATATGGTTTCATTGAAGTTCGGTTGATCCATGCCGGGAGGGTTGTTTTATGGAGGTTGTTCACTCCGGGGCTAATCGTTCCATAATTAAGGGTGATAATACCTAGTTGGAATGGTTGAGTTGTGTTATGGTTTCGCCGCCAGTAGGTAGTAGTTAGTGTCCCAAGTGGGGGAGAATTGGAAATTCTCAGATGGAGCATCAGCCATTGAAGGTTCTGTTAGATGCCGGGGTTCGACAGTGCATTCATCGGGTATGCGGGTTATTTAGCAGAATTGGTAGACACGTGGATCAGGGGTAAGACCACAGATTTTCGAAAGGATGGATGATCCAAATGAGGCCTAGGGTTAGACTGGGGTTAGAGTCTATGGAATGGATCAGAAGTTCAGAACCCCAAGTGGGTGAGAACAGTCTGCATGGGAAGGATCACCCGGAGTGGTGGTCCAGGGTGATGCTCAACAGTTTAGAGCGATCCGAATAGACTGAAGGACGGTGGGGCATACCAGTCAAGCCGAAGGCTCGGTAAACGGTCTAGACAGGCTGAAGGCCCGGAGAGGCAGTCCAGACATGCTGAAGGTTCTGAGAGTGGTCTAGATAGACTGAAGGCCTGGTGAGGCGGTCCAGTCATGCTGAAGACTTTGTATGTGTTTGTAGATCTATGTGTGGGTATTGAGCATGCTACTATGATATAGCAATCAGTAGGCCTGTCCCCAAGTATTTAACATTCTAATGGAATATGTTGAGGACATTTCATGTGTTTTTGATAGTTATATGATCAGGTTCTGAGTATATATGTAATATGGGGTAGCAACTTGTTCTACAAGTGGATAATGTGAGGTAAGATTTCAGTACTGTGATGCTTGTTGGTGTTGTTAAGGAAATTGATTAGGCCTTCCTGGGCAATGGAGGAGGTGAGAATCTCCAGGATGGAGCATTGAGACAACTGTTGTAACGACAACAGTGTCGATAAGTTATCGGGAGCATTCCAGTCATGAGCTGGGGGTCGGAGTGGGCATACCAGACTTGTGTTATGGGCTCAGAGGCAATCTAGACCTATGCTGAGGACCATGTAAGGGTATTACAGTCATAGATTGCGGGCATAGAGATTTTTTTGATTATGTCTTTTGTAGGAGTGCATTCCGGTTAGATCTTTCTCCTGATCATCTATGGCAACACATTATATGTGGGTAAGGCTGAGGCGGTCCTGCCCTATGCAGTAGGCCAAGATACCCGGTGCGAGTCGACTAAAAGTCATAGGCATAGAGGCTCAAGAGGAGCAGTAGGGTTGAGGTGGTAGGCCAATAAACCCTGAGAATTCCAACTCGATAGTTGAATTGATTTGACATGTTGGTATTCCAATCTAGGGTATTCCATCCCGGGGATGAGCGGACCCTATGATGAATTGGACTTTGGCATATTTGTATTCCCACCTGAAGGGTGGTATGGGCTAGATATGAGTACCGTACTAGTGGCTCAGTAGTGGTAGGTATGTTGATGATTGTTTGAGTTATTGTGACATGTCTTAGGTTGATTTCATCTACGAAAGAGCCATAGTGTGTCTGAAGTGAGGAGGAGATGGATCACTGAAGATCATGTGGGAGGTAAAGCTGACGTGAGTCAAGTAACATTCATTATGTTAGCAGAAATTGATGGAAGGGTGTGGAAGCAAGTCCAGCTAGTCAGTTTTCTTTTCGGGAGACGCGTGTAACGCTCGGGTTTCAGGGCTAAGCATATTTGTCAATGTAATTGTCTAGATCAACTATTTTAACTCTTTTTGAAGAAATAAAGATGGCATATTTGAGCATTATGCGAATTATGTATGTTTATGTGCTTATTATTTAATTATATAATTAATAAATAATAAAAATAAGCTTCAAAATTAAAGTGTGAGATAAGCCTAATATCTTTATATAATGTTGTAGTGGTCGAAATAAGGATTCCGGGGATATAAAGAACACCGAAATCCGAGTTATAACGAAGAAGTTATGACCCGTCGAAGTTTCGCGACAGAACCGACACGATACCGAGAAGCGTAAATAGTGAATTTACGATAGAGCGAGATTTAACCTTAGTGATCTAAACAAAAGTCGTAGAATATGTTAAACTAAGAACATCGATAAAAAGAACGCCCAAATCTGACTTCGTATGAAGAAGTTATGATTTTTCGATGTTTCGGATTAGCATTGTACAGCCGGAAATTCGAATATTAGATCGAGTGATTTTTAGCCAATACGACCTAAACGAGAATCGAAGATCTCATTAAGAGTAGCATAACGAGAAAAAGATGGGCGAAAATGGACGTCGGATGAAGAAGTTATAAGGATTTAAAGGACCAATCTTGTCCCGGCCTGTTACTAATATAAAATTTAAAATCGAATCAAAGTTAGCCGATGGCGTCTAAACGAAAGTTGTAGAGTACGTTCCCGCCTTCGCGTGGATATAAAGAACCTCAAAAATAGAGCTCGTATGTGAAAGTTATGTTTTTTAGAAGTTGGGAAGTGAATTTGCGAAGCTGATGCATGGATCGATGATGTGGCAAGATCACAGCCGTCGCTTGCGGCCCACGATCCTCGCTTCGGATGATGACACGTCGCCTCGCATTACACCCAGCGTCCGAAGTTTGTACGCCCTGCATACCTTCGCTTCTTATCCACTCCGAGGTCGGTCCACGTGCGAAGCCAGCTGGAAGCCTTATCCGAGGAGTACGCCCAGCGTACCCTCGGTACGCCCAGCGTAATTCCGAGATTAGGCGCCTATAAAGGGCATGCGAAGGGTCCGAACTTTTCACTCATTTTTCACACCAAATCTCTTTCTCACTTTAGTTTCATTCTCTCTCTAAGACCCCACACTACCCCTAAGCCCTAGATAAAACCCCTAGCTCCCGAGGGAAGCCCCGAGGCTCCCGGAGTCCCAAGAAAAAGAGCCATTCGTTTCGAAACGCTGCTCCAAATAAAGTTCCGGTTTTCGTTAAAATTCACTGTAAGTGAGCAACGCTTACGCAATTTTTAATATTGATTTCAAATAATTATAGGAATGTTATTAGGTCCTTAAAATAATTATTTGGACTATTATTATGAGTTATATTGAGTGTTATTAACGCTTATATAATAATAATAATAGTCAGACTAATTAAATTGTCGCGGTCATCGTTAGACTAAACCCTAGTGGTATTGGTACTAGGTTTTATCGAAGGAAAATCGTTTTGAGAGTATCGAAGCACCGTCCGAGTGCTGAGTCATCACCTTTCAGGTGAGTGCAAAGTTACTTTCAGCTTACACATAGATATGAAGTATTTTATATAAATTATGTGCTATGTGTGCATATTATCTAAATACTTGCTATCTATGCTAGATGAACATTGTTATACATGTTTTCAATGATTTAAACTGTATATGTATTTTATATCTACAAAAATGTTGGGGTAAAACATGGGTAGATGTAATAGGTGATGTGTGATAAAATGATGAGAGGCCTCGATGTTGATGTTGTTGATTCTGTCATCTAGCGGAGTATGGATGACGACCACGAACTCTTTTAGACAGTCTAGTGGAACACTAGCAAGCTCGCAACCTGTAGGTGTTGTGAACGATGTGTTCACCGGTGTACTCCATCCCCCACATGGTTGCCTTTAGGACATTTATTGCTAAGGAATCCCCCTAGCAGTAGTGTCCATCTCGATGATGATCCTTAGGCTAGGTCCCTTATGATAGGTGTTTAGGGACGTAAAGTGAGGATAACGGGAACGGGTAATCGGGTTATTGTTGATTGATGAAATTAATAAAATTATTTATTGTGGGTTGAAAACCCTATGTGCTCCCCATGCTCCCTAGCCTGACCCACTCAGGTTCTTGTCTTACAGGTAGTGGCGCATGAGCATAGATGTGATGTTTTGGGATGAGGTATTACGGATATAGTTCTGTAGATACGAAATAATGTACTAAGGCTTATATTGTATTGTTTATGCTTTTGATCTGTATCAAACATGACATTCCAAGTCTTTTAATGAAATACATTTCCTTGGAAATGCTTTTGATAAATCTTTATCATATTTTGTTTTGGGACAAATTCCGCAACACTTTTATTTAAAATGTTACGCTGATTTTCAAACAAAGCATAAACAAAATCGGTCTTTTCTGGCCGTGAAAATGGGGATGTCACAGTTGGTATCAGAGCATTAGTTTAAACGAACTAGGAATTTGTAGGATTTCTAGACTTAAACTTAGAATGCTAAGCGATGATTGTGAGGTGTGAGCACTAGCTTATTTTAGGAATTATGCCTAAAATGCTTTTATGTGCTAAATGCTTTGTGCATGATATGCTGTTGCTTGTTCAGATCTATGGTCTGTTGCCGACCGGATGTGGAAACCTTATGTGTTTAGGATTCTAGACGTACGAGTACGATATTAGAACTAGCATGTAAACGTTTCGGAGTGATAAGGACGATTTAAACGTATATCCTAAATAAATATCTAAATTTACCTTATTCGGTGTATAGATCAAGATGGCAAGGACCCGTAGCGTAAACGTAAACGAAAATGGAGATAGGAACCAACCCCCAGTGGTTCAGCAAATACCTGTTGTAGAAGAAGTAGCACCTGAGCCAGTCACCGTGGCTGGAGTTCAAGCCATGATTCGTGGTATGCTAGCTGAACAAAGGGAAGAAATAAGACAGATGCTCCTCGAAAATACGGATGAACCTACCATACATGTTGAACCGACGGAGCCAGTTCCCGAGCAATCTGAGGAAGGGAACTACAGCTGCCAAGTGAGTCAAGTAGGGACTCAAGGTGATCAAAGGGATATCCCAGAAGGGAGAAACAACAAGGATGGGCGGATGTACAAAAATTTCTTGGGTGCGAAACCACCAAGTCTTTCAGGAAGCCCAAAGCCTGTTGAGATTATGGACTGGATCTCTGAGACGGAGATGGTGTTTGTGAGCTGCGACTTCAACGAGAAGTAGAAGACTGTCTTCGCTGTGAGACAATTGAAAACTGGAGTCTTGAGCTGGTGGAAGCTATTGGCAGATACATTGCCGCGAGGAGAAGCTCCGAAAATGTCATGGGATGAGTTCTTGGAACAATTGAAGGTGCAGTACTGTTCAGAGATAGATCTGATTGATATGAACAATGAGTTCCAAAATTTGAAGAATGGGAGAATGAGCATCGATGACTATGCTATTTCATTCACAGAAAAGATGAAGTTGTTCCCATACCTAGTGCCAACCGAACTTTCCAAAATTGAGAAGTTCGCAAATGGACTACCGGCTGACTTTGGCCCAACAGTCAAGATGGAAACCACTCTGAAATCAGCTGTTCGAGCAGCTAAGAACGTGGAGACCCAACAAAAGGAAAGAGGCCTGGAAAGGGCTGAGGTTGGTGAGAAACGGAAGTTCGATGGATCCTTGAAGTCACACAAGAAGAGTAGATTCTCGAAGTGTGGTTCGAGAGGAGGTGGATCAGAAGCGAAGTGGTGTGACAAGTGTAAGAAGAAGCACTCTGGGAAGTGTGACGGAAGGGTCACTTGTTTCAAATGTGGAAAGCCTGGGCACTACGCCAACGAATGCATGTTCACTAAGAAGGTTTGTTATGAGTGTAACGAGGAGGGGCACATTTCAAAGGATTGCCTGAAGAAGAAGGAGGCAGGAAGACCCAACATACCACCGAAGCCGAAGGCGAGAGCCTTCCAGATGACGCTCGAGGCTGCGAAGGAGGCAGCAGACGTCGCTTCAGGTACCTTTCTTGTAAATGGTTTGCCTGCAAGTATACTATTTGATTTCGGAGCCAACTACTCCTTTGTTTCGCATAAATTTGGTGGGAAATTAGCATTGCCTGTAGAAAAACTTGATAATGCCCTAATTGTAGAAGTTGCCAGTGGCAAATTCGTACCTGTTAGTAATTGTATTAGGAACATCGTCGTCGACCTAAACGGAAATGAATTCCACGAAGAGCTATTACCCATAGAGTTAAACGGTTTTGACATCGTTTTAGGTATGGATTGGCTTAGCGCCAACGATGCTGAGATTCAATGCCGAAAGAAGATAGTAAGGGTGAACCCACCCGGAAAGGAATCATTTATGATGTACGGGGACAAACGCAGAGTGAATTTCGGAATCATCTCCCTGATGAAAGCCAGGAAATGTTTGTCCAAAGTATGTGCATCGTACTTGGCATTCGTAATCGATGCTAAGAAGGAGAAGAAAGAGGTGCAGAATATACCAGTTGTGTGTGATTATCCGGAAGTCTTTCCTGAAGATCTTCCCGGATTACCACCTGATAGGCAAGTGGAGTTTCGTATCGACTTGTTACCAGGAACAACACCGATAGCAAAAGCACCTTACCGATTAGCACCGACGGAGAAGAAGGAGCTCATGCCGCAACTTCAGGAGCTGTTGGACAACGGTTTCATTCGACCTAGTTCATCACCCTGGGGAGCTCCGGAGTTATTCATGAAGAAGAAGGACGGAAGTATGAGAATGTGTATAGACTACCGAGAGCTAAATAAGGCAACGGTGAAGAACAAGTATCCATTGCCGATGATTGATGACCTATTCGATCAGCTGCAAGGTTCGAGCTACTTCTCAAAGGTCGATCTTAGGTTAGGATATCATCAACTGAAGGTAAGAGAACAGGATATTGAGAAGACTGCATTCAGAACGAGATATGGACATTACGAGTTCTTGGTTATGTCATTCGGACTAACCAATGCTCCAACATCATTCATGGATTTGATGAATAGGGTTTGTAAACCCTTCCTCGATAAATCTGTGATAGTGTTCATCGACGACATTCTGATCTACTCGAAAAGCCAAGAGGAGCATGGCAAGCATCTACAGGAAGTGTTGGAAGTGTTAAAGAAGGAGAAGCTTTATGCTAAGTTCTCCAAATGCGACTTTTGGATACGACAAGTCCAGTTCTTGGGTAACGTGGTTAACCAAGAAGGGATAATGGTTGAGCCCACAAAGATTGAGGTTGTGATAAAGTGGGAACGTCCAAAGAGTCCCCCGGAGATATGAAGCTTTCTAGGATTAGCCGGATATTATCGACGATTTATCCAAGGCTTTTCTTCGATAGCTGCTCCGTTAAGAGCTTTGACTTGAAAAGGAGCTACATATACATGTAGTGAGAAACACAATGAAGCATTCGAGAAGCTAAAGAAGAAGTTATATGAAGCACCGATACTTTCTCTACCCGATGGAGTTGAAGACTTCGCGGTTTACAGTGATGCATCTGGAGTCGGGTTGGGCTGTGTTTTGACCCAAAGAGAAAAGGTGATAGCATACGCATCTCGACAATTAAAAGAGCATGAAAAGAACTACCCCACTCATGATCTGGAGTTGGCAGCAGTAGTATTTGCCTTAAAGATATGGAGGCATTACCTCTACGGCACGAAGTGCAAGCTTTTCACTGATCATAAGAGTCTCCAGTATCTCTTTGATCAGAAAGAATTGAGCATGAGGCAACGACGCTGGCTAGAACTACTCAAGGAATACGACTATGAGATACTTTACCACCTAGGTAAACCAAATGTTGTTGCTGATGCTCTCAGTCGGAAAGTCAACCTTGAAAGGATAAGCCCAAGAGCATTGAGAATCGAAGTTGTCTCGACAATTGTGGAAAGTATCAGGAAAGCCCATGAAGAAGCTTTAGAGAAGAATGACCGAAAGGAAGAACGTTTGAACAAAACGTTAGTATTCGGTACAAATAGTCGAGGACTGAAGGTATTCCAAGATCGGAATTGGGTACCTAAGACGGGAGGAATAAGAGATCTTCTAATGGAAGAAGCACACAAGACCATGTACTCGATTCATCTCGGTAGCACTAAAATGTATAGGGACCTAAAACCCTACTACTGGTGGCCGACGATGAAGCTCGATGTTGCGAAGTATGTGGCCGAGTGTGTGACATGTGCAAGAGTTAAGGCACATCATCAGAAACCGTATGGGAGTTTAAAACATTTACCTGTACCCATGGGTAAATGGGAAGACATCACCATGGGTTTTGTAACTAAACTACCCAGGACGAAGAACGGACACGACATGATTTGGGTAGTCGTCGATCGTTTCACCAAGAGTGCACACTTCATAGTAGCCAACGAGAAGTGGTCTATGTATAAGCTCGCAAATGCTTACGTGAAGGAAATTGTAAGACTTCACGGTGTTCCTCTTACGATTGTATTAGATCGTGATAGTCGTTTCACGTCAAGGTTTTGGAGGAGTTTTCAAGAGGAATTCGGTACGAAATTATGTTTGAGTACGGCTTACCATCCGCAAACTGATGGGTAGAGCGAAAGAACAGTTCAAACATTGGATGATATGCTGAGAGCATGTACCCTTGAGTTCCAAGGGAATTGGGACGAGCACTTACCTCTGGTGGAATTTTCCTACAACAATAGTTTTCACTCAAGCATCAAGATGACACCTTATCAAGCCTTGTATGGACAGAAGTTTAGTACGCTGTCTTGTTGGCTTGAAGCCGAAGAGAAGCAGTTTATGGGCCCCGAGATAGTCCATGAGACTGCTGAAAAGTTAAAGGTGATTAGGAAAACAATGTTAGCAGCCCAGGATCGTTAGAAGAGCTATGCTGACAAGAAAAGACGACCGGTAACTTTTGAAGTTGGGGATTCCGTTTTGCTTAAAGTCTCACCGTGGAAGGGACTTATACGATTTGGGAAACGAGGAAAGTTGAGTCCAAGGTTTATTGGACCATTCAAAGTTCTTCAGAAGATTGGGAACCAAGCTTACAAGCTGGAATTGCCCGAAGAACTCAATGGTATTCATAACACTTTCCATGTGTGTTATTTGAGGAAATTCACGGGAGATGTTCCCGAAATAATTCCAATCTCAGAGTTAAGGGTGGATGAGAATATGAGGCTGATTGAAGAGCCCGAGGCAATTGTTGACCATAAGACGAAGAAGTTAGGACACAAGATGGCCGACTTAGTGCTAGTCCGATGCAAACATTCTAATGGGCCGAATCTCACTTGGGAAACAGAGGATGACATGATGAGTCGCTATCCACATCTGTTTGCCGATGCATGATTCCGGGACGGAATCATCCTAAGAGGAAGAGAATTGTAATGCCCGGGTTTCAGGGCTAAGCATATTTGTCAATGTAATAGTCTAGGTCAACTATTGTAACTCTTTTTGAAGAAATAAAGATGAAATATTTGAGTATTATGTGAATTATGTATGTTTATGTGCTCATTATTTAATTATAAATGTATAATTAATTAATAATAAAAATAAGCGTCATAATTAAAGTGTGAGATAAGCCCGATATCTTTATATAATGTTGTAGTGGTCGAAACAAGGATTCCGGGGATATAAAGAACACCGAAATCCGAGTTATAACAAAGAAGTTATGACCCATCGAAGTTTCGCGAGAGAACCGGCATGATACCGGGAAGCGTAAATAGTGAATTTACGATAGAGCGAGATTTAGCCTTAGCAATCAAAACGAAAGTCGTAAAATATGTTAAACTAAGAACATCGATAAAAAGAACGCCCAAATTTGACTTCGTATGCAGAAGTTATGATTTTTCAAAGTTTCGGATTAGCATTGTACAACCCGAAATTCAAATATTAGATCGAGTGATTTTTAGCCGACACGACCTAAACGAGAATCGAAGATCTCGTTATGAGTAGCGTAACGAGAAAAATATGGGCGAAAACGGACGTCGGATGAAGAAGTTATGAGGATTTAACGGATCAATCCTGTCTCGGCCTGTTAATAATATAAAATTTAAAATCGATTCAAAATTAGCCGATGGAGTCTGAACGAAAGTTGTAGAGTACGTTCCCGCCTTCGCGTGGATCTAAAGAACGTCAAAAACGGAGCTCGTATGTGAAAGTTATGATTTTTAGAAGTTGGGAATTGAATTTGCAAAGCTGATGCATGGATCGATGACATGGCAAGATCACAGTCGTCGCTTGCAGCCCACGGTCCTCGCTTCGGATGATGACATGTCGCCTCGCATTACGCCCAACGTCCGAAGTCTGTACGCCCCGCGTACCTTCGCTTCTTAACCACTCCGAGGTCGGTGCACGTGCGAAGCCAGCTGGAAGCCTTATCCGAAGAGTACGCCCATCGTAATTCCGAGATCAGGCGCCTATAAAAGGCATGCGAAGGGTCTGAACTTTTCACTCATTTTTCACACCAAATCTCTTTTTCTCTTTAGTTTCTTTCTCTCTATAAGTCCCTAAACTACCCCTAAGCCCTAGAAAAAACCCCTAGCTCCCGAGGGAAGCCTCGAGGCTCCCGGAGTCCCGAGAAAAAGAGCCTTTCGGTTTCGAAACGCTGCTCCAAATAAAGTTCCGGTTATCGTTAAAATTCGCTGTAAGTGAGCTACGCTTACGCAATTTTTAATATAGCTTTCAAATAATTATAGGAATGTTATTAGGTCCTTAAAATAATTATTTGGGCTATTATTATGAGTTATATTGAGTGTTATTAACGCTTATATAATAATAATAATAGTCAGACTAATTAAATTGTCGCAGTTATCGTTAGACTAAACCCTAGTGGTATTGGTACTAGGTTTTATCGAAGGAAAATCGTTTTGAGAGTATCGGAGCGCCGTCCGAGTGCTGAGTCATCACCTTTCAGGTGAGTGCATAGTTACTTTCAGCTTACACATAGATATGAAGTATTTTATATAAATTACGTGCTATGTGTGCATATTATGTAAATACTTGCTATCTATGCTGGATGAACATTGTTATACATGTTTTCAATGATTTAAACTGTATATGTATTTTATATCTACGAAAATGTTGGGGTAAAACATGGGTAGATGTAATAGGTGATGTGTGATAAAATGATGAGAGGCCTCGATGTTGATGTTGTTGACTCTGTCATCTAGCGAAGTATGGATGACGACCACGGACTCTGCTAGACAGTCCAGTGGAACAGTAGCAGGCTCGCAACCTATAGGTGTTGTCAACGATGTGTTCACCGGTGTACTCCATCCCCCACATGGTTGCCTTTAGGACATTTGATGCTAAGGAATCCCCCTAGCAATAGTGTCCATCCCGATGATGATCCTTAGGCTAGGTCCCTTATGATAGGTGTTTAGGGACGTAAAGTGAGGATAACGGGAACGGGTAATCGGGTTATTGTTGATTGATGAAATTAATAAACTTATTTATTGTGGGTTGCAAACCCTATGTGCTCGCCAGGCTCCCCAGCCTGACCCACTCAGTTTCTTGTATTACAGGTAGTGGCGCATGAGCATAGATGTGAAGATTACGGATATTGGCCTTTAGATACGAAATAATGTAGTAAGGATTATATTGTACTGTTTATGCTTTTGATCTGTATCAAACATGACATCCCAAGTCTTTTAATGAAATATATTTCCTTGGAAATGCTTTTGATAAATCTTTATCATATTTTGTTTTGGGACAAATTCCGCAACACTTTTATTTAAAATGTTACTTTGATTTTCAAACAAAGCATAAACAAAATCGTTCATTTCTGGCCATGTAAATTGGGATGTCACAACGCGTGGGACTGTTGTTGGTGTGTGTCTTTTGGTTCAGTAATTGGTGAGGTGTCCGATGTTTCGGGTAGTGGGCAGACAATTTGGGACCAGGGAGGTTTATGTTGGGTTATGAGCATTCTAACACTCCTAAGTGTACATGCAGCCCTAAATACATTGGATCTATGTTTTCTCTATTATATATGCAAATATGAATATTCCAAGGTATTACCTTAACTAGCATACAATCTTTTGTTACTTGAATAATAAACTAGATAGAACTACATACCTTGTGGATGTAGCTTAACTCCATGAAGCTCGAGAGCCTAGTTCCCCAAGTGTGACACCTCAAATGGTTCACAAAACATGAAATTCACATGGAATGACTTAGAGAGAAATGATACACTTCATGAAATCGGCTAGCCCTAACCATTCCCTCATATTCTCTCAGGGTGGCCAATTTTTGACAAGAATAAGATGCTTATATAGTGTGTCACAATTAGGGTTACACCATGTAAACCCTAATTGTCATGGCCTTTAATTTCCATGATCCATGGGTTCAAAAACACCGTGGAGCATCCATGGTGCATCCTATGGGTTTTAGCCCAACATGATCATCCATGGAGCATTAGCCCACTATACAAGTATGGATGATTTACACAATCAACCCATATATTTAATTAGTCTCCTGTTGATCACTTAATTAATTCCAAATTAATTCTTGATCAATACTAATTAAATAATCTTATTAATATATTAGAACTTATAATATATTACCAAACCTTAAGTGTTATTTCTCTCATTTTAGTCTATCTAGATGTATGATGCCATGCAACCCAAATGGACCATATCGAGTCGGGTCAAGTACATACCAAATATAGTTATGGACTTATACAGTAATCCAATAGTCTCCTACTTGAATAAGTCTAAAACTATTATTGCGTATGACTTCAAAAACCAACTGGCAATTGTAGCTCTGAAAAGCCGATGTCGAACTCTGACCTTGTCGATGAACTATGACCTTTGTCAATGACTTGTCCATTAGATAAGGTATCATATATTCCTCCATTCTAGATATCATATGGACTGAGACATGGATTATAAATCATTCTCTTTGCCCATTTGTTGTTTCCCGATTTTCTATTTATGATGACTGACTGAACAGATCAAATCAGTACTGGCTTGGCCAGGCACTCCGGGGTGTCATCAGTAAATCATCGAGGGGCCCACACATATCGCTTTTATCCCGAAGGTAAAAGGAATGGATAAACTTCGACTCATATGGATTGTTATACTACTTGTTGAATCATACACAAAGGCATGTTTTATAACATCGAGTTACCAATGTGGTTTCGTATGATCAATGTATAACCAACTCATAGTAACAACTCATATCTATAGGCTTGAAGAATATAAGATATTATCGTCTCATGATCACTCGTGATAAAATCCATGAAGTGATTCCAGTGAGCGTGGGTTGAATCCACTACTCAGAACTTATGATCACTCATGAGTGTTGTAGCACCACTTTGTCTAACATCTTAGACCTCTACAAGCCAACCCATGAAAGTCATAATTCATATCTACTTCCAACATATGATCGACAGTGGATAGTTTGAATAACTTAGTCATTCAGGAAAAACGACCTAGTTATTCTGGAAGTCAAAGCGTGCAAAGTGAAACACAATAATAATCGAATCCAATGTGGTCTCAGAACTTATGAATATAAATAACACATCCTTTATTTATTACCATATTGATTACCCAACATTCATTGCATACTGTTTCAAACTATCAACTTTATACTTGAATTAAAACAATAGTTGTCCCATGCTCCAAGCATGTACACTATGTTTTTGTAAACACTAGTCATGCCATACACTAAGTATGCATACTAACTTTGTCTATGATCTTTACTTTGTGAAATAGATAGATTGAACATCATTCCAATGATTCTCATTTCACACTCCCAATTCCTTACTGCAAATGCAAGAATTCCAAATTCCTGCCATTTACCTAAATCTGTTAGATTCTAAACTTATATGCATTCGTCCTCTTGTAATGATTACGCACAAAGTCACATAGACTTGTCAACATACATTATAGAGTATTCCAATAGAGACCATCTACATGTAAATGAAGTCTCATATTCAAAGTTCATTACCTTTGAACATTCTTCTTGCATTAAGTTTCCTAAACTTACACAGATTTAATGAATAACTTCCACCTAAGGGAACATTTCCATATTCCCCTTTTGACTATTACTCTATGGTCCTTCCAAAATTAACACTATACTTCCAACTGACCCTGATCAACAAATCTTTGGTAAACCTTGGATTGTCCTCGAAAATTTGTTAATCCTTTTAGTCATATCCAATTCTAGACCTTTTCCTTTCTTAATTCCGAGACATTTGGAAAATTTTAGACAGGATGAATATTGTAGCACATGCACTTGACCCTATATCCGAAGCATATGGGACACGATTCAGCATGTCTCACATAAAGACGTGATACTAGACCAGTCCTTTTGCTACAATATTTCTATTTACCAAGTTCTCATAATTAAGATTATGAAAAGGGATGCTGTGATCATAATCGAATTTTAGAACGCAAAATATAGACCAATATATAGAATTTCCTTATGTGGAACCATTCCAACACAAAATTCATATATACCCTTGACTAAAACCTAAAATCTAAGCTTTTAGAATTGAAATGAAGTATATTTTCCTCTCCCTTAATTATAACAAAACAACTTTTCAACCCCTGCAACTCCACGAATTGATACTTTTGTTTTCTATAATTAACATTGCTAACTTGCAACCTTTATCATAATTATCATGCTCCCATTAACATGATGATTATTAGCATAACACTTATGCTCCCACAAGCTTTTACATGTACTTAGAAATCAGCTGGACTTCTAGAAATCAATACTTTATTGACTTTCTTAACAAAGTTCAGACTTCTGATACGAGATGTTTTGATAAAACTTTATCAAAATCATACACCTTTCCTTAGATAACACACATGTGTGTCTAAACAATTTTAGAACTATGAAAAGGGGTGTCGTAATAATAGTCTCTATTGTTTAGACCTTTGTCATTTCTCAGAAGTCCTTGTTAGTGTGTCGGTTAACAACACATGCTCCACTAACGACTTTGAGAATGCAAATATCACAACTGCTATCTAGTTAAAATCTACTTAGTGAAAGTGTTTCGTCACCATCATTTCCATGAATCGGAGAGAAACCTTATGACACTTAGATTTTATGCTATATGTCTTCCTATCCATGCGAATTTTTCAAAACCATAATCACAAGACAAGGTTATTGACAAATCCAAACTCTTATGGATTGAACTTGTGCAGTCTTAACTTCTTGCCACCTGGCAGATCAAGCGCCTACCATTGCTTCCAAGTTGTTATGCAACCAACTAAGAACTCTAAGAACTCATATGCACAGCCAACTATAACTGGAATAGGCACAAAAATTGAAATATGTCAACACGATAGGTTATAAACCTCATGTCGTGTGCTAGTGTCAAACTACATGATTTTATTCTTGATTAGATCTTGAAATTCTTCCAGGATCTTTAAGACTCCCACTGTCCTTTTGACATATAAGGCTATCTTGCCAAATATTAAAAAGATAGTGTCAATTCTTTATCAAGACAAACACTTCACACAATTAGCCTAAGTTGGTCTTTGTTTTATCCAAAAATCACAACTTACCAATTTCAAATGTACAAGAGTAGGACACTTTTACTCTTACATTTGATAAGTGTTTTAAACATTTCTTTAAGATATGTCACTCAACTTACAGTCTTGGAGTATGACTCTAAGACTTGTTTTGGAACGAAGTATGACTCATCTTCTTGATTTAACCATTCCAGCAATTCAAGATTCCTCTTCTTAGTCATAAGAGTGCACTAAGATTTCCTTAGAGGACTAATTGTGATATGATTTCTAAATCATTAATATGATCACAAAACCTGATACTAAATTACTCTCCCATCTTTTCAGATTTGAGAAAGTTTTATCCTTCTCCCTAATTTGATTCTTCTCATTCGTTCTATCTTACATCGAAACTTTTCCAATGCTTCAAAATTATACTAAAGCCTGTAAGTATAACCATATTTACTAAACTTTAGTAAATCATGACGAATTATCTTATCGATCTTTTGTGGTAGACTTGAGAAGTGCACAAGATTGTGTACTCGATCCCTTAGTCCTTCACTTGACTCAAATATACATGTGAACAAGGAACTAGTCTTAATTCTACAAAGTTGAAAGTTCTCATTCATCATACTATACAACTTGTATGATTCCAAGTTTCTATCCAACTGAAAACATGGGTGATGAGAAGCTTTCTTTAATTGGTAAATTTAGACACTACCACAAATGAAAGGATCAAATTCATATTTTCAATATTGCTAGAAACATACAAACATCAAGTTTTCATAAATGTCATTGCAAGGAGATACAAAATAAAATAAAACAAACTTTTATTTATTTATAAAATGCTGATTTTTTTCCTTACAATGCAACTTTAAATGCAAACTATGCTATTACATGTTTCCTAGAAATCTATCATAACTCCTAAGAGTAGCTCAAGAATCCGAGCTTCAATCAAGCGATAGAAATCCATCTTCGTAGTCAGATTCAACATACTATTTTTTTAAGTTTCCTTCACTTTTCCTTTGATTCTTAAAACATCAACATGTGACCCAATCACATCATGTAATAAGAATCTCAGAATAGAAACTTAATCGAGTTAGATAGTGGACTTTACCTGAAGTAGAGTCAAACTTATTGACTTTACCAGCATTATGATCTTTCAGGTATATTTGGCAGCTTCGCAACCAATGCCCCTTCCTTTTGGAAATAGAACCATATGGACCCTTTGGGAATGGTACATGGGGCAATCTCAGACTTAGCCTTTCTCTTTAACATTTGGTCAACCAAGTTAACTATGGCCAATCCGTTTCCATTGGGAAGAGAAAGCTTTTACTGGGTATCCAATGCAACCATTGTCAATGTCCATTGAAGGTTTGGAAAGTTGATCTTCTAATCAAATTTGTTTTTCTAGTTCTCAAATCATTTCTGATTCAGTAGCACCAAGGAAATAGATAAGATCATTAAGGGTTATGTCATAGTCTATTTCATAGTAGTCCACAGGTAACTCACTATGTGACTTAGAAAGTGATTGAACAACCAACTTTCTTAAGACTTTGACACCCAACACTCCCAGCTTGCCAACATGTGACTTCATCTCCAAGACGAGAGCACACATAGACCTTGCTTGCCATTAGGGCTTGAGTGACGTTCAACTTGTGGGTAAGGAAGAATAATTAGAGGAGGTGGAGGAGGTGAAGTAACCATGCAAATTACTTGGTACCCTTAAGATTTACCCCTTAATCGACATGCCAGTTAACCTCACACGCTCCACTGATGTAACACTCATAAAAATTGCATCAATTTAAAACCTTTTAATTCATTCAAAAGCCATTAAGTTATTACAACTTGTTTTCAAAAGAGTTTAAACATCAGAGTATCCCTAGAACCAAATCACAAAATCATGAAGTATAAGGAGCGGTACGATCACGCCTTCACCTTGCCAGGATCTCCTGAAGTACCTTAAACCAAAACACTACAACTGTAAGCCTGAAAGCTTAGTGATTTACCCCCAAAATACCAACCACATATAACCATACTCTTATCATATCACAATACAGAACAACCATGCATATCGTGTCTACAGTGTGACTGGTCCGCCCACACTGGGCCTTCAGTCCACTTGGTCCACTCTCTGAGTCTATAGTGTGACTGGTCCCCCCGCACTGGGCCTTCAGTCGGCCTGGTCCACTCTCTGGGCCTCGGCACGTCTGGACCGCCCTCTTGGGGCCTTCAGCCTATCTGGACCGCTAGCTGGGCCTACGGTCTATTCGGTCCATCCTAGGTATGTTGGCGTACAACACAAAGTAGGACCCGCCTCAACCCAAACCCAACCAAACCACCATGTGCACATCAAACAATTAATCACATAAAAATCCTCAGCCAAAAAAAACAAATCTATCAGATCATGCAGCATAGCAACACCCTAACCAGGATACCATCCTAACCGGTCAATAACATAACCTTACCCTACATACCAGGACACCAACCTAAACCAGGTCACTAACATAACACCATCCTAAAGCCAAGATGCAGATCTAGCAACTCAGAAACGTATCAAACAAGTACCCAAATTCCCGTCCGATAAAGCGTCGGCCTTTGTGCCATAGACCCTGTTGAAATACTAAGGATAACTCACCTGAAATCTGCCGAACCGAACCACGAAAGCTGAATCCCGAAGCACTGCCTCCAACTCCAACACATATAGCCATCAGTGATCCATTGACATAAATATCCAAATTACCATAATACGCCCGAAGGTCAAAGTCAAAGTCCTTAGTCAAAGTCAACCTTCCGATTGCCTCTAATCGCCGAGTCACCCCATGACTCGCCGAGTTCAACATTCTCCGAGTCCTATCCTGCCCAACTCACTGAATCACCACTCAAGTCACTACTCTGAGTCTTAACCAGAAGAGGTTGGAGGTTTTTTGTCGTGACTCATCGAGTCCAAGAACAGACTCCGCGAGTCCACGACAATCTTCATCAGACTCGCTAAGTTGTTCTTCCAGCTCGTTGAGTCCAAGCTCATCATCATATGACTCGCCAAGTCACCCATGCGAGTCGTCGAGTCACTAGCGACTCAATGCCTGAAACCCTGGCCCAACTCGCTGAGCCATCTCCCAGACTCGACGAGTTCATACGTGCGTTTTCATATTTGAAAGATGCAGAGCTACTCCTTTGCTCCAAACAATAGATCTGGGTCCCTAGAGTGCAATAGGAACATAAAGTTGCTACCTTTACGTGCTTCATGTCCCATAATTCCAAAAACCAAGCTAGAAAGGAACTTATCTCATGGTGAATGGCTTTTGCATAGCAACTAAACGGGCTTTCTGCATATTTGATCCAACTTCAGATCTAAAGTTTCAACTTCAGATCTAACTCATGTACCAAGATCTCATCACAATATCTCCAAACAAACCCTAAAACTCCATGAAAGATGGATCTAGAAAGGATAAGGCCAAGAATAACGATTCATTACCTCCAAAACGACCTCCCACAGAAGAATAATCTGAATCTCCACAAATCTCCTTGATCCAAGCTTCTTGATCTTCAAAATCTCTTCACAAATCACTTATCTAAGCTCCAATTTGCTTCCCAAGGACTCTCACACACGAATTTAGGGTTTCTAGATCTCGAAGGGTGCTATAGGGGCTGAGGCGAGGACATTAAGTCCTTTAAATTTGGTGCAAACCCTAAGATTAGGGTTTTCCTCTCCCAGCACTGACTCGTCGAGTCCTGTCGCTGACTCGGCGAGTCAGGCCACCTAATCACGTGCCCGACACTCGCTTCGACTCGACAGGTCAAGAGACCTACTCGTTGAGTCCCTTCATTAAATTTTCACATAACACCCTTCAACTTCTTGGTTCTGGACTTGGGATGTTACAACCGATACTATGAAAAATATTAAGTTACCCTTTGCCTACCTTGTTAAATCAAGCTAGTGTGCCAGTTAACCACACATGCTCCGACTTAAGCAAAGTGCAAAATGTAATTTCATGGATTAGCACCTTATTCACATTTTCCTAAAATAACTAAGATTGGGAATTATAAAAACATTTTAGTTATTTATATTTATCATTAACAATTTTAATGAAGGGAGAATTATAGTCCTTGTTGCCTTTGAAAAGTAGATGAGTTTTTGTTAAGAGTATTTTCAACAGTGCTTTGGTTTAAGAAAAACCCTTCTTTCGAAACTCTTTTGTTAACTTTAACAACAGTTTTGTTGATTTAGGATTCACTTTCTCTCCATTTCTTGTAGTGACAAACTCTTGACTGGGAAACACCACATCATCGGTGCATTTAAAATTTGGATAAACAAATGATTTTTATTCGAGATAATGAAGAGCTTTTTCCTTCATCACTTTTTTGAATTTCTCTGATTCCTCATAAACTTGATCAACTACAACTATGGGAATAATTATTTTACTTGGAACGTCTTCTTCATCATTATCACTATCAATTTGACTA
This sequence comes from Lactuca sativa, assembly GCF_002870075.4. Taxonomy (NCBI): domain Eukaryota; kingdom Viridiplantae; phylum Streptophyta; class Magnoliopsida; order Asterales; family Asteraceae; genus Lactuca; species Lactuca sativa. The sequence goes on along the minus strand of NC_056623.2, from coordinate 153,233,456 downwards.
TGTTCGACAATCACACAATCATAGTCATGAACGCTTGATGTTGAGGGTTGGTCAGTATTAACCTTTTCCAATGAATGATTACAAATTTCTTTACCCTTAACAATTGAATTGAAATTAACGACAGATAACTGAGAACAATCAATAACTTTTTCCTCCTCAATTTCACTGATATTGTCAGAATTGTCATCGATATCCGCAAAATTGTGTTAAGAGTCAGATATCGAATTCTCAGTCTTTTTCAAAAAAATTATTTGTTCGGTTTTGGTCAAGGTCTCATTCACAATATGTACCAAATCATTAGCATCTAAACATTTATCTATTTTAACAACACCATATGCATATGAATCATTTAGGACTTTTTCAATTTCAAATATCTTTTTCTCACAATCATAGGATGTCGAATCTATTTTCTCCCATTAAAATACCAAAAAGTGAAATAGTTTCCTATGTTGTTCCTTAAAAATGTCAGAGGAATGATTTGAATCTGTTAGTTTAGTATACAATCTCGTAGCAGAATTACAATAGTTGTTACATTATCTCAACAAAATACAATTATCTGTTCTTGCATAATACCTATCAATAGTAATGTTTTTCAATTGCAACTCAAGATTGTCTATTCTACGCCTCTTGGACTCCAATTTTTTTTGTGTTTCTGTAACACCCATAAAAATCAAGCCAAATATAAACTTTTTTTAAACATTTAACAACCAACAACATTACGAATTTGTTTTCAAAATAGTCTATATAAGAGTCTCCCAGAGACAAATTCATAAAAAGTGAGGAGCGGTACGATCACGTGTTTGCCTTGTCGTGGTCCCCTGATGTACCTAAAACAATAAACTGAAACTGTAAGCCTGAGAACTTAGTGAGTTCCCCCAAAATACACATACACACAACAATACACATATAATCATAAATAACATACTATGGGTCCAGTCGGCCAACAGATTGGAATACCTCAAGCCCTCAACCATCCGATTGGAATGAAAACATACTATGGGTCCAATCATCCTCGGGACGAAATACCCCAGGCCCACAACCAACAGGTTGGAATGACCACATACTATGAGTCCAATGATCCTCAGGATGGAATACTCACGACCCGCAACCATCAGGTTGGAATGCCCATGTCCATTGGCATTCGCACAAAGCATATAAGCCTCAACTGGCAAACAACATGTGCGCATATAACAAATAATCACATAATAATCTATAGACAGATAAACCAATCTAACAGATCATAACAGCATAGCACATCCTATACTGATCTAACGGATCATATCAACATATAACATCCCATCTACCAGGATACTAATCTAACAGATCATAACAGGATATAACATCTCATCTAGTAGGATATTGATCTAACAGATCATACAATACTCGAGCATACAACATATCAGGATAGCAATCCAAAATGGTTGGCGTTGGTGCCTTAGACTCTTAAGTTTAGTAAGGATAGCTCACCTCGCAAGTAGTGCCAAAGTACTGAAAATATCTAATTGCTATCTCACTAGAAATCCCGAACTATAACAAAATAGATACTAAGTCAACACACAAAATAACAGTATTGACTACACTCCCCACAATCCATCATGTCTCTTCTCTTTATTGGGCCAAGTCCCAATGCCAAATCCAAAACTTTGAAAGTCCTTATGTAAAGCCCATTGTTGGCCCAATTTACCAAATTGGGCCCAACTCCCTAATTGGGCCTAATTCCAAGATCCATTATCAATATTTGTCGCAAAACAACTTATTTATAAAGTCCAGCAAAGGTCCAAATCCAATTAGTCCAGAAACAGGCCAAACCCGAAGCCCAATTGTTAAAGGTCCAACATGGGATGTACCAGGGGCACAATCCTCTGTACGCGAGGCGTACTCGTCCAGATGTTTGACCACCATCGGGGCGGTTTACACAATAAGCTGGGCGTACTCATCATTTTGCTAAAATCTTATTATGTGCTTATTGGCTTTAGCACTTAAGTCCAAACATCAGATCCAGTGACCTAACATGCCTAGGATCCATAAAGTCACGAACTTTATCACTTTGGACGTCCATAAAACTCTTAATACTTGGTCTTAATCCATTAAGACCTTCTTACTCCATGCATGGGACACATTCATCTGTTGGGACCTCATTTTTATCACTCACGGCCCCTTCAAGACCTAGATGGACAGTTCTTTTCGTCCAAAAGACACCATGAACCATCTTGGTCTTTTTGGGACAAGAAATGGTTCTTTAAATCAAAATGGCAAGATTTATACATATATACATAAAGTTTGAAGCTTTTTACCTTCTGGAGCATCTAAGGCACAACCCAACTTCAGATCTACAAGCTATATATTCTTCTCCAATTCCATGATGCAACATGTTCTTCTTAAAACACTCAAGAAACACTCAATAAGTTAAAACACTCAAGGAAATGGATAGGGTTTGGGGAAAATGACTCTAAGCATTGGAGGCTAGGTTAAGAGAAGGTTAGGTGCTCATAATGTTGCTTATATAGCCCCAAAACCCTAAATATTAGGGTTTCATCCTGACATTTGTATGCCCAGCGTACACAATTTTACACCACCTTACTAAGGCGGACCTTAGTATGATTAGCGTACTCTTATGTACGCACAATGTACTCCTTTTTGGCCCAAGGTTGCAACTTTGGCCCTTAAACTTATCTTAACTCTACACTTTCAACGCCAAGAACTATAAATGAGAAGGTAAAGATAGAGGAGGGTTCGGAAATACCTGTAAAAATTTCGGGATGTTATAATTCTCCCCCACTTAACCTAGACTTTGTCCTCAAAGTCTGCTGTGGTAGATAGATTCGGGTAATGTTCCTGTATCTCGGACTCGGGCTCCCACGTCCACTCGGATCCCCTCTGATGCTCCCACTGTACCTTTACCAGAGGTATCTCCTTGTTTCGTAGAACCTTCATCTTCCTCTCTAATATGGCCATTCGCCTCTCCATGTAATTAAGGCGCTCATCTACTTGAATATCATCCAATGACACTATGCCTCCTGATCCATAATGCACTTTCGCAATTGCGACACGTGAAAGGTGCTGTGGATCCATCTGAGCTCCTCCGGTAGCTCTAACCTATATGCCACCTTGCCAACCCTAGCAACGACCCTAAACGGCCTAATGTACCGGGGACCCAATTTCCCCCTCTTCCTGAAGCGGGTCACACCCTTCCAGGGCGAGACCTTCATGAGTACCATGTCACTGACGTGGAACTCTAATTCAGATCGGCGTCTGTTGGGGTAAATCTTATGCCGACTCTGAGCGGTCTACAGTTGCAGTCTAATCTAATGAATCATCTTGGTAGTCTACAAGACTACGTCCGTCCGTCCCATCACCCTGTGTCCAACCTCACCCCAACAAACCGGGGTGCGACATCTCCGTCTGTATAACAACTCGAAAGGCAGGGTGCTAATGCTAGAATGGTAGTTGTTGTTGTAGGCAAACTATGGAAGGGGTAGGTGGGAATACCAACTCCCACCGAAGTCAATGACACAAGCCCACAACATATCCTCGAGGGTCGGAATGGTTCGCTCGCTCTGACCATCGATCTGCGGATGAAATGTTGTGCTAAAATGCAGCTGCGTGCCCAGTTCCTCATGGAACTTCTGCCAGAAATGGGAGGTAAATCTAACATCTTGGTCGAAATCAATGGAGACCGGAACTCTATGGCGAGCGACGATCTCGTGGACATACATGTCGGCCAACTTCTCGGCCGATGAACTCTCTCGTATGGCCAAGAAATGGGCACTCTTGGTCAATCAATCCACGATGACCCATATAGCATCAAACCCCTTCATCGTCCTCGACAACTTGGTAACTAAGTCCTTCTTGATCTGCTCCCATTTTCGGAATCTCCAAGGGCTGCAGTTGGCCATGCGGCCTCTGATGCTCGACCTTAACCATCGTATATGTCAAACACCTCTCGACGTACCAAGCGATTTCTCGCTTCATGCACGACCACCAATAACTTAAACTCAAGTCCAAATATGTCTTGGTGGCCCCTGGGTGAATAGAAAAGTGAGACTTTTGAGCCTCCTCCATAACTGTCTGTCAGACCCCACCAGACATCGGAAGCCATACCCGACTGCATCGGGTCAATCATCCCCGACTATTCTGCACAAACCAGGTGTTATCGCCCCTGATCCTCTCTAATTTCCAGTTCTTTGGTCACATGCCCTCAACCTTAGCATCTCTGATCAAGCTCACCAGCAGAGAATCAACCGCTATCACCATACATATCGCTGGGTGGAAGACCCCGATGACTTGCGGCTCAGAGCGTCCACCACCACATTCACTTTACCGGGGTGGTAAAGGATCTCGCAGTCGTAGTCCTTGACTACATCCACTCACTTGTGATGTCTCATGTTCAGGCTTGGCTGATCCATGATGTGTCTCGGGCTCTTGTGATCCGTGTATATGGTATAGCGGACCCTATTGAGGTAATGTCTCCAAATCTTGAGAGCGAATACCACCGATCCCAACTCTAGATCATGCGTAGGGTATCTCTTCTCACACGGCTTCAGCTACCGCGATGCATAGGCTATGACCCATCCTCTCTGCATTAGGACCACCCTCAAACCTATGATAGATGCATCACAGAACACTACAAAATCCTCAACTCCCTCCGGGAGAGTCAAAATTGGAGTCTCGCACAAACGTTGTCGGAGGGTCTCAAATGCCCTCTACTGCTCAGGGCCCTACTGGAAATCCACCCCCTTCCTCATCAGATTAGTGAGGGGTACTCCAATCTTGGAAAAATACATTATGAATCTCCGGTAGTACCGTGCCAATCCTAGAAAACTCATGATATTTGAGGGAGACCTCAACACCTCCCACTGCATGACTTCCTCAATTTTGGCTGGGTCGACCAAAATGCCCTCCTTGTTAATGAGATGTCCGAGGAACTGGACCTCTCATAACCAAAACTCACACTTCGAGAACTTGACATACAGTCGTTCCCGTCTCATAACTCTCAATAACTCCCTGAGGTGCTCCTCTCGCTGCTCTCGGGTCTTGGAATACACCAAGATATCATTTATAGACACGATGACTGAGCGATCAAACATTGATCTACAAACCGATTCATCAAGTCATAAATACGGCTGGCACATTGGTGAGACCAAACAACATTACCACGAACTCGTAACGTCCATAATGGGTCCGAAACGCGGTCTTCTCCACGTCCTCCTCTCTGACCTGGACCTGATGATACCCAGACCTCAAATCTATCTTGGAAAACCAAGATGCAACCTACAGCTGATCAAAGAGATCATCTATCCTCGGGAGTGGATAACGGTTCTTCACCCTCAACTTGTTCAACTCCCTATAATCAATGCACATCTGATGCGAACCATCCTTCTTCCTGACGAAGAGTATCAGTGCTACCTACGGAGAACTGCTCGGACGAATGAACTGCTTGCCCAGGAGTTATTACAGCCGTGATGACAACTCTTGCATCTCTGGTGGCGCCATTCAGTACAATGTCTTGGCGATAAGGGCTGAACCTGGCACCGGGTTGATCCGAAACTCAACCTGCCTCTCCGTAGGTATCCCTGGCAACTCCTCCAGAAACGCATCAGCAAACTCCCTGACTCCTGGAACCTTTGAAACTGAAATCCGACCCCTGGCTTGCGTATCCACCACATACGCTAGATAACCCGCAAACATGTGCTGAATATACCGCAGATCCTTGGCAGGTGAACAAAACCCTGATCCCACTCTTGTGCCCTCGCCATATACAATCAGTTTTCCCCCACTTGGGGTTCGAACTACCACCCACTGACCCTCGCAATCAATCATGGCACCGAAACGACTAAGCCAGTCAATCCCCACAATCACACACACCTCCCCCATGGGAATCAGAATCAAGTCTATCAGAAAGGATACCCCGAAGATCTTCAACTCACATCCTCGATAGACCGAAGGAGCAGAAACCCTGTGTACACTGGCGATGGAGACTCGAATCCGACACTTTAGCTCGCCTACTGGCACACTGAACTCCCTACTGAATGTCTGAGATACAAACGACCGACTCGCCCCTGAGTCAAACAAAACCAATGCAGGCAGGGAGTTCACTAAAAACGTACCTAATCACAAGTACAACAGATAAGGATAAAACAAGTATAATAAAAGAAATAGAGGACAGAAACATACCAGCAAACATATCCGGCGCTGCATAGGCCGACTCGGCTGTAAGTTGGAAGACACGCCCCTAAGCCTTTTGAGGCTCTGCTTTAACTTGCCTCCCATCTACATTCCTCAATGTAGTCGGTGCCGGAGCCTGCGCCGGCTTGGTGGCTAGTAAAGGACATTGGGCCTTCATATAGCCCACCTGCTCACAATGATAATAAAGTCTGACTTCGGGAGCTGGACTCTGATGCTTGCAATCCCTGGCCAGATGGCCCTGCTTGCCACATCGGTGCCACCCACTCGCTGGTCGACACACCCCTAAATAAGTCTTTGCTCACTTCCCATGAGTACGGCCTGGCAGTCCCCCAATCATGGTATTAGTGGTCTTAGACTGCTTCGACGCCGGCTATGACTATGCCGGGGCCTGCCGCTGCTCCCTTAACTGCAACTCAATCTGCAACTCACGCTACCTCGTGGTCTCCTGCAAATCCAGAAGAGTATCACATCACTAGGTAGACACAAATTGTTGGATGTCAGTGTTGAGCATGCTCAAATAACGTGTCATCTGAGCCTTCTCACACGCAAACTCTGGGCAGAACATCACCCTCTCTGTGAACATGCGGGTGATCTCCATCACTGACTCCTTGTCCCGTCTCAAACTCGAACACTCCTGAGCTAGTTGTTCCCGATAAACCCGTGGAATGTAACGAGCGCAGAACATATCCCTGAACTGCTCCCAAGTAACAACAACTCTTTGATCATAAGTGTACGGCGCAGTCGTCAATCTCCACCGGTCCTTGGCCCCAGACCTCAGTAGGTTCAGGGCACACCTGACCTTCTGGTTAGTAGGATACGAGCAAGTAAAGAAACACCCCTTCACATCAGAAGCCCACCTCATGTCCATGATGGGGTCCTGAATACCATCAAAAGTAGGGGGCTTCGTGTTATCAAAGTCCCTGAACTGGAAGTCCCAACTGGCTCCTACTCCTCCTCCCGTCGCTGTTACAGCCAACTTAGCTGCAGCGGTAGCCGTCTCTGCAAGGGTTGCATGTCTGTCATTGAAGTACTCCATCATAGCAGTCATGATAGACCCAAAAATTCCAGAATCTGACCCCGGACAATCTTAACCACCTCCTTGCGGATGATATCTCTAACACAGTCCTCTGTCAACACTGGCCCCTCCTGGCCGATAACCTCAGGCGCGGCCGGGGCCTCCTGATCTCCCTGTTCTGATCCCGATCCGGATCCAGTCACAAAACGCCTCTTAACCACCATACTGCAAAATATAATAGGAAGATATCAAATAATCCACATAAATAACAGGGAACCAACTCCCGACTGAACCCTAGGGGTTGTGACTTCCTTGCTACGCGTATGGGTCCTATGCTTTCCGTATTATGGGCCCATACTACCTTCCACACCTACCCATATTTGTCTCAAGTATCACCACAACACCCTAACAATATACGTGCACATGGTGGTCACTCAATCCTCACACCTAGAGGAAAGCTAACTATCTCACATCGCCCTAAAGGCCTCACACAACACACTCATCAATGAAACTTCCACCAACCCTGCAATACATAACGCTGGACCCTATAGACTTTCAAATATCTGATCCTACCCTAAGTCGCCAATCAATAAGAAGAGAATATAAGTCCAAACCCAACATTCTCAGGCTATAAGATGTTAATTATGTACAGCCGTGATGCATACACATGCAACTATAGTAATGATGTCAATCTTATATAAGGAAAACCCTAGGCGAGCAGGCACCATGTAATCAGGCAATTCTATCATGCAATTCCTAGAGATCCCTAGCCTAGTACTAGCATGATGTTCTAACATATCACAGTATCAAATAACCATATGGTATTTTGGGGTCTACTTCCTGGCTCTGGCTGATCGTACACTTGCATCCTCCATCATTATTTTGAAAACCATTCGAAAGGTCATTTTGAAAATATTTTCCTTTATTTGAGACTGGATTCACACGAGTGTTCCTCCAATTCACTCAAACCAAGGCTGTGATACTAACTTGTAAAACCCATAAAACTCATGCAAAATTTAAACTTTTTTTTAAAAATGTTTAAAAACCAACAGTCATTACAAATTGGTTTTCAAAATAGTCCATATCAGAGTCTCCCAGAAACAAATTCATAAAAAGTGAGGAGCGGTACGATCACGCTTTTTCCTTGCCATGGTCCCTTGATGTACCTGAAACAATAAATTGAAACTGTATGCCTGAGAGCTTAGTGATTTCCCTCAAAATACCCATACACACAACAATACACATATAATCATAAAAAACATACTATGGGTCCAGTCAACCATCGGCTTGGAATACCCTAGGCCCTCAACCATCCGGTTGGAATTGCAGCACACTATGGGTCTAATCATCCTCAGGATGGAAAACCCCAGGACCACAACCAATAGCTTGGAATTCCCACATACTATGAGTCCAATCATTCTCAGGATGGAATACTCACGGCCGACAACCAATAGGTTGGAATGCCTAGGTCTATTGGCTTTCGCACAAAGCAGATAAGCCTCAACCACCAAACAACATGTGTACATATAACAAATTATCACATAACAGTCTATAGACAGATAAACCAATCTAATAGATCATAACATCATATACATCCTATACTGATCTAACGGATCATATAAACATATAACATCCTATCTACCAGGATACTTATCTAACAGATCATAACAACATATAACATCTCATCTACTAGGGTATTTATCTAACGGATTATATAATAATCAAGCATACAACATATAGGGATAGCAATCCAAAACGGCCGACCTTGGTGCCTTAGACCCTTAAGTATAGTGAGGATAGCTCACTTCGCAAGTAGTGCCGAAGTACTAAAAATCTCTGATTGCTATCTCACCGGAAATCACGAACTATAACACAATAGATACTAAGTCAATACAAAAAATATCAGTCTAGACTACAGTCCAGACAATCCATCATGTCTCTTCTCTCTATTAGGCCAAGTCCCAATGCCAAATCCAAAATCTTAAAAGTCCTTATGTAAGGCCCATTATTGACCCAATTTACCAAATTGGGCCTAATTCCAAGATCCATTTTAAAAATTTGGCCCAAAACATCTTATTCATAAAGCCCATTAATGGTCCAAATCCAATTAGTCCATAACCAGCCCAAACCTAAAACCCAATTGTCAAACGCCCAACGGAGGACGTACGCGGGGCGTACTCCACTGGTACGCGGGGAGTACTTGTCCAGATGTTTGACCACCATCAGGGTAGTTGACCCAGTACGCTGGGTGTAATGGTTTTACGGTGGGCGTAATCAACGTATTGCCAAAATCTTATAAATTGCTTAATGGCTTAAGCACTTATGTCAAAACTTTAGATCTAGTGACCTAACGTGCCTAGGACCCATAAAGTAATGAACCTTATCACTTTGGACGTCACGAAAACTGTTTATAATTGGTCTTAATCCATAAAGATCTTCTTACTCCAAGCATGGGACACATTCAGCTGTTGGGACCTCATTTTTATCACTTATTGTCACACCCCCGAACCAGACGACGGAAACATCCGGGGGCTCGTTTGACTAACAATTGAATAATCATCACAATGAATATAAATGAATCATAATATCATCATCATTACATATGTAATATAACAACATTCATAGTTTACATTGAGTATTGTATTACATGCCAAATAGTTAAAGTATGATGAAACAAAATAATACTAAACATCCGGTAGTTTTTTCAGCTCAACCTGCTTCAACGGTTTCCTAAGAATACAAGTTAATTTAAAATGATCAACATAAAAATGTTGGTGAATTCATTAGCATGTTTGTGAAAATGATTTGTATAACTTCGAAACCACCATGAAATCCTATATTTTCTGAAAACAGTTTAGTATGCTTATGTCAGATCTTGTATTAATGCATGTGTGTTATGGTTTATTAGAATGTATCAAGATATTACTGAAATTACAAGGAGAATGAAAGGAGAATGCCTCCAGACAACCCGATGTTTTCTGTAAACGAGAATGCTGCCCTACCAACCCTTGAGATTTAGTACTAGTACGTGTATGTTTCTAAGTATTACACGAGAAAAGAGAATGTCCCCAGACAACCTGATGTTGTCTGTAATAGAGAATGTTGTCGTACCAACCCTCGAGGTTGAGTACCAGTACATGTATGAAGTTGATTTCCCATGATTGATAAAATGGTAATTGATGTCTATGTGAGACGTTATAACCATGCATGTTAATGACTATTTCGATTGTTTGGCATTTTTACAAATGCCGGTTTTGATTAAGATTTTGTCACCCAAGACTGGTCGAGTCTAACTATAGCGAACAATTCAGGGGTGGGGGAGTCACCCCCATATAGATCTATACACAAACTCTCACTGTCCCTCCAGGAGACTCTGGTTACAACATACAGGGTACAACCGACGCTTAATGGTGCCGACCGGTAATTTCTCACTAAATCCCAATTATTACCCCACGAATTTGAATAACATTGTTTACAACCCGTTTGATGTTCACATGAATATGAATAAAGCTTAACAAACACGAAAAAGGACACTGTGGCCCACTAATCATGTGTGTCGTTTATAGGATGTTGAGTATGCATATAGACACGTTAGCCCATCAAGCATATGATTGATTTGGACAATACTAGCAATGCAAATGGGCCGCTAAGGCCCAATAGCATGTAAAAGCTACTGAGGGTCCCGTGGGCATGTAATTGGGTCAACGGAAGCCCAATAAACATGTAATTTGGTCACGAAGGCCTAATAAGCACGAATGGGAATACTAGGCCCAAGCATCGTATCATGTATCTTTTTATCGGTATAAATTGTAGTATAAGACTTGTTTTACGATTGGTGTTTACTTTCAATGTTAAAACACTTGATGTTGGATTTGTAACGACACTTTGGTTATAAACACACACACACACACACACACATATATATATATATATATATATATATATATATATATATATATATATATATATATATATATATATATATATATCATAAACTTAATATCTTTAGCCCAATTGTTTTAATATTAACATATTTGACCCCAAAATATTTATTTGACCATTTCAGCCCATTTTCCATAAAATGACATTCTTGGCCTCTTATGTGCAATTTGTGCACCTTTTTGCACACCTTTTAGTCCCATTTCATGCATCTATTTAGCGTAATTATTCTTTCCTTTTTCTTTCATTTCATCATATTCATGTTAGTCTCTAGAACAACCTTATTTGCACCTTTTCATGTCCTTTTCAGATAAACCGGAGCTTGGAATACGCTTTGGGAGATGCTAGGAAGCATTGGTAATGATTTCGGGATGATCGGGCGAAGAACGAAAAAGTTGAAAAAAAATCAAGTTGGGAGTCGGAGTCAGAAGGGTACACGGGCTGTGTTGGATTTACACTACAAAATCAACACGGGCCATGTTGACAAAAAATGAAAGCTGTTGACCAAGCTGAACACGGTCCGTGCCCTTTTTGCCCTATGCTGAACACGGGCCGTGTTCGACCCAAGAAAACTAACTTTTGGCGGTTTTTCTATTTTTCATATTATGGAAAATTGGGTCATTTTAGGGGGGGGGGGGGGGGGGACAGAAGATATCAAAGCACATTTTGAGAGGAGATTTCGAAGGTTTTTGCAAGGATTTTATCATTTATCATTTGGAAAAATTATTTTTCTTATTTGTAAGTTGTAATTGCACATTATTTCCTTCTTTTATTCTTGTAATCTTGTTCTAGCCATGTGTGGCTAGAACCATACTTTCTCCAATTTCATGTTTTGGATTCTTGGTAGTGACTTCAATCATATGACACGATGTTTGTTCTTAATTCCTATCTAATGGATTTGATTTTGTTTCAATCGAATGTTTAATTCTAATTGGCCATTCGAGTTAGGGTTAGGTCATTCAAGTTTTCTCTTTTACAAAATCCGTAATTGTTTTGTGAAATTGAACAAGTAACATGCATTAAATTGATCTCTATTGAATGAATTTAGTGTAAATCTTATTCATACACTTTTACACTCCCGAGCTTATGAGGAGTATTGGGTGTTGTTGGGAACATTCACATAAAGCTTTATGCAATCTTATAATCTAATTCTAAGAGCTTGTTTAGATTAGGTTAATAAGGTTAGGGATAATCAAAGAGCTTATTTTGGTTAATTAATGTGGTGAATGGGAAGTGTTAGAGCTTATTAGCACTTTCAAGTACCAACTTAGATAGAATTGAGCGAATATTGTGTCATCTTTGATTTATATTGCTAAGTTGTCATACATGAAGTTGGAGTCCTTACAAAATCTGAATCTAACTCACTCATTTAGCTGATTTCGTGTGTTTTTAATTTGTTTGTTTAGTCATTGCACTCTAAAACCCCCCTTTTTACTGTTGGTGGCCATAGTACCTTGTGCAAAGAGGTATAGACTAATTATCCCATGTCTCTGTGGATCGACCCTGCTTGCCTTGTACTACCTTTTAGTGTAATATAGTGGGATTCTTTTGGAGTATATCGTACCCCTTTATTTGTTGGGTTTGACACGCCTAACATGGCCCAATAAGCCAAAAAATTTCCATTAAGGCCCAATCTTAGTAAAAATAATACTTCAGTCCCCCTTTTGTTCAAATCTTGTATTTATGGCTAATTTTTGGTCAAAAAAAAATAATTACATTTTTAACCCATTTTTCTGGTTTTTGACTTTTCTGACCCGAGTGTTGGATGATTTGTAGAAAAATCATAGTATGTCGAAATTTGGATCCGTAAACAATGGAAGTTTGGAAATTTTGTCTGCTTTGTTCACAATTTTTCTCATGATTTTTAATGGCCTTAAACTAGTGTGAAATTGCTCACCTTCACAGGCTGGTCTGAAATTATTTCAAATGTGATAGACAGTTTTGTAAAATTCACCAAAAATTGTAGAATAATCATATGAAATCGTGAGAGTAGTCATTTTAAAGTTATAAATCTGAACTTTTTGCATGTAAAATAGTTTTGAAAAAAATTACCATTAAGGGGGGTCAAAATAGTCCGAGATTGGACCAAGACTTTTTTGTCAAGGACTGTTTTATGAGTTTAGTTTATAGATTTTAGAACACAACACTCATTTTTGCGATTTTAAGTGTATAAATCCTAGACCTACTAGTTTACATGTATTATATGTGATAACACATATTTTTGTCAAAGTTTTTATGAAGATCCAAGGGACAAACTTCATGTTCTTAGCATATTTTAGGTTTTATGAAGTAAACAACAGAAAATCACCAAATGGTTTAAGAAAACACACATAATCATGCATATACACATAGATCTACACATAAGACTTGTATTCTCCCCTAAAAACCAAGTAAAAACCGAAAGTAGAGGGTATGAACTCACCTTGGGGTGATGGATCGGTTTTGAGGAAGAAGTGGAAGAAGATTTTTGATTCTAGCAAGCTTTCTTGAGTAGATCTTGAACTTAGATGGTTCTAAGAACATGATCCTCAAAAATATGGGTGTAAGAGGAGATTTTTGAAGAGATCAAGAAGTTAAATCATAGATCTAAATAACAACTTACCTAATATTGATGATCTTTTGTGAAGATCCTCTTGAAACACCTAGAGATCTCGAAATTTTGGATGGAAGGAAGGAGGATGTTCTTGAGTGTTTTGAGAGAGTTTTCTTGAAATATTTTTGAGATAATCAGGGTGATGTGAGGTGTTTTGGCCTAGAAGAAGAAGAATAGAGGATAGAGGGAATGAAATGATGTGCATGGAGATCCTCCATGCAATAAAGAGGTGGAAAGCTCTCATAATTCCTCTAATTTCCCTTTATTTTCCTTTTCTTTTCCTCATTGGGCCAAGAATTGGGATTAAGATGGATGAAATTGAATTAGTTTTGACCCACTCTTGGCTTTGTTTGATTTTGTGAAGCCCAATAAATATTTTTCGGCCCATTAGGCCCTTAAGTGCATTTATGGCCCAATTTGGTAAAAGGAATGGGTTTATGGTCCATTAGAGCTATTGAGGCCTTTTATGACCCAACTAGGCCTATTAGAGATTAAAATGAATTATTTTAGGCCCACATGGACTCAAAATACTAAGGTTTTATCAATGTGGTTCATTTAGAGCCCACTTAGTGTTCCGAGGCCCAAGGTAGTCAAGTTGAAAGCTTATTGGTCCATTAGGCCCAATAAAAGAATCGTAGTCTATAATGAAATTGATCCGGGATTTCTAGGGTTTTCAATCCATGTGAGATGTATTTGAGTGAGCATAGAGTATGATATTCACTTAGAGTACAAGTTTTTACAGTAGATGATGTTTACTTGAGAATAGAATTTCCTAGCAAAATGCTAGTTGTGACACTTACAACCCCTTCAAGAGTCTAGAAGGACAGTTCTTTTTGTCCAAAACACACTTTGCACCATCTTGGGACCTTTTGGGACAAGAAATGGTTCTTTAAAGCAAAATGGCAAGATCTATACATATATACATAAAGTTTGAAGCCTTTTACCTTTTGAGCTTCTACGACACAACCCAACTTCAGATCTACAAGCTTGATCTTCTTCTCCAACTCCTTGATGCAACACCTTCTTCTTAAAACACTCAAGAAACACTCAATAAGCTCAAACACTCAAGGAGATGGCTATGGGTTAGGGAAATGTTGCTTATGTAGCCCCCAAGCCCTAAATCTTAGGGTTTCATTCTGACATTAGTAGGCCCAGCGTACACAAGCTTACACCTAGCGTACTAAGGTAGACCTTATTATGCTTATCGTACTCTTATGTATGCGCAACGTACTCCTTCTTGGTAGAAGGTTGCAACTTTGGCCCTGAAACTTATCTTGACTCTATGCTTTCAACCCCTAGAACTATAAATGATAAGTAAAGATAGAGGAGGGCTCAGAAATACCTGCAAAAAGCTTGGGATGTTAGAGTTTCTATCAATAAGGATTTTGATTTTTCAGCATCATTACTAATAGAAATAAGCAAGTCATTAACATATGTAATAGTATCATTGAAATCAGATAAAACAGTATCACATAAACTAAAGGGAATAATAAAGGATTCGAGAAGAGAACGTAACTGCGAAGTCATCGGAGTCTTAAGTGCTCCAGTAGAAATTAAACACTTTCCGGTTACGTTCTCCTCATCCTAACTTCCTTCTTAATACCTCACATACACTGCTCCATGTGTTGGTTTCTCATCTCTTTGTCATCTGGTCCAGATGACTAGATTTGATAGGTATCATCCCAATCACCACTTCCCTTTGCAACAAGCGACATCCCTTTTGTCCTTGCTATCACTTCCTCTAGCCTTTCGACGTAATAGGCTTCATCCTGCACTCTATCCTTCTTGTCCTATCTTTTCCTCAGCATGCAGTGAACTGTCATATGGTTTGCTCCATTATAGTAGTGGCAATAAATACCAGAATCTCCTTTTAACTTCTTCTCCAACTTCTTACCAATAACCTTACTTTCTTTCTTCTCAACCTTCGACTCTTCTCTTACATTCTTCCCAGATGATGAGTTTCCCTTGAAAACATTGTTTCCTTTGAACTTCGGATTGAATGGCTTCTTAAAGAGCTTCTTAACTTTGTTGTTTGAATAATAAGCCACGACTTCATCCTCCAAATTCATGAGAAAACCTTCATCACCATAACCATGAACATCAGTAGATTTGACTTCAGACTCTTTTCCTGACAACTTTGAAACCAATGAAAGAGGACCTCCCAAATTCATTTTTCCTTCTTCAGTTATTTTCGTTGATCTCACTTTCATGAGCTTTTCGAACATTATAGAGATGTCCCAGCGAATAGTTATCAAATTTGTGTTGTGTCTTGATCATCAAACAGATGGTTCACCACTCCTTTCGATGTAACATCAAGAAGGTGAGATTGTACTCGAGTAGAACGATTGACTCCATATCGATTGTACTTGAATATCAACTCGTTAAGACGGTCATAATAGAGTTTGATCGTCTCATTCCCTTTTTTATTGAATACTCCCAATTCGAGCGAGCATTGCTTCACTGAAATCTTTCTAGTCTTCTCACTTCCCTGATACTTCTCTATCAAAGT
Organism: Lactuca sativa; assembly: GCF_002870075.4. Classification (NCBI taxonomy): domain Eukaryota; kingdom Viridiplantae; phylum Streptophyta; class Magnoliopsida; order Asterales; family Asteraceae; genus Lactuca; species Lactuca sativa. Next base: position 153,217,214 of record NC_056623.2, on the reverse strand, counting down.
ATCCCATATCTCATTTTGTGTTTTTCAACCATGTACATAATTTTAAACCACTGGTGGAAGAGCACCACGAAGTTCTCGCAAACATCTCTTGTCATTTTCCTTTTGTTTATCGGTTTACAATACAACATCAGGAGCAAAACCAGCAGTTCCCACAGGTTGTAGCCTATCTACAGTGCGATTTCCACTACTAATACAACACCACAGATCTTCATCAACCCCATTGAGATAATATTCCATTCTATCTACCCATTGCTCATAATATTAAATAATTAGCATTGAAATTTTGGCTGAAGAACTGAGAAGATGAGAGAAACCAGTCATCATGTTCAAGTTGAAGTTCGCCATTGAAAACGCGAAATTATGCAGACATAAATCTAACATGAAATCTTCTAATTTTCGGGCTCCTAAGGACCTCCGGGCTTTGCCAAAACTTAATTCTAAAGTATATTTTTGACCAAAATTGGTAGAAAATCGAGAGAGAAAGCTGGAAGGTGTTGGAAATCGAATTAGGCTTGACTCCTATTTATAAGGCATTTTTGGCTTGCACGCCTCACACTTGGTTGGTGCGTGTCTCACACTCGGTCGGGGATGCTAACATGGAATCATCTAGGTGGTGATTCGTGGCAACTTATGTGTGATGTATCAGTGCACGTTGTACGCTCTGTCATTGCGCCTGGGTGCGCCAGATTTTTTTTTTATAATTGAAAAAATATATATATCTTCATTATACAAACTCCGTTTTAGAGGTTTTTTATATCCGCGTGTAGCTATCAATGATATTCACAACTTTTGTTTAGAATCTGTCAGAAAATTTTGATTTATCTTTAAACAAATATTTTTAACAGGCTTAGACTATTAAAGTCTGTTAAAAATTCATAACTCTTTTGTTCGATGTCTGTTCTCGACTTTCTTTATATCATTAGATAGGTATTGACGAGATTTTTAACTCTCGTTTAGATTTTTTCCTAACAATTGACCGATTTCAATTTTGATTATTTAGGTGTATAGTGCTACGCTGAAACTTCAAATAATCATAACTTCCTCATATGAAGTTAGATTTGGGCGTTCCTCATATATACGCTCTCAGTTTTATGATTCCTATGAATATTTCTTAGATTTTTTTATCCTAAATAATCTTTTATTAAAAACATATATTTATCTTTGTGACAAAAAGTTGTCCTATTATTCTTTAATCTTCTAGACCTATCTTCTGGGCGTTACAATTATCTGTCCCTTAGGATGATTAAGTCCTAGAATCCTCAACAAAAAAGATTAGATGATGATCTCATACATCGTTTTTCTTTCCTAGGTCATAATCGTAGCTCCTATGTCCTTTCAAATCTATAGGCAATCACTGCTTCATCGTGGTTGGCTGTGGAAACGATAGACGATGGGACGACTTTTGGGATTACCCAAGAAGTTCTATCGTTCCCCCAATCAAAAGTGTATTTCACACATACCGTACTCCTCCAAACATACTATTATTTTATCAAAAATATTCTAAAGGTATGATACCACTCTATTGGTATTATTTTCGATATCAATTAATAGGTACTATTCACTATCAAAGTATCTTTCTCGAAAAGTCACATACTAATTTTAATATAGAAATTTCACATTTACAATCCCGAACACATAAAGTTTGTAGATCAAGGTCGCAACAGGCCTTAATCCTAATAATATCAATTTAAATAGGCAACCTAAGACATGTTACGTTACAAATCATTAAACACATAAGAGCAAATTCAGCATCTTATCCTAAGGTAAGCTTGTACTTGTGTCGATTCAGGTGTACTACTTCAAATATAATAGAGATACATATCACAATCATCACTTAGCATTCTAAGTTTAAGTCAAGATATCCTCTAAATTCCTAGTTCTCATAAACTAGTGCTCTGATACCAACTCTGACATCCCTAATTTTTCTCTGTTACAAAAGACTGTTTTATTCAAGCTTATTTTAAAATCATAGTCATCTTTACAAATGAAGAATTTGTCCCTTAAAAGGTATTTCCAAAGAAAATGTTTCTCACTGATTATTAAAACGTGTGATGCCATAACTAATATTAACATATGCATAAACAGTAATGGACTTACATTAATTTATTGTACCAAATGGCTAAACTCCTTGAATTTCTTAGTGGATTGTACCTTCATATTGTTTTCCGTGATACAAAGAAACTGAGTGGGTTAGGTTGGGAAACCTGGTGAGCACAAAGAGTTTTCAAACCACAATATTGTAATTATATATTTTCACAATAAAAAAAATCCCAATTACCCATTCATGTTATTCTTTCTCTCAAATCCTTAATCCTAATCTCAAGAAACCTACCCTAAAGGATCTTTGTGAGTAGACAATACTGCTTCGGGGATTCCTTATCAATATGTGTTCATAAGGCAACCCTGAAGGCGATAGAGTACCCAAAATAACAACTTTCTTTTTTCCCTGAATAATATGATCATTAACACCTATAGGGGTGAACCTGGTAGTGTTCCACCGGACTACCTATAATAGTTAGTGGTTCCCAAAACCCTTGACTACGTAATACGAAAATGATAAAGTAATTTATATAAATAAAATCATATTATAACATAAATATCAAGTACATAGATAGCAAGCATATATAGCATTTAATAGATACTTCGTATCTTTGTGTAAGCTGAAAGTAACAATGCATTCACTTGATAAGATTAATGACTGGTGATTTGGGCGATGCTTCACCTAACACTTAGACTTTTCTCCTTGATGTGACTTAGATACGATTATTACTAGGTCTTAGTTTGATAATCTTTATGACTAATGATTGTCTAGATTCGTCAACAATCCAAATGTCTACATCAAGATTTATAAAGTAGGGAACAACCAAGTAGGATCATATCGGGGGTAGGGTTTATTTGGTATACAGAGTAAATAGTCTGGAAATCCCATTGTAATTACTGCTAAATCTTAACTATATCCAGCCTAGACATCACTCCCATAAGTAAATCAATCAATATAATTACTTGGAATTACTGCTAATTCTTAATTATAGGTTTATAATAACGAATATGATTGTAGCTTAACTTGCAGAGTATTCTAATGAAAAACAGGAATTTAGTGGGCATAACTCTAACTCTAGAGCTTCTAATTCTTGGGCTCCTAGGGACCTTCGGGCTTTGCCAAAAAATAATTCTAATGATGATGTTTGACCAAAATGGGGAGAAAATAGAGAGACAAAGCTAGAAGGTGTGGGAAATCGAATGAGGCTTGAATCCTATTTATAGGGAGATTTTGGCTTGCATGTTGCATGCTTGGTCGGGGGTGGCGACACGTAGCGGCTTCTTGGTGGTGTGTCAGTGAATGCTGCACGCTCTGTTGATGTGTGAGGGTGCATGAATTTTCTTTATAAATCTTTAAAATTTCATATGTTCTTCATACGAGCTCCATTTTTAAAGTTATTTAAATCCACGCGTAGCAATCGACGAGGTCTAAAACCTTAATTTAGACTCCATCGGCAAATTTTGAGTTTATTTTTGAAGATATATTTTTAACATGCTTATACTGTTAAATTTTGTTAAATATTCATAACTCTCTTGGTTGATGTCCGTTCTCGACTGTCTTTGTATCGACATGTATGTATTGACGATATATTCTACTTTCATTTATATTGTTTTACCTAATAACTGACGGATTTCATTTTCAGTTTCTGAGCCGTGTACTGCTACACTGAAACTTCAAAATATCACAACTTCCACATATGAAGTCATATTTGGGCTTTCCCCTTATTCACGCTCTCGTTTTTTGCGATTCCTACAATTTTCCTTAGATTATTTTTTCCAAAAATATTTTATTGAAAACATCTATGTATTGTAGTGAAAAACAATTACCCTATTATTCTTTAATCATCTAGCCATATATTGCAGGTGTTACAATTTCCTCTTGTTTTTTTCCTTTAATTATTTTTTACCTATAATTGCCCGTTACCATAAGGTCAAATGTGAACAAAGTATGTTGTTCCTGGGTGTTCTTTGTACAAAGGCTTTACTTGGTTGGTGTTTTTTGGACACACGAAACTTGAATGGTGTTTCTTGAATGATTTTGAAATATAGTTACCCTTATAAGTCATTTTCCTTGAGTTTATTGTTTAAAATATGACATGGAAACATAAAGGATATGTCATTTGTAAAGTGGGATGGGCGAGTTGCTTAAGTTTACTTAGAAAATTTTAAAAATGAATGGTTGAAATTATATAGAGGAAAATGTGAAGTAACAAACTCTATAAGAACGTAACAACCTATAGAGTTACCTGATAGGTAAAGAAGTGATTGAATGGTACTGAACTTTAAGGTTGGCACTCTTGAGAATTTTGTTGTAAGTTGAGAGTATAGAATATCAAGATGAAATACTGAGGAATGAAATGGCAGGTATGCCATATAGTGTGGGTTGTATATGTTATTTATTTGTGGCTAGGTGTAAGGCGTTAGTCGAATATAAAATATTAGTTTGGAATGATTGATTGTTATGAATGAGATTGATCCCAATTTGTATTTCAACATAAGTGTGATTACATGGATATGAATTTTGTTGATAAGATACATATCATGAATTCAGATAAAAGATAGAACCTAACAGTCTTGTTGGTTGTATTGCTAGAGTTCAAGACGGTTTCATATGTTGGGGGTAGTCTTAGTGACTGTAGTATCCTATAAATGAGGTTATTGGATTGAGTGGTACTCTTAGTAACTAAAATACCACTATATTGGAAACTGTTGATCATGTGTAGTCTTAGTAACTACAATACCATTGAGTAACATGTAAAATAGTGAAGTCAGACTATTGGAAGGTATGTTCGATGATGTAAGCATGTTATTGATTATAGTAATTATTGTTCTAAGGGGCGATAAAGTAGGTTGTTATAACCTACTCATAGCCCGTCAATGAGATTTCGAGGATGAAATCTCCTTAAGGGGGAGAGAGTCGTAATTTCCGTTATTTATAACAGGTATTATTTTATAGGGAAAGACAGGAGTTAGTAGAATAAAAAGTAAGAGATTACTCTGAGACAATTTCGTAGATATAAATATCGTTGAAAACCTAGTTCGTATGAAGAATTTATGATCGTTTGAAGCTAGAATGAAAATATGTTGCTATTTTGAGAAAATCAGCCAACGTCAAAGTCAAAAGGGCAAATCATGGGTTACCACGACATAGTGGTGTACATGTCATGACGTGGTAGTAATTAGAGTCATCATACATGTGTCAATCGAACAAAAAACATGGCGAAACCAGTGTAACCCTTGTCACCACGACGTGATGAGCCTATCGCCACAACGTGGCATATCCGGGGTATAAATAATCCTTACTTGTGTTGTTTTGAGGGTTTTTTTGCACATTTGAGCGGAGTAGATGCTCGGGAGGTGTTTCTGGGAAATTGTTATCGTTATGTCGTACTATTGTACAAGGGTACATGAGTCGATTTATAGGACTAAAGAAGGTATATTTTATCCTCTTTTATAGAAAATATGTTTATGTAATATTTTGTAGATGGCTTGTAACCCCCCGAGTTCAGAGTTGCAAGTTCAGGGTTCTTAGTGTAAATAAGGAAGGTCGACTCGGCGATTCGATGCATAGACTCGACGAGTCGAGTCGCGGTTCTGGTCAAGTGTTAAGTGACCAACTCGGCGAGTTGGTGCTGAAAGGAGAAAACCCTAATTTGGGGATTGTGCCCTATATAAAGCACATTATAGCCACCGTCAGACTCTTGGCTACCCATTTGAAATCCAGAAACCCTCATCTCGTGTATGTGTGAATCCATTGATGAAGAATTAGAGCTTGGAAGAGAAAATTGCTGTAAGAAGCTTGGGGATTTGGAGACCATCATCAAGGGGCTTGGGTAGATCTGGAATCTACTTTGTTTGGGCACATTTCAGGGGTAAGGAACCTCCTCCTTAAGCTATTTCATTATTGTTTCATGAATGGTGGTTGATTTGGGATTCATTAGCTTGTTTGGGATCTATCTCGAGTTTGAGGCTTAGATCTGATGTTGCTACTTTAGATCTAGACGTGTGATGGCCCAAAAGGTCCTAAAGTTCCTGTCTAAGAGTCATTCGTAAAGCCCTTTGTCTTGAACCCTAGCCCTAGAAGTGTTTTGGGCTTATATCTTCATGCTTTCATGTAAAGTTTGAACCTTTATGTGAGGGTTAGGCTGTAGAGGAATGCATTTATGGATTGGAGTCCCTGCATGGCTTGAAAAGCCTCATTTTGGAATGAGAACTAAAGAGACTCGGCGAGTCACATGGGTGCACTCGACGAGTTGTATGAATATGTGCATGGACTCGGCGAGTTGGAAGAACAACTCGGCGAGTCTGTTGAAGATTGCCTTGGACTCAGCGAGTCTGTTCTTGGACTCGGCGAGTTTGGTCATGGAACCCTAACCTTTTCTGGTTGAGCTATGAATCGGTGAGTCGATGGATGACTCGGTGAGTTGAGCAGGAAGGGACTCAAAGCTTGTTTGACTCGACAAGTCTTGGGGAAACTCGGCAAGTTGAGTCGTGGCATGGGAGTTTCTAAGAATAGGAAATCAACGAGGCAACGGGTTGACTCGGCGAGTAGGGTCAACCAGGAAGTTTGACTTTGCCTAAGGACTTTGATTTTGACCAAGGGTTGACCATTTATCTTCCAGGGGTATTTTGGTAACTTTTGATATTTATTGGATTAGTTATTTGGTTATGTTCAGTGGTGGAGTTCGTGTCGGTGGTCGGAGCAGCGTGATCTTATTCTTCAGTCGGTAATTGCTGGTGAGTTATCCTCACTATATCGACAGGGTCTAAGGCACCAAGGACGGCCCTTTATCGGATGGAAATCCGAGTAGTTGTCTGTTATGTTATTGCTTGTTATGTCTGCATCCTGGTAGTTAGGATGGTATATGTTAGGAACCTAGTTAAGGTCGGTATCCTGGTAGTTAGGATGGTATATGTTAGAGACCTGGTTAAGGTTGGTATCCTGGTATATAGGATGATGCTATGTTAGTGATTGGTTAGGTCGGTATCCTGGTTAGGATGTTGCTATGTTATGTGATCTGCTAGATTGGTTGATTAGTTGTGAAGTGATATATGATTATGTGTTTATCTGCACATGGTTGTTGGACTAGGGTTGGTTGGAGGCGGGTCGTGCTTTGTGTTGTATGCCAACATACCCAGGGCGGACCGGTTAGACCGAAGGCCCGGTGAGCGGTCCGGATAGGTTGAAGGCCCCAAGAGGGCAGACCAGACGTGTCGAGGCTCGGAGAGTGGACCAGACAGACTAGTCACACCCCCGAACCAGACGGCGGAAACGTCCGAGGGCTGTTATGACTCAATTGAATACCATCACAGTGAATATACATGAAACATAACATCATTCATCACCATGCATTGAAATAATACAACTGGTAGTGTTTACATTTAGTACATTGTTTCATAACATTACATTCCCAAAAAGTAGATTGTTCGATACTAGATAAACAAACAACAAGGCATCACTGAGTACGTTTTTCCCTTCAATTTACCTGTTACCTGAGAATACAAGTATTTTGAAAAACGTCAACATATGAAATGTTGGTGAGTTCATAAGTAATGTTTGAAATATAATGTTTTGTATTGTTTTGAAAACCACTAGAAAATCCGATATTTTCTGAAAAGAGTTTCGTGTAAAAAGTGTGAAGATCCGTAAGTATGCTTGCTTGTTTCTATAAATGTAAAAAAAATTGCTAGACTTGGTATGCATCTTGTAGGTGTATGAATTGAAAACCCTAGGAAAACACGATGTTTTCCTAATACTTTGAAATACGCGTTTTATATTTTGTTATACTGTTGTGACGTGTGTATTCGATAATTCCAGGTGACATTGGATTAATTATGGATTGTGAATTGTTATAAACACGCATTAATGAAAACGACTAGTTTACAACTATACAAACGATCCCTTAGGCGTCGTCCGTACTATTCACTTAATCCAACCACCCTAACTTCTCATAGCCCCACAACCGAGGAGAAAAGAGGGTGCGAAGCCCCCGCTATTTCCATAAGTCATTCAAGGCTATCGTGAATGCGAAAGGCCCTTGGCCCGACTCGCATTGGTGAATTCTCGACTTTGCTAGCAGTACCAAAAGACCCTTGGGGCCCAATATCACAAAAGCCATTGAAAGTCCTTTTACATGGAATTAGGTCATGTAAGACCCAACAACATGTAAGCGAGTTTCCTTCGGGCCTAAAGATCATGTCATTGGGCTAGCTAGGCCCGACAAGCACCATTTGAAACTTTCGGGCCCAAAGATGGTGTATCGACGTCTGGTGAATTCCCGCGTGTGTATTGACTTCCCGTAATTTCAGCATGTGTATTGTAGTATCGTCGTGTATAGATTTTTGATTCATTATTGATTCGAGACCAAATCAATTCGTTTGGTAACGATTTTTGGTGTTGAAGGTGTATTATGTTTCATCGGTAGTCGTGGTACTAGTATTTCATCATAACGGATTTGTTGTTTAAAACATTAGAATTTTACTTTTAGCAGCCCCTTTCTTTTGGATAAATTTACACTTTTGACCCTTTGTATAAAAGAATTTCCACTTTAGTCCTTAAACCATTTTTCTTGACACTTTTGTATCAAAACTTGTTGAAAAGGTATTTTTCAGCTCAAATTTATTTGAAAAACAGTTTTAGTCCCTCATAATGAAGTTTTCTCTGCTGAAACCTCTATTTTCGCAATTTTTACACTTTTGGCCCAAAATAGAAATTTTTTGCATCTTTGGTCCCTTTTAAATATGAAAAGTATTTTTAACCCTTGAAATGGACTTGGAGCACTAGTAGTCCCCTGTTTACAGAAAAGTACAGTTTCAGCCCCTCTAATTTGAAAATCTCACAATTTGGGCTTTATTGGGCCGAAAAGTTCATTTTTGGCCCATTATGCTTAAAAATTCACATTTTAATCCTTCAAAAGAGTAAATTTCCAAAAAACACATTCTTGAAACTGTTTTGACTCATCTCAACCATCAGAATTTGCATTTTTTTCATTTTGGGCCCCTTGAATTTATATTTTTAACATTTTGAGCCCAAAAAGGTTCATATTAACCGACTTGGTTACTTATTACTTTTTTCTAGAAATGATTTGTGTGTAATGATATGATTTATACCTGTTTCATACAACCTAATGTAAATCTCGGTTTTAAGGACTTTTTGAATAGGTCCAACATCACAATCACATAAGAACATATATATAGAAATCACACAAGGCATACATATACTCAAAGATCTACACATTTACTTGTATTCCCCCCCCCACAAGACTTATAAAAACCGAAAAATAGGGGGTATGAAGCTTACCTTTGGGTGTGGTTTCGGCCTTTAGAAGAAATGAGAAGAAACTTTGGCCTTAGTTTCTCTCCTTGGAAGATCTCGAACTTAGAGAGTTTCTAGGAGAGTGATCAAGGTTTTTACATGGATTAGAAGAAGATTTTGATAAAACAAAGTACCAAAATCATAGATCCTAACTTGATCTTACCTTAGGTGAAGAATTTGTGATGATATCTCCTTGAAAGCTCCTTAGATCTCAAAATTTTGGAGGAGAAATGAGAGAGTTTCTTGAGAGAAAAAAATGAGTGAAATATGTGTGTGTGTCTGCTTGAAATCGGCCGAGAGCAAGAGAGAGAGAGAAGGAGAAAGGAATGGCTAAGCATGGAAATATGTGAGTGCATGGATGTTTGAGTTCTCATGCATGGGTGTCCCATGGATAATGGTGAGGTGTCACTCACAAGTCAACTCCTCTTTCTCTTGGGCTTGGACCGAGAATGGGGAGAGTGAGGGGAGGTTTTTGGGCTTTTTGCCCTTAAGCCCATGTTCTAGTTAGGTTGAATGATTTTTGGCCCTATAAAAATATAAGTGTGATTTTTATGCTTTATTAGGCTAGATTAGGTTAATTATGGTCCAAAATGGTTCATATAATTAATCTATTTCATTCTAGGCCCAATATGGCCCAAAATATTGAATTAAATGGAAATGGGTCCAATTAGAGCCCATTTAAGAGTTCTAAACCCAAGATGGTCAAATTGGAAGCTTATTGGTCCATTGGGCCCAATAAGGAAGTCCTAGTCCAAAAGTGGACTTAAACAAGAACTTCTAGGGTTTCCAATTGCCTATTGGCTACTTGAAATGCTTGCATGGTGTATTTGATTGAATTTTTGTTGTCATAAAGTAAGCTTCATACATGCTCTTAAGTCTTTGATTCATAATTTTACTCAATTGTTGTAGTTACAAGGCACAAAATTTCTAGTTGTGACATCATCCCCCCGTTATAGGGAATTTCGTCCCGAAATTCTGTTTTGAAAGCTAGATTTGAGAATGCTAGAATAGGTGAGGGTACTTTTGCTTTATTTGATCTTCACGTTCCCACGTGAATTCTGTCCCACGCTTCGCATTCCACCGTACTTTCATGATCGGGATGCGACTTTGCTTAGTACCCTTCACCTCCCTGTCCATGATTTCAACCGGTTCTTCAACGAACATGAGATTCTCGTTGATTTCAATCTCGTCAAGGGGAATGACGAGTTTTTCATCCGACAGGCACTTCTTTAGATTAGAGACATGAAACACGGGGTGCATACTGTTTAGCTCTGCGGGTAGTTGCAGTTTATACGCCACTGGACCTATTCGGGCGACGATCTCGAAAGGTCCAATGTATCGTGGGTTCAGTTTTCCCCGTTTCCCGAAACGAATGACTCCTTTCCAAGGTGAGACTTTTAACAGTACTCGATCCCCGACCTGAAATTCTAAGGGCCTTCGCCGTTTATCGGCATAGCTCTTTTGTCGGTCGCGCGATGCTTGTAATCGAGCTCTGATTTGAACGATCTTTTCCGTGGTTTGACGAATGATCTCCGGTCCCGTCAGCGCCTTGTCCGATGTGAGTGCTTTTGCTTGCTGGGTGTCGCCCACCTCAGCCCAACATAACGGTGATCTACACTTACGCCCGTATAGTGCTTCAAAAGGGGCGACCTTGATGCTCGTATGGTAACTGTTGTTATACGAGAATTCGACCAAAGGTAAGTGGGTATCCCAAGACTTCCCAAAGTCTATCACACATGCGCGAAGCATGTCTTCAAGCGTTTGAATGGTTCGTTTGCTTTGACCATCCGTTTGTGGATGATAAACGGTGCTCATGTCGAGTTGAGTTCCCAGTGCTTTCTGGAGTGATTGCCAAAAACGTGAAGTGAACCTATTGTCTCTATCCGAGATAATAGACATTGGTACTCTGTGGAGTCTCACGATTTCTCAAATATATAATCGCGTCAGTTTCTCCATCTTGTAGGATTCCTTTATTGGCAGAAAATGAGCAGATTTCGTCAGTCGGTCAACTATTACCCATATGCAGTCTAATCCATCCGATGTCTAGGGCAGCTTGGTCACAAAATCCATAGAAATCCCTTCCCATTTCCACTCGAGAATCATTGGTTGCTGTAATAACCCTGAGGGCTTCTGGTACTCCACCTTTACCTTGGAACAAGTAAGGCACTTACCGACATAGGTGGCAATCTCTGCCTTCATGTTAGGCCACCAATAGTGTTGTTTAATATCCAAATACATCTTGTCTGAGCCGGGATGGATGGAGTATCGCGTCTTGTGAGCTTCCTTCATGACTACCTCCCTAAATTCTCCGAGTTTAGGGACCCAAATACGGTTCATGAAATAGTATACTCCGTCCTCTTTGGCCTCTAGATTCTTCTCCATTCCACGTAATGCTTCGCTTGCTCTGTTTTCCGTCTTCATGGCCTCTGATTGGACTACTCCAATCTGAGTGGTTAAGTGAGATTGGATGGTTATTGAGAGTGTTTTCGCACGACGATTAGAGTACTCCTTCCGGCTCAATGCGTCAGCTACCACGTTGGCCTTGCCCGGGTGGTACTTGATTTCACACTCGTAATCGTTAAATAATTCGACCCATATTCGTTGCCTCATATTCAACTCTTTTTGATTCAAGATATGCTGGAGACTTTTGTGGTCCGTGAAGATGGTGCACGTCGTACCATAAAGGTAATGCCTCCAAATCTTCAGAGCAAAGACCACGGCTCCCAATTCCAGATCATGGGTTGTATAATTCACTTCGTGCATCTTTAGTTGGCGGGATGCGTAAGCTATCACCCTTCCACGCTGCATGAGAACGCAACCTAAGCCCTGATTCGACGCGTCACAGTAGACCACGAAATCTTCCGTTCCCTCCGGTAGAGATAGTACTGGGGCACTACAGAGGGCTTGCTTCAGGGTTCGGAATGCAACCTCTTGCTTGTCCGTCCATTTGAATGATACGCCCTTTTGCGTAAGTGAGGTAAGTGGCTTGGCGATCTTACAAAAGTTTTGAGTAAACCTCCTATAGTAGCTTGCTAGACCTAAGAACTGACGAATTTCCGTGGGTGTTTTCGGGACGGCCCATCCTTCGACGGCTTTGACTTTGGAAGGATCCACATGAATTCCTTCTCGACTAACAACATGACCTAGGAAGTTCACACTACGGAGCCAGAACTCACACTTGGAGAGTTTTGCGTATAGATTTTCTGATCGCAGAGTTTCTAGAATTTGTCAGAGATGTTGACCATGCTCTTCCTCGCCTCGAGAATAGACGAGAATGTCATCAGTGAAGACAATGACAAAGTTGTCAAGGAATGGTCGACAGATTTGGTGCATCAAATCCATAAATGCGGCAGGAGCATTCGTTAGACCGAAGGGCATTACGACAAATTCATAACGGCGAAAAAGTTCAGGGGTGGAGGACATCATGTACAGTATCATAACAATGTAAGGTAGTAAACAAGCAACAACATCATCCATTGCATGAAAAGTAAAGTTTTAATACACAGGTGTTCTTTCATAGTAATAAGACACCAAAATATGTAATCAAAATAAAAGACGAGTCTTGACTGTGCTCTATCTTCTCAAAACCTGGTCATCGTACCTGTCTACTGGTGACCTGAGAATACAAGTTATTTTGAAAGTGAGTAGATCAGCATAAAGCTGGTGAATTCATAAGTATTTTAGTGTCATTGATTTGGAAAGCTGTGGGAACTGAATGAAGGATGAAAGCTCTCATATCAATACATATATACATGAACATAAGTGTATAGATATGGTTTTGATCAATAAGTTGAAAGAGATTTTGTAAAACATTTAAGAGTTTTGAACAATAAATAACAATGACTTGATGTCATTTTATAAAACTTTTCAAATGTAATTCATTTGATAACAAAGTACATCAGGACTGAAAACCCTTACGTGTATCCCATTTTGAAGTATGTGAATCAACTGGTTGAAAACACGGTTATAAATCACATGTGACTGATACTATAACATACTCTTTTCTACTTGTATCCCCCCCCTTTAAAGCATTTAAACTCATTTAAAAGATTGATTAAGGGGTATGAACTCACCTGTAGTGAGTGGTATGGATGAACTGATGAAACAGGATTGCTAGGTGTCAAGTGAAGTCTTAAACATACACATGGATCCTAGTTAACATATAATATCACATATATGTATCCAATTAGTCTTTATACAACTAATCAACAAACTTAAGACGTCCTAGGACATGCTAAACACCTTATATAAGTGTTATAAGTCCCAAGGATTGCATCTAAGGGTTGTAGTACATTGCTATTGAGTTTAGGGTTCAAAGGAAACCCCTAATATGGGTTTACGGTTTTGTGACCATCACTCATTGAGTTTACGGTCGTAAACTCATGATTTTATGGTCACAAACTCATGCTTCCTTGACCATGAGTTGTTTTGAAGCTCTACAAGTCCTTAGAAGCATTTCCACTTGAAGTATAAGCCTATGGAAGGGATTAGGGCACCATTTCACTCCTAAATGGAGTTTACGGTGTGACATCCCCAAAATCTCGGCCAGAAAAAACCGATTTTCATTTATGCTTTTAAAATAATTTCAGAGTGAATCCTTTTGATTTGAAAGAGTTGCGGAATTTGTTCCCAAAAGCAAAACGTGATAAAACAATGTTTACCAAAGCATTTCATAAAAGAAATGTATTTTCGTTATATAACCAAAACTCGGGATGTCATGTTCCGATACAGACCATAAAGCATAAACGATAATATTACAAGTCATTCAACAAATATATACATATACAGACTTGTAAACAAAACAACTTGATGGTTCATCCATCTTATGCCCTTGCACCACTTCCTGTAATACAAATAAAACTGAGTGGGTCAGGCTTGGGAGTCTGGTGAGCATATAGGGTTTTCAACCCACAATAAATAATTATATTTAATTCCACCAACCAACAATGACCCAATTACCCATTCCCGTTGTTCTCACTTTACATCCCTAAGACAACTGACATAAGGGACCTAGTCTAAGAATATTTCATCGGGGCGACAACACATGCTTCGGGGGTTCCTCAGCAATATAAGTCAAATAAGGCAACCATGAGGGGGATGGAGTACAGCGAATGAACACCCAAGTTCATTAACACCTACAGGTGGCGAGCCTGCTAGTGTTCCACATGACTGTCTAAAAAAGTCTGTGGTCGTCATCTAAACTCCGCTAGATGACAGAATCAAAACAACAACGAGGCCTCTCATCTGTTTATTACACACCAACTATCTACCCATGTTCTACCCAACATATTAGTAGATAAGAATATACATTTTTATACATAGTTTAAAAAAAAACTGTATAGCATGCTTTAATCAATACATATTCCACATAACAGATGAGGCACACACACATACCACGTATTTCATAGAAAACATATCAGATCTATGAGATAGAAGAAGGTGAATATACATTCACACATTTAACACAAAATATACACATAACACGTATTTCGTATAAAATACTTTATAATTATGCGTTAGAAGAAAGTAACCACACTCACTTGATCAGACAGCACTACGGCTTATAGAAGTAGTATTCTTTGGCAGATCTGGAAGATCTTCACAAAAAAACCGGATTCCTCGCGGGCAGAGCTTCGGCTTAGGAATCGCACTTCTCGGGATCTTCGGGGCTTCAGGACTTGCTTCGGGGCTCGGGAATGATACTGGGGCTTCGGGGTACTTCTGGCACGCAAAACGATGCAAAACGTGAGAGAGAAAAGAGTAAAAGAGCAAATGAGCCGGCTGCCCTCGCATCCTATTTATAGGAGGCTGGAGTGTCACACCCCAAAACCAAGAACGGCGGAAACGTTCTGGGGCGGAGGACGTCATGTATAGTATCAACAACAATGCAAAGTAGTAAACAAGCAACAACATCATCCATTGCATTAATAAAATAATTATTATACAATTGTATTCTGTCAAATTTTGATAAACACTAAAGCATAAATCAAAATGAAAGATAAGTCTTGAATAAGCTTCATCTTCCTTTCTCCTTGCATCGGTACCTGTCTATGATGACCTGAGGATACAAGTAATTTTGAAAGCGAGTATCAGCTATAAAGCTGGTGAGATCATAAGTATTAATGTGTCTTAATTTGTGAAAACTTATAATTTCTAAGACTTGACATTTCTTTGAAAGAAAGCTAGTTTAAGTATGAAAATGTTTGTAGCTCAACTGTAAATGTTTGAAAATCCCTAGAAATCCCTATGATTCCTATTAGTAAGAAAAGGAGTCTTCTACCAAGACTTAACTGTTCTGCGTGTGTGTGTCTCTTGTAAGAGTAAGTATTTTTCCAAAGTATAACTATCATTATCCAAAAATATAGTTTGTACATTTATGTTTAAGTGAGGTTATCACTAAAATATGTACTGGAAAAATTAACGTAGTACTCAATCGTAGCTCTAAGAGGCTACTATTTATCAACAGATAGTAACTACATTACCGTGCTTCCTATGAAGGATTCACTAAGTGAATGTAATAGGAAGAAATGGTACTATGGTGTAGTGTCGGACTACAACCGTACCTATTACCATAAGTCTAGGGTAATATTTCCAAGTACCACAGTATTTGGATATATATATGAGTATATATATCAATACACCGATACTCAACTTGCCTTATTTGAGGGATAAGGTATAATGTGATGTCTAGATCCCAGACTGTTTCGCTCCCCTATCAGAGGGATTTTAGGACCTACACACGACCCCTGCATGAATGCAAGCCGTGAGCATCCACATTACTATGATCATGTATACTCGATATACCAATCACAATTGTAGTGTGATTTATCAGTATAGTTAGATCCTGAACTGGTTCTGAGCTATAGCCCCTACTGACGTCTGTTCTATGTATATGTATATGTATATGTATATGTAAGCGTATTCATGTAAGCGTGATCATGAAATTGTACACTGGTGTACTGAAATGTTCTATGTGTGCTAACTGAAATATGTGTTCTCTCTATTTAGCAAGTATAGTAATGTAAACGTTCTAGTATGGATGTATATGTTCTCGTCCTAGTATAATTGTACATGTAATGTATAGCAATGTTCTAGAAAGTATTGACTCATGAATGAACTGACTCATTGTATGATATCGCGTTCTAGTAATGGTTCTAGTATCTTCCTTAACTACCCCTATGGTAGCTTACTAGTAATCTAAGTGGTACGTATGGACGTGGATGTATACCCTTACTACCCAAGGGCATAGGATGAACTGGAAGGACCTTTTATGACTATATATGTATATATGATATATAACAAATCTTTAAACGACCTTCGGACGAATACCCAATGTCCCACCAGACCACATCTCAAGGCGCGAAAAGGAAATAGGGTGGATAGTCTTCCTAAGTCTTTTAAACATTTCTTATATAACTATACATATAGAGGCATGCAATTTATAATAAAATAAAAGCATAAGTAAGTTTTGTAAAACATTTGAAACAGGAATATTATTTTAAAAGAAGATCGACTTGATGTCAATCCATAAAGCAATTTGAAGGAATAAGTATAATAAAACAGTTTTGAGTATAAAGAACATTTGTTTGATAAAACAGTATAAGTACAAAGAACACTTATTTGAAAACACAGTTGTAAATGAGTTTGAAATATGATGACAGAGTAAGAAGTACAGTGTAATAAGTAGTTGAAAACATATAAAATGTTTATAAAAATCTTTTGAAGGAAAACTATTTGGTAAAACGGCTAATGAGTAGCCAAATCTTTTGAATGCTGTATATTAATCACATGTGATTGATGTAATAAGTAATATAATCCAACTTACTAATCACATGTGATTGACATAATAAGTAGCATGATTCTACTTGTATCCCCCCCATAAAACATTTGAAATAGTTTAAAATATTAGTTAAGGGGTATGAACTCACCTGCAGTATGTGACTGGAAATGAACAGGCTGTTATCGTACGGAAGGATCGGACAAGTGCTTGGTGTCAAGTGATGACTTAGACACACACAATGATCCTAATTACATATGAAGACATATGTATATAAATAATTAGTGATTATAACACTAATTATACAAGTAATAACATTTAAGCGCGAGGACAACACTTTTGGTCAAGTGCTAGGAGGCAAATGGGTTGCAATAAAGGAGTGCAATGCCCCTAATGGAAGTTTAAGGTCAAAAGACCATAATCATTAGAGTTTACGACCCAGGGGAGTAGGCTCCTGGCCGTAAACTCTCAAACAAGCCATGAAATGGAGTTTAGAAGTACTACAACTTTAGAGGGGAATTGTTTCAAGGCTAGGCAAGAGTTTAAGGCACCATATTGACTCCTAAGGGGAGTTTACGGCCCAAAGACCCTTTTCCCTTGGAGTTTACGGCCGTAAACTCCCTTGGGAGGGTTCTTATTGTCTTTTCAAGTGTCTAACAATTCTAGGAACAAGTCTAGGCTTCAATACTTGGATTAAGGGAGGTTTAAGGCACTAAATGGGACCATTTGATGGAGTTTACGGCCATAGAACTCTTTGGGCCGTAAACTCCCTCACACATGAGGTCCTAAGAATTTTAACTAGTCCATATCTCCTCTAAGTACTTGCCCTAAAAGTTTCTTGGCCTATGGAAGTGTTTAGGGTGTCCTTTGACCCCATTTAAGGAGTTTACGGCCCAAGAAATACTCTTGGCCGTAAACTCTCAAACACTTATGCTTTTTATGTGTTTTCTAGGTCCTAAACACATTAAGGTACATGCCAAAAATGAATACTAAGCCTTAGGAAGAGTTTAAAGGCATTTTGGAACCTAAAACTTGGAGTTTACGGCCCAAGGAGCATCTTGGCCGTAAACTCCCTTCCAAAGTGGGTTTCTAATTGTTTTGTTGGTCTAAAACACTTGCTTAAGACTTCTAGGTTCTTGTTCTAAGGCTAGAGGATCACTAGGCACTCATTTGTGCCCTTTACTTGGAGTTTACGGCCCAAGAGGTTGTTCCTTGGCCGTAAACTCCTCAAACTACTTGGTTTTGATTTGTTTCTAGCCTCCAATGATCATACACTAGGTCCTTAGTTAGTTGCCTAACACGGAAATGGGACTATGTGGCCTTTAGGCTTGATTTTGGAGTTTACTCCCCAATAACGTTCTTGGGCGGTAAACTCCCGGATCTTGTGTTTTGAACGTGAAATCAATGTTATAAAGCATATAACAAGTATTAAAACACATTTAGGGAAGTAGACTCACAATTTGGGATGAAAACCCGAAGATCCGTGAGAGAGTATTTGGCTTTTCTCTAACTGGAAATCAAATAATGAACCAATTTGGTTCAGAATTCTATTTATAGTCCAGAGATTTTTGGCAGAAAATATTTCTATTCTCGAAATGGATTCTAATGACCTAGGGTAACGGAATTACAGTGTTGCACAAAATCCTAGTGCAACCACTCTCCTAATAACTCCTTAGGGGTAAAACCCTAAAACTGCCAAACTTACTCCAAAAGTTTGAATTCTCACTGAAACTGCTCTACTTCTATTGGATTGAAATGGTTTGATTTGAATGGAAAATTTCGGGTTGTCACATGGAGCCTCGGAGGACGCTGGGCGTACAGCAGTACGCGGGTCGTACACATCCGAATCATCATGGCATGCGTCATCCGAAGAACTCGAGTGCGAGGGACGTCACGCTTCGCTGTACGCTGGGCGTACTTCGGATGAGTCCGATGACTCCCCTTCGGATAATACCATATTTTATAATTAATTTTAAATATTAATTATTTAATAAACTTTGAAAATTCATATCTCCTTCATACGAACTCCGTTTTCGACGTTCTTTATATCCACGCGTAAATAAGACTACGCTCTACAACTTTCGTTTAGACTCCATCGGCTAATTTTGATTTTATTTTTATTATTTATTTTTAGTAGGCTGGGACAGAAAAACTTCGTTATAAATTCATAACTTCTTCGTTTGACGTCCGTTCCCGCATAACTTTTCATCGCTTCGATACAAACAACGAGATCTTCGATTCTCGTTTAGATTGATTCGGCTAAAAACCACTCGATCTCAAAGCGAGTATTTCGGGCTGCATACCGCTAAGTCGAAACTTCAGAAAATCATAACTTCCTCATACGAAGTCAGATTTGGGCGTTCTTTACATATTCGGAAACCTCGTTTCAACTACTACAACATTATCCAAAGATATCAAGTTTATTTTACACTTAAATTTTGACGCTCATTTTATTCTTAATTAATCAAATCACATAGTTAAACAATTAAGCACAAAACACATAATACTCAAATAATATACTTCTATTATTTCAAAACGGGTTACAAAGGTTAACCTAGACTATTACATCAACGAAAATGCCTAGCCTGGAAACGCGGGCGTTACAATTCTCTCCCCCTTAGGAGGATTCCGTCCCCGGAATCACACATCAACAAAGAAATGCGGATAGCGACTCAACATGTCACTCTCCGTTTCCCAGGTGAGATTTGGCCCATTCGAATGTTTCCAACGAACAATCACTAATTCGACCATCTTGCGTCGAAGCTTCTTAGTCTTTCGGTCAATAATTGCCTCTGGTTCTTCAATTAACCTCTTGTTTTCATCAATTCTCAATTCAGAAATTGGAATTATATTGGGAACTTCTCCCGTGAACTTCCTCAAATAACACACATGAAAAGTGTTGTGAATTCCATTCAGTTCCTCTGGTAGTTCAACCTTGTAAGCTTGGTTCCCAATCCTCTGAAGAACTTTAAACGGTCCAATAAACCTTGGACTCAACTTTCCCCTTTTACCAAATCTTATAAGTCCCTTCCACGGTGAGACTTTAAGCAAAACCGAATCTCCAACTTCGAAGGTCATTGGCCTTCGCTTCTTGTCAGCATAACTCTTTTGACGATCTTGAGCTGCTAACATTCTTTCTCTAATTATTTTCAACTTTTCAGGGGTTTGATGGACCATCTCGGGACCCATAAAGTTCTTTTCTCCAGCCTCAAGCCAACAAGACGGCGTACGACACTTCTGTCCGTACAAAGCTTGATAAGGTGCCATCTTTATGCTCGAGTGGAAACTATTATTGTAGGAAAATTCAACCAAAGGTAAATGTTCATCCCAGTTACCTAGGAATTCCAGGGTACATGCTCTCATCATATCTTCAAGTGCTTGTATTGTTCTTTCACTCTGGCCATCAGTCTGCGGATGGTAAGCTGTACTTAAACACAACTTGGTACCCAATTCCTCTTGTAGACTTTTCCAAAACCTCGAGGTGAAACGGCTATCACGATCCGACACAATCGTTAACGGAACACCATGAAGCCTCACAATTTCCTTCACGTAAGAATTTTCAAGTTTCTCCATAGACCATTTCTCCTTGGCTGCTATGAAATGCACACTTTTAGTGAATCGATCAACGACCACCCAAATCATGTCGTGACCATTCTTTGTTTAGGGCAGTTTAGTGACAAAATCCATAACAATGTCTTCCCACTTACCCATAGGCACAGGCAATTGTTCTAAACTCCCGTACGATTTCTATTGTTGTGTCTTTACTCTCGCACAAGTCACACACTCAGCTACATACTTTGGAACATCAAGCTTCATCGTCGGCCACCAGTAGTAGGGTTTTAGGTCCCTATACATTTTAGTGCCACCGGGATGAATCGAGTACATGGTTTTGTGAGATTCTTCCATCAGAAGATCTCTGACTCCTCCTGTCTTAGGTATCCAAATCCGATCTTGGAACACCTCCAGTCCATGACTGTTTACACCGAACACCAACGTTTTGCCCAAACGTTCCTCCTTTCGGTCATTCTTCTCAGAAGCTTCGCTTTGAGCTTTCTTTATACTTTCCAAAATAGTCGAGACAACTTCAATTCTCAACGCTCTTGGCCTTTTCCTTTCAAGATTGACTTTCCGACTGAGAGCATCAGCAACAATATTAGCTTTACCGGGATGGTAAAGTATCTCACAGTCGTAGTCCTTGAGTAACTCTAGCCAGCATCGTTGCCTCATATTCAATTCTTTCTGATTAAAGAGATATTGGAGACTCTTATGATTAGTGAAAAGTTTGCACTTCATGCCATAGAGGTAATGCCTCCATATTTTCAGAGCAAAAACTACCGCTGCCAACTCCAAATCATGAGTCAGGTAATTCTTTTTCATGCTCCTTCAGCTGTCGAGACGCATAAGCTATCACCTTTTCTCTTTGGGTCAAAACACAACCTAATCCAACCCCAGACGCATCGCTATAAACAGCGAAGTCTTCAACTCCATCGGGTAAAGAAAGTATCGGTGCCTCGCATAACTTCTTCTTTAGCTTCTCGAATGCTTCTTTATGCTTATCACTCCAAGCATAAGTAGCTCCTTTGTGGGTCAAAGCTGTTAATGGAGTAGCAGTAGAAGAAAAGCCTTGGATAAACCTTCAGTAATATCCGGCTAATCCTAAAAAGCTTCGGATCTCCGTTGGATTTTTCGGTTGCTCCCACTTCATTACAGCTTCAATCTTTGCTGGATCAACCATTATCCCTTTTGGTTGACCACATGACCCAAGAATTGGACTTCACGAATCCAAAAATCACACTTAGAGAACTTTTCATACAGTTTCTCCTTCTTCAAAACTTCTAACACTTCTCGTAAGTGTCTGCCATGCTACTCTTGGCCTTTTGAGTAAATCAGAATGTCATCTATGAATACTATCACGGATTTATCACGGAACGGATTACAAACCCTATTCATTAAATCCATGAATGCTGCCGGAGCATTGGTTAGTCCAAACGACATAACCAAGAACTCGTAGTGTCCATATCTAGTTCTGAATGCAGTCTTCTCGATATCTTGCTCTCTTACTTTTAGCTGATGATATCCTGGCCTTAGATCGATGTTCGAGAAATAGCTCGAACCTTGCAATTGATCAAATAGGTCATCAATCCTTGGCAACGGGTATCTATTCTTTATTGTTACCTTGTTCAGCTCTCTGTAATCAATGTAGATTCTCATACTTCCATCTTTCTTCTTCAAAAATAACACCGGAGCTCCCCAGTGTGATGAACTAGGTCTAATGAAACCTTTGTCCAATAACTCCTGAAGTTGCATCATCAGCTCCTTCATCTCTGTTGGTGATAATCGATACGGTGCTTTTGCTATTGGCGTGGTTCCTGGTAACAAGTCTATTCTGAACTCTACTTGTCTATCAGGTGATAATCCAGGAAGATCTTCGGGAAATACTTCTGGATAATCACACACCACTGGTATACTCTGTATCACCTTCTTTTCCTTCTTAGCATCAATCACGAATGCTAAATATGATGTACATCCCTTGGTCAAACACTTCCTGGCTTTTATTAGGGAAATAATTCGAGAATTTACTCACTGTTTGTCCCTATACACCATAAATGAATCCTTCCCACACAGGTTTACTTTAACTATCTTCTTCTTGCATAAAATTTCGGCATCATTGGCGCTTAGCCAATCCATTCCCAGAACGGTGTCGAAACCATTAAGTTCGATAGGCAATAATTTCTCGTGAAACTTATTCCCATTAAGGTCGATTAAAATGTTTTTCATACGATGGCTAACAGGTACAAACTTGCCACTAGCAACTTCGACTAATAAAGCATTATCTAGTCTATCAACAGGCAAGGCTAGTTTTCTACCAAACTCATGCGAAATAAAGGAGTAGTTGGCTCCAGAATCAAACAAAATTTGAGCAAGTAATTCGTTTACGAGAAAGGTACCTAAAGCGACATCAGCTTCATCTTTCGCAGCTTCGAGTGTCATCTGGAAGGCACTCTCCTTCGGCTTTGGTGGAATGTTGGGCTTAGCTGCCTCCTTCTTCTTTGGACAGTCTTTCAAAATGTGCCCCTCTTCATTGCAACCAAAACATATCCTTTTGTTGTTCGGACACTCATTGGAAAAATGCCCAATTTTTCCGCACTTGTAGCAGGTTACATCCTCACTACATTTCCCAAAGTGCTTTTTCTTACACTTATCACACCATTTCGCTTCGCCTCCTTTTCCTGCACCAAACTTTTTCAAATCAGATTTTGAAAATTTGCTTTTCTTACCGGAACCAGATGTTCCCTCAAACTTTCTCTTCTCACCAACCTCAACCTTGTCGGTGGTTCTCCCCTTAATCATGTTCTCAACAGACTTGACCGCCCAGATAGTTGCCTCTAGAGTATGTGCCTGACGTACTGGCACCTCGTACTCCCATGGGAGTCCCTTCGCATACCGGTCCACCTTTGTCAGCTCGTCTGGGACGATACGCAAGGCAAACTCCATCTTATCGGTGAAGTTATTGGTGTAATCATCAATTGACATGCTGCCTTTCCTCAATGCCAAAAACTTATTCTCCAACTCCAACAGATTTTGAGCCGAGCAGAACTTGCACTTGAACTGCACCAAGAACTCTGCCCATGTCAATTGCAGTGGCTCATTAGGGCTTAAAGTCTTCCCTAGAGTGTTCCACCAACGAACGGCTCCACTTCGTAATTGACGCACTGCATAGATAGTCTGCAACTTGCCTCTGCAGCCACAAGTCATGAAGGCTAACTCCATTTCGGAGATCCAATCCATAACTCCAATCGGACCCTCCTTTCCATTGAAGGTCGATGGTTTGCAAGTTAGAAAGTCCTTGTACTTGCATCCCATTCCATCATTCCTTCCATCATGGTTGTTTTGCCTAACTATCGGTGGGTTGGCTTGACCAACAGACCCACTGAAGTTTCCACCTTCCGAGTGCCCTTCATTTAATTCGGGCTCTTCCACACGAATTGACAGTTCTTCACGATTCTGTTGAAGCAACTGCCTAGTTTCATCCATCTGACGATCCAACATTGTTTGAATCATCATTTGCACACCAGCCATGGTTATTGGCTCAGGTGCTGCTGCTACGACAGGTATTTGCTCAATCACTGGTGGTTGATTCCTGTTTTCATCAGCATTTCCAACTCCACTTCTTGTTCGCACCATTTTTTATCTATACACCGAATAAGGTGAAATTAGATCCTCATTCACGATAGATATTCAAATCATCCTTATCACTCCGAAACGTTTACATGCTAGTTCTAATATCGTAGACGTACGCTTAGAATCCTACACACATAAAGTTTCTAGATCCGGTCAGCAACAGACCGTAGATCCGAACAAATAATATCATATATGGCAACATATAACATTTAGCACATAAAGAATTTTTGGCAACTTTCCTAAAATAAACTAGTGCTCGTGTCTAAAATATCATAGATACACATCCCAAAATTCAACTTAGCATTCTATGTTTAAGTCTAGAAATCCTACAAAATCCTAGTTCGCTTAAACTAATGCTCTGATACCAACTGTGACATCCCCAAAATCTCGGCCAGAAAAGACCAATTTTCATTTATGCTTTTAAAATAATTTCAGAGTAAATCCTTTTGATTTGAAAGAGTTGCGGAATTTGTTCCCAAAAGCAAAACGTGATAAAACAATGTTTACCAAAGCATTTCATAAAAGAAATGTATTTTCGTTATATAACCAAAACTCGGGATGTCATGTTCCGATACAGACCATAAAGCATAAACGATAATATTGCAAGTCATTCAACAAATATATACATATACAGACTTGTAAACAAAACAACTTGATGGTTCATCCATCTTATGCCCTTGCGCCACTTCCTGTAATACAAATAAAACTGAGTGGGTCAGGCTTGGGAGTCTGGTGAGCATATAGGGTTTTCAACCCACAATAAATAATTATATTTAATTCCACCAACCAACAATGACCCAATTACCCATTCCCGTTGTTCTCACTTTACATCCCTAAGACAACTGACATAAGGGACCTAGTCTAAGAATATTTCATCGGGGCGACAACACATGCTTCGGGGGTTCCTCAGCAATATAAGTCAAATAAGGCAACCATGAGGGGGATGGAGTACAGCGAATGAACACCCAAGTTCATTAACACCTACAGGTGGCGAGCCTGCTAGTGTTCCACATGACTGTCTAAAAAAGTCTGTGGTCGTCATCTAAACTCCGCTAGATGACAGAATCAAAACAACAACGAGGCCTCTCATCTGTTTATTACACACCAACTATCTACCCATGTTCTACCCAACATATTAGTAGATAAGAATATACATTTTTATACATAGTTTAAAAAAACTGTATAGCATACTTTAATCAATACATATTCCACATAACAGATGAGGCACACACACATACCACGTATTTCATGGAAAACAAATCAGATCTATGAGATAGAAGAGGGTGAATATACATTCACACATTTACCACAAAATATACACATAACACGTATTTTGTATAAAATACTTTATAATTATGTGTTAGAAGAAAGTAACCACACACTCACTTGATCAGAAGATGATCGGACAGCACTACGGCTTATAGAAGTAGTATTCTTTGGCAGATCTGGAAGATCTTCACAAAAAAACCGGACTCCTCGCGGGCAGAGCTTCGACTCGGGAATCACACTTCTCGGGATCTTTCTGGCTTCGGGACTTGCTTCGGGGCTCGGGAATGATACCAGGGCTTCGGGGTACTTCTGGCACGCAAAACGATGCAAAACGGGAGAGAGAAGAGAGGAAAAGAGCAAATGAGCCGGCTGGCCTCGCATCCTATTTATAGGAGGCTGGAGCCTCGGAGGACGTTGGGCGTACAGCAGTACGCGGGGCGTACGCGTCCGAATCTTCATGGCATGCGTCATCCGAAGAACTCGAGTGCGAGGGACGTCACGCTTCGCTATACGCTGGGCGTACTTCGGATGAGTCCGATGACTCCCCTTCGGATAATACCGTATTTTATAATTAATTTTAAATATTAATTATTTAATAAACTTTGAAAATTCATATCTCCTTCATACGAACTCCATTTTTGATGTTCTTTATATCCACGCGTAGGTAGGACTACGCTCTACAACTTTCGTTTAGACTCCGTCGGCTAATTTTGAATTTATTTTTATTATTTATTTTTAGTAGGCCGGGACAGAAAAACTTTGTTATAAATTCATAACTTCTTCGTTTGACGTCCGTTCCCGCCTAACTTTTCATCGCTTCGATACCAACAACAAGATCTTCGATTCTCGTTTAGATTGATTCGGCTAAAAACCGCTCGATCTCAAAGCGAGTATTTCGGGCTGCATACCGCAAAGTCGAAACTTTATAAAATCATAACTTACTCATACGAAGTCAGATTTAGGCATTCTTTATATATTCAGAAACCTCGTTTCAACTACTACAACATTATCCCAAGATATCAAGTTTATTTTACACCTAAATTTTGACGCTCATTTTGTTCTTAATTAATCAAATCACATAATTAAGTAATTAAGCACAAAACACATAATATTCAAATAATATACTTCTATTATTTCAAAACGGGTTACAAAGGTTAACCTATGGTTTATGTTCTTTTGATGTTTTCAAGCCCTTAACTCATCAAGGAATGGATCTATGCAAGTTTCCAAGGCTTAGGAGGGACTAGGGCACACTTTGGCACCCTTTATAGGGTTTACGGTTCAAGAACATCTTGAACCGTAAACACATTTGATCCTTGGTTTCTTGGGTGTTTTCTTGATGTATGGAAGTGTAACATGCCTTAAGATACTCTAGGATAGAAGTAATTACAAGATAGTGGCTTGAAAAGGTGTTAAAAGTCCAAGAACACTAGTGTGTGCTCTTGGTGAAAGTTGAAGATCTAACCTTTTGGAATGATTTCACGGATGGAAGTGTGTTAGATCACTAGATTAAGTAGTATATCAACTTATTAAGGCTTGAAACACTTACAAGTTGAAGATCTAGAAGGAGAAGTCGAAGATACTTCAGAGAGAATTGAGCTTTGTTCTTGAAAGGTGGAAAAAGTGGTAAAAATGACTAAGTGTCACTTATAAACCCCATACATTAGGGTTTAGTACCGTAAACTCCAAATTCTTGGATTTTTGGAATGTTATTGTTGCACAATAAACCCTAATGCATCCTCTCTCCTGTTATCTCTTGAAGTACTAATCTATAAACCCTCGAACTTATTCCTAAAAACTTGAAAGTTAGCAGGAATAGTTTTTGACTATTATTGAAGTGCAAGGTTGTACAGAATAGAAATTTCGGGTTGTCACATCATCCCCCCGTTAGAAGGAATTTCATCCCAAAATTAGATTTTAAGCAAATACGTAGTTATAAATAACTAAGTAAAAAGAAGAGGATATTTCAGTTTCATCTGATCCTCTCGCTCCTAAGTGAATTCAGGTCCTCGTTTGGCGTTCCTATGAACCTTCACTATCGGGATACGACTTTGTTTCGTTTGCTTGACCTCTTGGTCCATGATCTCTACTGGTTCTTCCACGAAGTTGAGGCTCTCGTTGATCTCGATCTTGTCGAGTGCGATAACAAGAGTCTCGTCGGATAGACACTTTTTCAGGTTCGAGACGTGGAAGGTAGAATGTATGTTACTGAGTGCGCGCGGTAGGTTAAGTTTGTAAGTTACTGGGCTGATTCTTGCGAGAATCTCGAAAGGCCCAATGTACCTTGGATTTAGCTTTCCATGCTTTCCGAAGCGTATCAAGCCCTTCCAGGGTGAGACCTTTAATAGAACGCGGTCGCCCACTTGGAATTCCAACGGTTTCCTTCGCTTATCAGCGTAGCTTTTTTGTCGGTCTCTAGAGGCTTTCAATCGTTCACGAATTTGAACGATCTTCTCTGTCGTTTCCCGAATGATCTCCGGACCCGTGAGAGTGCTTTCAGGAACTCATCCTTTAGCTAACTGGGTATCACCCACCTCAGCCCAGCACAGAGGGGATCTACACATTCGGCCATAGAGGGCCTTGAATGAAGCTGCTTTTATGCTCGTGTGATAACTGTTGTTGTTGGAACATTCAACAAGGGGTAAGTGAGTATCCCATGCTTTCCCAAAGTCGATCACACAGGCTCGCAACATATCTTCCATGGTTTAAATAGTTCTCTCACTTTGTCCGTCGGTTTGTGGATGGTAGGCTGTACTCATGTCCAGCCTAGTTCCTAGGGAATTTTGTAGCGACTGCCAGAACCTTGAAGTGAATCTACTATCTCTGTATGAGATAATGGATATAGGAACACCGTGCAGTCGTATAATCTCCCTAATGTAGGTTCTCTTAAGTTTCTCCATCTTGTCGGTTTCTTTGATGGGTAGGAAGTGTGCGGACTTGGTCAATCTGTCGACGATGACCCATACGGTATCGATTCCACCCGTTGTCTTGGGCAACTTGGTTATGAAGTCCATAGTGATTCGCTCATACTTCCATTCCGGTATCTCTGGTTGTTGTAGAATACCGGAGGGTTTCTGGTATTCGACCTTTACCTTGGTGCAGCTAAGGCATTTACTTATGAAGGTAGCAATATCTACTTTCATGTTATGCAACCAATATATCTTTTTAAGATCCAAATACGTCTTATCTAAACCTGGGTGGACGAAATAATGGGTGTTGTGTGCCTCAGTCATGACCAAGTCTCGAAAGCCACCGTGTCTTGGTGTCCAGATCCGATCCATGAGGTATAAGGCTCCGCCACCCTTGACTTCCAAATTCTTATCCATCCCTCTTAGGGTTTCACTCGCCACATTTTCAGGTTTCAAAGCATCGAGCTGAGCTTCCTTAACTTGCATGGACAAGTGTGAATGGATAGTTAGAGTCAAAGATTTGACTCTACGACTAGAGTATTCTTTCCGACTTAGGGCATCAGCTACTACGTTGGCTTTACCCGGGTGATAACGAATTTCGCATTCGTAATCACTGAGTAGCTCGACCAACCATCGTTGTCTCATGTTGAGCTCTTTCTGGTCGAATATATGTTGTAGACTTTTGTGGTCTGTAAAGATCGTGCTTTTTGTACCATACAGGTAGTGTCTCCAGATCTTCAGAGCAAACACAACTGCTCCTAGCTGAAGATCGTGGGTGGTGTAGTTAACCTCATGTGTCTTCAGCTGCCTCGAGGCATAGGTGATGACTTTACCTCGTTGCATCAGAACACATCCGAGTCCCTAATTTGAAGCATCACAATAGACAACAAAGTCTTCTATCCCTTCGGGGAGGGATAGTATTGGTGCGGTGCACAAGGCTCGTTTGAGCGTTTGGAACACTCTCTCCTCTTTCTCTTCCCAGTCAAAGGCCATGCCTTTCTGGGTTAGTGTTGTAAGAGGTTTCGCTATGCGGGAGAAGTTATGAATGAACCTGCGATAGTAGCCAGCGAGACCTAGAAATTGACAAATTTCTGTAGGTGTCTTCGGTGCTGATCAATTCTCAATGGCCTTGATTTTGGAGGGGTCCACACGTATTCCCTCTTCGCTAACCACGTGGCCCAAGAATCCGACACTTCGAATCCAAAATTCGCACTTAGAGAACTTCGCATAGAGCTTCTCCGATCGTAATTTTTCTAAGACTCTTCGGAGGTGTTGACTATGTTACTCCTTACTTCGAGAGTAGATAAGTATGTCATCGATGAAGATGATGACGAACTGATCCAAGTAGGGACGACACACCCTATTCATTAAATCCATGAATACTGCGGGTGCGTTTGTTAATCCGAACGGCATCACTTCGAACTCGTAGTGTCCATAACAAGTTCGGAAGGCTGTCTTGGGAACATCCTCCTCTAACACTCGTAGTTGGTGATATCCAGATCGTAGATCTATCTTTGAGAACTAGTTGGCTCCTTCAAGTTGATCAAATAAATCGTCAATGCGGAGTAAGGGATAACGACTCTTTATGGTAAGTTTGTTTAGTTCCCTGTAGTCGATGCACATGCGAAACGATCTGTCTTTCTTCTTAATGAACAAGACCAGTGCTCCCCATGGTTAGAAGCTCAGCCTAATGAATCCCTTCTTAAGAAGTTCGTTAAGTTGACTGGAAAGTTCCTGCATCTCTGCCGATGCTAGACGGTAAGGAGATTTGGCTATGGGAGTAGCCCCTTGCACTAAGTCAATTCTGAACTTGACTTGGCGTTGTGGTGGTAATACTGGGAGTTCTTCTGGAAAAATGTCGGAAAAGTCACGTACCTCTGGGATGTTCTGAATGTCTTTTACTTCTTCACTCGTATCAATGATGTGTGCGAGGAATGCATGATATTCCTTTCGTAAGCACTTCTGGGCTTGGATGCATGAAATGATGCGAAGGCTCGTACTAGGTTTGTCGCCATAGATAACTAGTGTTTCATTGTTAGGGAAGTTAAGACGAACTGCTTTTTCAATGCAGATGATGTCGGCATGAAGAAGACTCAACCCATCCATGCCGATAATGACGTCGAAACTTTTAATTGGGACCGACATGAGGTCTATCTTGAAAGTATGGCCATCTAAAGTTAGAGTACAACCTACGTATATGCAGTTAGTACTTTCCGTTTTCCTGTTGGCCATTTCTACCGTGAATGATTTATCTAATGCACGTGGTTTTTGTTTAAGTAGGTGTGCAAATTTTTGGCTTACGAAACTTTTCTCTGCTCCACTGTCGAAAACTATGCAAGCATATGAGTTACCGAGGAGAAACGTACCAGTAACTATAGTAGGATCAGCTACGACTTCCTCGTGGCCTATCGCCAGAACTCTTCCTACTCTGCCACTCATCCCCGCCTTAGAGTAGTTCCTCTTGTAGTGGCCTACCTCGCCATAACCGTAGCAAGCTTGGCCCACACCGGCGTTAGGAACTTGGGTGGTCGGCCTTGCTGGAATTTTGAAGAAACGGGCACAATGCCCCTTTCTGTTGCAGTTAGCGCACTGCATCTCCCGACAAGGTCCGTGGTGATTGAAGGTACATTTGTTGCACCTCGGAAGATTTCCAGCATAAACTTTTGCTAGAAAGGGGTTGGTAGGGACAACAGGAGTTACCGTCGTAGCATTGATTGCCATAAGTTGTTAACACTTTGCGGATTCTTGCGAAGTCCCTCTTTTCCTCTTGTTCCACTCCTTTTTCTTGTTGTTGTGGTTTTTTCCCTTTTGTGGCTCGGGTGTAGGGATTGTTGGGTTCAGGTGTTTTCCGTGATCAATAAGAGATTATGCCATCTCTTTGGCGCTGTCAAAAGTAACAGGCCTAGATGCTAACACACTTGACTGGATCTGGGGCGAAAGTCCCCAAATATATCTCTTATTTTCTTGCTCTCAAGAGTAACCATGTCAGGGCATAGAATTGCCAAATCACATAATCTATTAGTATAGGTTAATATGTCGGAACCAACCATTTCAAGACCCCAGAGTTCCTGCTCGAGTTTTTGAATTTCACCTCGAGGACAGTACTCTCTCATCAGCATGGCCTTCAAATTTTCCCAACTGATCGAATTTTCCACTATAAGAGTCAAAGATTTAACATGGCCATTCCACCAAGTTAAAGCCCTGTCAGAAAAGGTACAACTAGAAAACTTGACCTTATTGCCCTCCGGGCAGGCGCAGATTTCAAAGACCGCTTCTGTCTTTTCAATCCATTGCCATAGTATCATAACCCCACCAGTTCCATTGATGTTTCAGGGATTGGCATTCGTAAAATCCTTGTAGGTGCATTCCCGGGGATGCCCACGGCTCTCGCCATGGTTGGAATGAGGTGCACCTGTTGCCGATCCACTAGGGAAAGGAGTATTGATGTGTGACACGGCAGCCGCTACGGCCACCGTGAAAGCCGCTTGGAACATAGCAGCGTCGAACTGAGGAGGTGGTTGAGGAGGTGGTATCGGTGTTTCGTTAACATTGTTACGCCTTGTACTTCTGCGAGGAGGCATCTTTTAACTATAAGTTTAGAAAGATGAAAATATTGATAAGAATTTAATAGGAAAGTTGATGAAAATGACTCATGGACTAACTCATCATAACCCAACAGTACTACTGAATGTAGAATAAGAACTAACAGATGATAGCATTTGGATAATAATTCCCCCGAGATTAGGTACCTGTCAATAGTACTGGAATTACAGATGTAACAAGTTCTGGAAAAATGACCAACAGAAGCAGGCCTTACATCAACCAAAATGGGAAAATTTTGACAGGACTACAACCTAACCAAGACCTAACAGGTCTAAGATTTACAAAGATAGGGAATTAGACCACAGTTTTACATAACTAGGTTATATCCAAAAGAGAATTCGATGAGATTCTATCGGTGTCGAGAAATACTAGCATGAGTTCTTGATCCCGATAGCATGCGTTCTATGTCCCTCATACGTCTGTCAGATTTTACTTGCTAAGCTCGAAGTTCCCTGACTTCAACTTGGGTTCCAGCAAGTTCTCTCTGCAGAGCTGCATTGTGGACCAGTGTCCTTTCATGAGCAGACTCTAGCTGGTGAATGCGGACTGTGTTTACGCCACAGTTGGCGTTAATCTCCACGACTCGGTTGATAGTTGCTCGACCTTGTACATCATTACGGGAAATCCTACGAACCATGATGGGTAGGACTCTGTCAGCTGAACCTCCTTCAGTGAGGGTGTAGAAGCTTCTGTCCCCGTTGTAAGGGATGGGTTGACCCTATTCCTGGCTCCATCTATTCAAGTTTGTGACCCACAGAGGTGTGGGTCCTTGAAATGTTGGGCGAGGGTTCAGGTTTGGGCTTTGAGCAGCTGGAGGTAGGTTGTTGAGTTCAGGCTCCGAGTTAGAACTATCAGCAAAGCCTTCAGCATGGTGATCATCCAAAGGGATTGGGTGATCATCTTCTGGTTCTTCCTCTAGCCATTTAGCATTGCCTTGGTTTGGGCAGTACGGGTCGCCGTGGGGATGGAATGCAGCCATGATATCTACGCGAGAAAAGGGATGTAAGAAGTAATTAATAAACGAACTAACTAAGATAATTATAAGATGATCTTTATTAGTTACTTCAATACTTGTTTAGTGCATACTAGTTATATGTATTTAGAACAGGATAGACTTTTGAATAAGTGACTCTAACTCAAATCCCCCAACCAAACGAGGACAGGACATAAAGCAAAGATTCACAAATTCTAAGTCTATGACATCCTAGTACATATAACCTTTGTGTATCCACTAAAAAACTATTGACATACTAATAAAATCCATTCAGTTCTCAGATAAGTAATTACAGTAACACTAAATACCCCAATGGTATTTCATTGTAGTAGTGTTGGTAAGCTTTTAGACTTGTTGCCACATCACAACCATTCTTGGGCATACGCTAATCACTCCTCGGACCAGCATAGTTGATCAGACTATGCCACTCCCAGGACTGACCATACATCTCCGAGCTTACTTGTGATATTCAACAATCGTAATACTTTTGTTCTTGTCATTGTGACACTGATTTTAGTATGAATGCAGGCACGTATACTTTATTAAATACTTTATTGTATAAAAGTATAAACTCCTTCGGTGAATTACTTGAGCCCTGATACATTTTCGGTGCCATGGAGCTAGGTTTCCGAAAAAAGCATAAAGCCCGGTATTTTCGTAAACGTAAAAGAGGGACGAGTGGCAAGGCTGCGGGAAGAGTTTCAGAACTAGGCGAGAGTCCTTCACTGCACTCACTGGAGAGTTAAAGAATCTCTTTCTAGTTGCTCTGAAACAATTAGGAGATTCTCTAGGTGGCAACATGCTATTGGGTGGTGGTCCCGCTTATAGGGTCAAATCAATACGCTCTAAGAAGAAATATTTGAATATAAATCTTATCGATATCATCGATCTCATAAGTATCATACCAAATCCCATCAATCGAATCACTTTTTCGAGAAATACGAGACATCTAAGTCATACAAGTAAAGAGATCTATTCATTGATAAGAAAAAGAAAAAACGTGAACGGGGGCTGGATTGATGATAAAATAGAATCCTGGGTTGCAAACAGCGATTCGATTGATGATGAAAAAAGAGAATTCTTGGTTCAGTTCTCCACCTTAACGACAGAAAAAAGCTATTTAGACTTTTTGGCCCTTCATCTTTCTGAATCGAGACCCGGCCCGGCTCGCGTCGTTCCAACAACCGGCGGGGAGCACCTCAGTAGACGATCGCGTACAGTAACTGGGAGTCCTATTACACCTAAGGCCAACTTCAATTCACCAAACCAAGGTTCATCTCGTGTAGTGATTGTGGACTCGTACAAGGATATTGAGTAGACGGTTGATGTATCAGACTCGACCCTCTCTTTCGTAGCATGCATTCCCATCCGTGTCGCAACTGATTCGGTAAGGGCTATATTCTTGCGATAGCGAGATTTAGCAGTAGCGAGGGGAAGGTGTGGTTCATACTCTAAGAGAGAGTAGATGCGAAGGTTCGGATCGAAGATCTTCGCGAGACAGCCCCCGGGCACCATAGCATGTCGGGAATAAGGGGGGACTTACTTCACGTAACCACTCCCTTGGGTGTTGCATAAGGACTTCCCGGATTTTGTCAAAGCGGCCTGGAGAGGGGAACAAGGTTGGAATGAAGCTGTTGATGGATTCAGAGACCGTGTGACTAGATGGAATAAGGAAGTGTTTGGAAATATGAAATAGAAGAAGGAAATTGTTTATCAGTGGTGGTATACGATCGGTTTACGAACTAATGAAGATCTTTATACTGGAGCTCTTTTTCTATTATTAATTTCTGCCATATCCTTAATAGCGGGTTGGTTAGTGGTCAGAGTATTTTATTCCCATTGTATTTATAGTTTGTGTATTTTTATGGGTTGATACACTCAATTCGCTATAAAAAAAGCTCTTATACCAATCTGTGACACCCCAAAACCAAGAACGGCGGAAACGTTCAGGGGTGGAGGACGTCATGTACAGTATCATAACAGTGTAAAGTAGTAAACTAGCAACAACATCATACATTGCATTAAAAGTAAAGTTTTAACACACATGTGTTCTTTCATAGTAATAAGACACCAAAATATGTAATCAAAATAAAAGACGAGTCTTGAGTGTGCTCCATCTTCTCAAAACCTAATCATCGTACCTGTCTACTGGTGACATGAGAATACAAGTTATTTTGAAAGCGAGTAGATCAGCATAAAGCTGGTGAATTCATAAGTATTTTAGCGTCATTGATTTGGAAAGCTGTTATGAAAAACATGCAATTGTTGATGAAACATTTGATATAAGTGTGAAAACCCTAGAAAATCCCATAATTCCTACTAGTATAAAAATAGTCTTCTACCAAGACCCGACTGTTTTGATAGTAGCCATAACAAGACCGTTATGTTTTGGAGTTTGCATTTCTGTGTAAAAGAATGTTTTTCCCATGTATGACTATTATTATAAATATATATTATACCTCATAGTTTATGTGAATGTGTCACAAAATAACAGTAATAGGGAAAAATATATTCATTGAAGTATTATCCTTTGGTACGAGGATAAACACGGCGTGGAAAGTCATCGAAAATGTATTAACCGTAGACATCCGTCGATGTGCATTTTCCCTACTGTAGCTAACAGTCTTGGGCGTAGAATGGTTAGTCCCATACATATAAAATAGTATCTACTCATATAACATGTAATAGTGTCTCATCATATAGTATCTATGTAACAGTACCCATGTAAGTATAACCCCGAAAGTGTATCCATGTAAGTGTATCTCTTCATATAGCATTTAGTATAGACTCATGAATGAACTGACTCTGGTGTAATTCCTTGTAATAGAAATAGTGTTTTGTATCCCCTAAACTATCCCTATATTAGTTTACAGAAATGTAATAGATGTCCAAGAAGGTTTATACACCCTTCCTACTCAACGGTGTGGGAACTGAATGAAGGATGAAAGCTCTCATATCAATACATATATACATGAACATAAGTGTATAGATATGGTTTTGATAAATAAGTTGAAAGAGATTTTATAAAACATTTAAGAGTTTTGAACAATAAATAACAATGACTTGATGTCATTTTATATACATTTCAAAAGTAATTCATTTGATAACAAGGTACATCAGGACTGAAAACCCTTACGTGTATCACATTTTGAAGTATGTGAATCAATTAGTTGAAAACACAGTTATAAATCACATGTGATTGATACTATAACATACTCTTTTCTAATTGTATCCCCCCCATTAAAGCATTTAAACTCATTTAAAAGATTGATTAATGGGTATGAACTCACTTGTAGTGAGTGGTATGGATGAACTGATGAAACAGGATTGCTAGGTGTCAAGTGAAGTCTTGAACATACACAAGGATCCTAGTTAACATATAATATCACATATATGTTTCCAATTAGTCTTTATACAAGTAATCAAAAAAGTTAAGACATCCTAGGACATGCTAAACACCTTATATAAGTGTTATAAGTCCCCAAGGATTGCATCTAAGAGTTGTAGGACATTGCTATTGAGTTTAGGGTTTAAAGGAAACCCCTAATATGGGTTTACGGTTTTGTGACCATCACTCATTGAGTTTATGGTCGTAAACTTATGAGTTTACAGTCATAAACTCTTGCTTCCTTGACCATGAGTTGTTTTAAAGCTCTACAAGTCCATACAAGCATTTCCACTTGAAGTATTAGCCTATGGGAGGGATTAGGGCACCATTTCACTCCTAAATGGAGTTTACGGTCCTTGGACCATTTCCCTTTGGGTTTACGGTCGTAAACCCCTATGGTTTATGGTCTTTTTATGTTTTCAAGCCCTTAACTCATTAAGGAATGGATCTATGCAAGTTTCCAAGGCTTAGGAGGGACTAGGGCACACTTTGGCACACTTTATAGGGTTTACGGTTCAAGAACATCTTGAACCGTAAACACCTTTGATCCTTGGTTTCTTGGGTGTTTTCTTGATGTATGGAAGTGTAACAAGCCTTAAGATACTCTAGGATATAAGTACTTACAAGATAGAGCCTTGAAAAGGTGCTAAAAGTCCAAGAACATTAGTGTGTGTTCTTTGTGTTCTTGGTGAAACTTGAAGATCTAACCTTTTGGAATGATGTCATGGATGGAAGTGTGTTAGATCACTAGATTAAGTAGTATATCAACTTATTAAGTCTATAAACACATACAAGTTGAAGATCTAGAAGGAAAAGTCGAAGATACTTGAGAGAGAATTGAGCTTTGTTCTTGAAAGGTGGAAAAAGTGGTAAAAATGACTAAGTGTCACTTATATACCCCCTATCTTAGGGTTTACGGCCGTAAAAACCTTTGTTTAGGTCGTAAACTCAAAATTCATGGAGTTTTGGAATGTTATTGTTGCACAATAAACCCTAATGCATCCTCTCTCCTGTTATTTCTTGAAGTACTAATCTATAAACCCTCGAACTTATTCCTAAAAACTTGAAAGTCAGCAGGAATTTTGTCTCGAAGTGTAAGGTTGTACATAATAGAAATTTTCGGTTGTCACATCATCCCCCCGTTAGAAGGAATTTTGTCTCGAAGTTAGAGTTTAAGCAAATAAGTAGTTACAAATAACTAAGTAAAAAGAAGAGGATATTTTTCAGTTTCATCTGATCCTCTCGCTCCCAACTGAATTCAGGTCCTCGTTTGGCGTTCCAGCGAACCTTCACTATCGAGATACGGCTTTGTTTCGTTTGCTTGACCTCTCGGTCGATGATCTCTTCTTGTTCTTCCACGAAGTTGAGGCTCTCGTTGATATCGATCTCGTCGAGTGGGATAACAAGAGTCTCGTCGGATAGACATTTTTTCAAGTTCGAGACGTGGAAGGTAGAATGTATGTTACTTAGTTTGTGCGGTAGGTTAAGTTTGTAAGCTAGGCCAATTCTTGCGAGAATCTCAAAAGGCCCAATGTACCTTGGATTTAGCTTTGCATGCTTTCGAAGCGTATCAAGCCCTTCCAGGGTGAGACCTTCAATAGAATGCGGTCGCCCACTTGGAATTCCAACGGTTTCCTTCGCTTCTCAGTGTAGCTTCTTTGTCGGTCTCTAGGGGCTTTCAATCGTTCACGAATTTGAATGATCTTCTCTGTCATTTCCCGAATGATCTTCGGACCCGTGAGAGTGCTTTCAGGAACTCGTCCTTTAGCTAACTGGGTATCACCCACCTCAGCCCAACACAGAGGGGATCTGCACTTTCGACCATAGAGGGCCTCGAATGGAGCTGCTTTTATGCTCGTGTGATAACTGTTGTTGTAGGAAAATTCGACAAGGGGTAAGTGAGTATCCCATGCTTTCCCAAAGTCGATCACATAGGCTTGTAACATATCTTCCAAGGTTTGGATAGTTCTCTCACTTTGTCTGTCGGTTTGTGGATGGTAGGCTGTACTCATGTCCAACCTAGTTCCTAGGGAATTTTGTAGCGACTGTCAGAACCTTGAAGTGAATCTACTATCTCTGTCCGAGATAATGGATATAGGAACACCGTGTAGTCGTATAATCTCCCTAATGTAGGTTCTTGTAAGTTTCTCCATCCTGTCGGTTTCTTTGATGGGCAGGAAGTGTGCGGACTTGGTCAATCTATCGACGATAACCCATATGGTATCAAGTCCACCCGTTGTCTTGGGGGTAACTGACTAAGCTTTCGGGCTTATAGTTTCAGTGTATTGTTTCAGGTACTTCAGGAGATCATGGCAAGGTGAAGGCGTGATCGTACCGCTCCTCAGTTTTATGTTGATGTTTCTGGGATACTCTGATAATAAATGAACTGAAAGTCTTGTTGTAATAACTTAATGAATATGGGTTGTTTTTGAAAAGTTTAAATTGGTTGTAAATTTTTCGATGTTACATGGATGTTACACATGAGTAAGTGTTACTGCATTTTGTGATATGGTGTTATTATGAACACAGTTAACAATTAAATGTTTAATTTCAACTGTAAGGGTTATACACCCTAGGTTACCGAGATTTTCGACTCGACTAACGTATTATAAGGTTAAGTCGTTAGGTGATTATAATTGGAAACTTGATTAATCTAGTAAAAAATGGTTACTAGGTTAGTTAGTGAGTAGGTGATTGATCATTGGGGTTGATACAATAGTTAGTTTAGACAAGTTCTTATGAATGTAATATATTGCCTAATAAGGTCTGTACAAGTTATGGATTTGGGAAGCAATAAAGAGCTTAAGGTTGGAATCATAGTTAGTCTTCCCTAACTAAGCTCACTTCTCTTCTATATATATATATATATATATATATATATATATATATATATATATATATATATATATATATAGTCTAGATGTGCATTATTATTGTATTGCGTCATTACGTGTTAAATACAATAGCATTTTTCTTGTGAATGCTTATGTTTACAATTGGAATGTTTGTGAGCATTGTTAGTGACATCATGTTTCTAATAGGTAGCAGGATATTGGTGTAACGTTAGCATGCATACACATCCTTAACAAAACTAGTTTTGTTCGTGGTGAGGTAATGTGATAAAGTTATATAGCAAGAAAGAGATTGTATTGTAAGGTGATTGGATTGGAAATTTATGGTAATCTAGGTGATTAAAATCTTTTATTTAAGGAATGCAAGTCAATGGTCGATTTAGTATCTATATCACTATACTTGTAGCTTATTTAGAAAGAATTAGTGGTTTGCTTGGTGTTGTCATTGTCAATGTGAGAGGCTTACTTGTTAGTGGTAAGCTTGATGTTGTAATTACCGCTATGTGGGGATCAGTTGTTAGTGGCTAATTTGGTACTACAGTTACTAATGTGTGTGGATTAGTTGTTAGTGCTATGATTGGTGTTGTAATTACCATTGTATGGGGATTAGTTGTTAGTGATATGCTTGGTGTTGTAATTACCATTGTGTGGGGATTAGTTGTTAATGGTATGCCTAGTGGTGTAATTACTACTGTTCATCTCTGATGAAAACAATTTATGTTGTGGTATGCTTAGTATTAGAAATATGATTTTGATGGAATAATGTTAGTCATGATATTTTTGGTGTCTGTAGTGTCATGGACTAATATTTGTGGTGGACTCGGTGATTGTAACATCACAATATTGAGACTAATATCGGTGGTGATCTTATTAACTGTAACACCATGATATTGGTAGTAATTCTCATTAGTGGTGGTCTTGGTGACAATAGCAATACGAGGTATTGAGAATGTATAAATGTCAGTATGTTAATATTATTATATTATGATAATAGCCTTGGTGGCTGAAATATTATCATTTAGAGGAATTGTAATATATGTAGTGTTGATTACTATTGAGGAGAGGTTGAATGGAACCGATGATGGATTTTTTGACAGTAATTCCTGTATGAATGATAAATGGCACACTTAGTATCAATAATGTCATATTGAGTATTAAATAAATGGAAGAGACTTAGCAATGTATGGTTGAGAATGTGATGATATAAATAATTATACAACGAATTTGTATTCTGTTATGCTATGCAGGTTGCTCACTATAATGTTTGTAGCTTATCTCTTTGTTGTTGTATGTCTTTTAGGTTCAAGTAGAAGTGCAGAAGGAAGTGGAGTTAGTAGCGCCTGACTTGGATTCTTACACGAGATTCTTGTAACATCCTCTTGATAACTACTTCTACTAATTTGTGATATAAATGTACACCGAATTCTTATTGATTCATGTTATAAATGAAAATTCTTCGGTGTACTTTGTGTTAAAAATCTAGATGTTACAACCACACTGTATACTTATCTTTCACTACATGGTTTGTTAACTATGACAAGAAACCATACCCAGGAACATCACACCCTAGATGCGGTTATGTGAAAGATTTTACTGTACAGGCTAGCCTTCCCTCCTTCTCTCCTTCTTTGATTAGTAAACAACTTTTTTCTTTAATTTTTTTTTCTTTTTCATTCTTTATTAAATTTTTTATAAGCTAAAAAGTTATAAAAAAATATATTAGTTTTTATGGTTTTAAATTCTGTACAAAAGAAAAGTATAATATTTATATGATATATATATATATATATATATATATATATATATATATATATATATATATATATATATATATAATAAAAGGATAAATAAATACTGTGAAGTAAAAGATAAATAAATAATGTGAAGTGAAAGATGAATTTTTTTTTTCGGTTTTGAAGAATGAAAGAAGAAAAAAAGGAAAATAAAATTCCTTCAAATGACACATAAATATAAAAGATAAAAAACACTTATACCGTTGAATATGAATTACTTCTAAAACTTTCTATTATAAAATTGTATTTTATTAAACCACAATACTTGTAAATGTAATAAAATTACAATATTTTACATTTAAACCTCTTTTATTTGGAATTTATACATGTGAAAATTTACCCACTTAAAACAATAATAAGGGTTATGTATTTGAATAATATTAAGTTATATATTAAAACAAAAGTCTTTTATGAATAATATGTTTTTATGTTTTTATATTTAGTTCCTAGACTATAATGATGTGGTTTCATACTTTGGCTGTAAAAATTCTTTTTGTTGATAAATTTGGCCCTTACATTTTCATATGTTGCTACTTTACACCCCTACTTTGTAGAATGTGTGACAATAGTCAATTTCGGGGTAAGTCAAAGTCAAATAAAGTCAATGAGTCAAACCGGACGACTCAATTAACCCTTGTATATTAGGGTTTACGTTATGTAATTACTGTACAACTCGCTATTTTAATGAGAAAACATCATTTGGAAAATTTGTGTGTTTAATTTTCCTTAGCCTTTATAGTGCTAAACAATGAACCAAAGCGATAAAACACTATAGCACACACTCATCGGGAGTGTGTAGGACACTAAAACATGGCTTAACGGGGTTTACGGACCTTGCGTTGCGAAGTTGGATGCTCAAAAAGGTCATAAATGGAACCTCTCTAAATCTCTTTCACTCTATCTCTCTCTCTATTCAAAATCTCTCCCAAATCTCTCACAAAAGTTCCCATAACTTTTCGTAATCATTTGGGCCATCCCGACCCTTAACAAGGTCAAAAATGGCTTGAAACGGGATAAAAATGAGTAAAATAGGCTTAAGGACCCGAAACCTACTCTATAGGGCCGAACCCTCTTAGAGCCGAAAGTCCCCTTGAGGACCGAACTGCTGAGAAGCGAAGCCCCAGGTCCGAACCCGAAGCCTGAGGACCGAACCCGAAGCCTGAGGGCCCGAACCTCACATGAGGAACCGAAGTCACCTTCGGACCGAAGCTACTTTCGGCCTATTTCGCCTCTTACTCTTTTTCGCTCCATTTCGCCTTCGGTCCATGACCAGAAGGGACCGAACCTCGACCAGGACCGAG
This sequence comes from Lactuca sativa, assembly GCF_002870075.4. Taxonomy (NCBI): domain Eukaryota; kingdom Viridiplantae; phylum Streptophyta; class Magnoliopsida; order Asterales; family Asteraceae; genus Lactuca; species Lactuca sativa. The sequence goes on along the minus strand of NC_056623.2, from coordinate 153,174,791 downwards.
AGGTCTCGCAAGAAGCCCAAATTTTCCCGGTTTTCGACTACGACTTCGTTTTGGCTTCGTTTTTCATCATTTTAACGCGGGATTTTCACCCAAAACTTTATTTTATCAATTAAAGCCTCATAACTCATTAATTCTCACGTTTTTAATACAAATATTTCTCAAGAAATTAGTGGGTGAAGTACAAAAATGTGGAGTGTTGACTTGTCTTTGATTTATGACACACGCAACCACCACACCCACTCCATGACTAACCCACACACCTCCCCACCATATCTTGTCACTTCCTTGTACTTTTTCCTTCTCTCACAAGTTATTCCCACATTCTTAGAGTTGGACACTCATCCTCTCTCCTCATTCTCACTCACTTGCTCTCATTTCACCAAAGATCAAACTCAACATTTCTCTCTAACTTACTCCCTCAATTTCGGGATTCCAAGGCTGATCATCAAGCTTTCATACACTCTTGGTAAGTATAATTCATCCTTTGTGATAATTACACTTCATTCTACTCCAATAATAGATTGCTTATACAAATTCCATCACTTTGGTGTTAGATTCTCGAAAATCTTCTAGGCATCTTCAAGTGTTCTTGAGTTGAACATTTCTCATCTCCAACCCTCATCTACGGAAAACATTTAAGGTGAGTTCATACCCCTACATTTTCATGTTTTCTTAAGTTTTAAGGGGGGATACAAGTTAAATCGTCAAGAACACAACTAAACTTTTCCAACAGCATTCATCAGAAAAGTTGGACTTCAATCACGGACTGTTTTTGCAACTGTACAAGGTGCAAGTAGTTAAAGTCCTTAGCTTTAAAATGGCTACTTTCACATCTCCATATGATTTTTCTACAATTTATGGTGATTTTTTCAAAACCGTCTATCATTTCAAACATCAATCCGGACCAGTCTGTGATCACGGACTTGTTCACACAAGTTAGAGGTCACTAAAAATCATGAGAACAATTATGGAGAAACTAGACTGATTTTCCAAACTCTCAGAATTTACGGATTCTGATTTAGACCTTTGAAGATTTTTCTACAAGTTTTCTAACAACAGTGATAGAAAATGTTATCAACAGAAAAATGCTATCAATTTCAATTCCCCTTGTAACATGTTGAGCAAGGTGTATATCTTTGTGTGATTATATGTTATTACAATATATGACATTTTTGCCTTAGTATATAAACATACATCAGTTAACAAATGGATTTTGCTTGATAAAGCATAGAAATAAGAATTTGTTATAATCAAAGTACATCCATTACATACAAACATTTGAATAAACTATGTTAAGTATAGTTTACGTATATTACCACTACTACCCTTGTTTTGATAAACAATAATAGGTATAGTTTATGATACATCACATAACACACTGATACAAAAAGGGTACAATTATACAAAAAAGGATTTTCATTACATTACACGTGAATTCGTTAATGACTTTTGTGAGACATTCGCTTCGCATTACCAATAAGTCATGTTTTGTAACCAGAGTCTCCTGGAGGGAGAGCGTGATAGTTATATATAGATCTATATTGGGATTGACAAACCTACACCTGAGCTGCATGTAGCAGCTAGACCGACAGGTCTGAGGTGACAAATGTCATAACATTTCCGACGCCTGAAGAACGTCGTTTCAGGCCACCTAGGTCATAGCATGGTTATAATAACTCATATTAAGTATTAATAAACATAGAATTTATGGGGATTTCACCGAAATCAAATGAGTTTATGTCAATTTAAACTTGCTTTGTTTTACTATGAATATGACAAATTATTTGTAGATTCCGGTCCTTGGGTTTTAAGACTACATTTACACATTTAGGAAAATATTGGATTTTCTTGAAACAGATACAACTTTTAAAAGAAAAGGATTTCATAATTGCATACAAAAACTTATGAACTCACCAACCTTTGTGTTGACACTTTTTCAAACAACTTGTATTCTCAGGAAATCACTAAACAGGTAACCAAGTGCTTTTGAGGATGAGACGTTAAGGCGTCAAACATTTCACATTTTGTCAACATATTGTAATTGATTTGGAAACATGTAATTCATACAATGATTTAACTCTTTCAATTATATATATATATATATATATATATATATATATATATATATATGTTGGTTGTGTTTGCTTAAATCACTATTGCAATTGTTGTTATGATGTTATACATGAAGTCCTCCACCCTCGGACGTTTCCGCCATCCTTGGTTTAGGGGTGTGACAGAATGTCCCTTTCCACCCTTTTATTTTGTATCCCCACGAATTTGAACATCAACATTTTTAGCCTCTTGAACTTTCACATATTGGCATGTTTGCATTGTTTGTTTTTACACTTTTGTATGTCGACATGTTGCATCTCCTCACAAATTAATAAATCCAGCATTTTGTAAAAATAAAACACTACTTCCCCCAAACCATGCACCTAAAAAAGCATATTAAGCAAAATGATGCAAACCATGAGACCATTGTTGTGAGCCCAATAGACGCTATTCTACCTGCTAGACCCAAAAGGATCTGGAATGTACCAACTAGGCTACAATATTGAGTCTCGGAATGATTCACCATTCTTCGTGTATTCACGAGGAGACGTATTCTCTCTCCTTGACCAAATAAAGAAGCTAGTGCTTCTCTTAGTCCACGTTTATTTATGTTATGCATGCATGTCCCTTTATGTTAGAAATTAGTTAGTTTTCATGTTTCTATAAATTGCAATGAAGTGGTGAAAGGAAATATATCAGTTTATTGCTCCAAACATTCATGTCTTCTCTACTTCATTTCATGGGTGATTTTCCATCCAAAATTAGATCATATCATTTTGGTGCTTTCATTTCTTGTCCTCAACATGCCTCCTAAACCAGATTCATCTTCCTCAACTGACAAGAACACATCCTTGGAAGCAACCATGGCAACCATGGTTGACATCATCTCCAAACTAGTCACTTCCCCTGCCACCAGCAAAGCCACCACCCAAGAACAATTAGACATCGTTATGAAATAGTTGACAATCAGTTCGAACAAACCAACAACCTCAACGCCACTCTAAAAAAACCCACATAAAAACCTTCATCTTCCTTCAACATTCCTAAACTAAAATAAAAAAACCCTTTCACACCAATCACCAACCCTGGCCAGCAAAAATCTCGTTCCAAATTTCGATGCTAACAATCCATTAGATTGCTTGTTTTAGGCCAACAACTATTTACAATACTATGTGATCCCACCTGCACAACGACTTGCTATATCAGTTATTTACTTCACAGGAGAGGCATTATGCTGCTACAAACACCAAGCCAACAACGATTTATTGAGCACTTGGGAGGCGTTTTCTAGAGCATTGGAACCTTGTTTCGGTCCATCGACATATGAATACCACCAGGAAGCAATATTTAAACTCCACGAAGTCATATCAGTCACCACCTACCAGGCTGAATTCAAAAGACCTAGCAACTATGTCAACAAGCTCGATACCAAATCACTTTCCAATTTCTTTCTCTCGGGTCTACGTGTCGATGTTCAGAATGAATAAGCACTCCATCATCCCACATATCTAAATCAAGAATACGGATTGGCAAACCACCACCATTCCAATGACAACCACCAACACCACCACTCATAAATGATCAACAGCGGGTCTGCTACCCCTCCCAACACTAACTAAACCATCTTTACCATTCACCCACCTATCTCATGAAGCAATACAAAATATAAGAGCAGAGAGTTATGTATCAAGTGTCCGAAAAAAATACACAGCGGGCCACAAATGCAACCCGCCACAATTTCTCTTGGTCATTAAATGAAGATCACGATGAGAACACAACAGATGACAACATCATCAACCAACATCAGGAACCATAGTTCTTCTCGCTATCAACAACCGTTATTTTTCTAACATCACCAAAGGCACTTTGCATCACTGGGTATATTCACAACCATCCAGTAACTATTTTAATAGATTTTGGGAGTACACATAATATAATCCAACCTCGAGTTGTTTCATTCTTCAAATTTACTCTAAAACTAATCCCGGAATATCCAATGATGGTGGGCAACGACGACAATATTAAGTGTAATGGAATCTGCCCAGAACTCCTCATCCACCTTGAAAATATGCATTTTACAATACCTTTTTTTGTCCTCGCAGCCGAGGGTGCCGACCTTATTCTAAGGATTGCCTGGTTATGAACACTAGGCCCAATATTAGTAGATTTTGTTGTCCCAAAAATTACATTAAATGTTGGGCCCAAACCTATTACCCTAAGCGGAGAAACCCAAATATCCTCTGTATCCAACCCACAACTCAAAACCCTAATCCAAATAGATAGAATCGCATCTCTTCATGCTCTGTACTTTCGCATCAACACAACCCCCACCCAAAAAAAGACACAATTCTTGCACATCCAAACCTAACCATCCAATACCTCCTCCACAAATATAGAGCAATCTTTGAAGTACCTAAACAATTACCTCCATCACGGTCCCAAGATCATCACGTATCAACCATTCCAACAGCTGCCCAGTCAATGTTATACCCTACAGGTATCCATACTACCAAAAACATATCATGATAAAGATGATCACATACATGCTAGCAGACGACATCATCAAACCGAGGAAAAGCCCATTTTCAACACCAGTTCTCCTTGTCAAAAAGAAAGATGGTACTTTGAGCTTCTACCTGGACTATAGATCCCTAAACACCATCACCATCAAAGAAATATTTCTAATCCCAACGGTTGACGAGTTATTGGTGAACTCCATGGCGCACCCGTCTTCTAAAGAATCGACTTAAGGGCAGTCTATCACGAGATTCGGGTAGCAACCGGTGATACACAAAAGACAAATTTTCGTACAGTGGATGAGCATTATGAATTTCTTGTCATCGTTTTGGCCTCTTGAATGCACCATCCACCTTTTAGGCAACAATGAATGATTTGTTCCGCAACATACTTAGATAATTTGTATTCATCTTTTTCGATAACATCCTTGTTGGATAAGGTGTATAAGTCCATAACTATATTTATTATGTACTTGACCCAGCTTGGCATGGTCCATTTAGGTTGCATGGCATCTCAACAATTGGATAGAGAAAATGAGAATAAGGACACTTATGATTTGTTAATATATTCTAATATATTAAAATGAAATCATATTATTTAATTAGTATTGATCAAGAATTCATTTGGAATTAATTTTGTGATCAAAAGAGACTAATTAAATATATGGGGAATGATTATGAAAATATTTCATTCTTATATAATGGGCTTATGGTCCATGATTCACTAGATTGGGCTAAGACCCATTAGGTGCTCCATGGATGCTTCATGGAGGTAAAAACCCATGGATCATGGGAGAAATGAAAAGCCATGCACATTAGGATTTACATGGTGTAACCGTACATGTGACACACTATATAAGGAACTTCATATGGAGCAAAATGGGCATCGTAGACACAGAGAGTGAGGGCTAGCCGAATTTTTCTCAAGTGTACTTCTCTTAAGTTATTCCAAGAGTTGTGGTGCTATGTGAAGCATTTGAGGCATCATATTTGGGGTGCTAGGCTCACAAGGTCTTTAGGAATCAAGCAACAAGAAAGGTATGTCATTATACTAATTTTATATTATAAGTACCCCATGGTATACTAGTTAGAATGAGAACCTTGGAAAAACCATATTTGAATGTATATTAGAGAAAACATAGATCCAAGGTATTTAGGGTTGCATGTACACCATAGGAGCGTTAGAATGCTCAAAACCCATCAGTGGCATCAAAGCCTAGGCTTGTTTTCTTTATACTTGATGAAAATTGCTGAAAAAAAGTCGATAACCTACTAACTATTTAGTGAACTTGCCGACTCCATGGGGGGACTCGACGAGTCCAAGTAAAACTTCATCCTACTCGTCGAGTTGGTTCTTGCACTCGGCGAATCGGAGGCCCTATGTGTAGATTTTCGAGTTTTGTTGCTGGTAATGGACTAGAATCATTACCTTAAACTGTTTTGGAATTCTAAAATCTATTTTTTGATGTGGTAATGATTATGCTAATCCATTTTCAAAGGTTATTATCAAATTTTCAAGTTTTATATATGTTTATATGATTCTTGAAATTGTTGATTTGAAAGTTCATGCTTATGAGTTTTAGTAGATCATAGGAATTATTTGCAAAAGTTTGTTAGTGTAATTCTTGATCTTAATGCCAATTAATGAACTCTATAACTTGTCCTCAAGTTATGGAATTCAAAAAGCCTTTTCTTAAACCATTAAAACTCATAAGTTATTGAATATGAAAGGTTTTGAATAGTTTCAAAAATTGCCCTCAAGTTTTGGAATTTAGAAAGTCACTTTAGAAAACTTTAATTCCAAACCCTAGAGTTTTAAAAGTTAAAATTCAACCCTTATACTTTATAGTATTATAAGTTAATATATATATATATATATATATATATATATATATATATATATATATATATATATATATATATATATATATATAAGCAAGTCAGTTTTATCGTTAGTAGGCCTCATTCACGAAGCCAGTCTTTAGGGGGTATAAGGTTGTTGCCTATAAAATGGCAACTTAACTGGTGTCCACTCTAACCCACCACTTCCTTGACTGGTGGAGGGTTATTAGCCGAACAGGTAGGACAAGGACTATAATTCTCATTAAAAGTATAATGATAAATATAAAGTAACTAAACCTTATATAAATTCCCAATCTTTGTTACTTTAGGAAAATGTGAATTTGGTGCTATCCCATGAAATTACACTTTGTACCTTACCAAGTCGTTGGTGGAGACTGTGTGGGTAACCGACACGCTAACATGGACTAGTAAGAGTGGAAAAGGGTGACTTAATGTTTATCATAGATTGGTGCAGCGCGTGTGAGTGACCGTCACATTGATTAGGTGATAAAGTTTAAGGGTACCAAGTTAATTTACATGGTTATTCACACCTTGTTTGTGATCCTCGACATTCCAGTCACAAACATGAGAGGGCACAATCGAGATTTAAACATGCCATTGAAAAGTTCAATGAATATCAAAATATATAGGAGTTTCAATCCAATTAAAACCTAATAACTTATTTCATCTTTCATGGTGGAAATTGGTGAATCGATAATCGCCTACCTTCTAACATTTTATAGCTTGGATTACGACATCCCTCTTCCAAGTTATAAAGTATTGTGTTGGGTCCTAGCCTTAATATTACATTTGGGTATCTTATTAAGGACTCTATATCTAATCTAAACTTGTCTTTCTTCTTTTTAGATGTCTTCCAACAATGTTGCTTCTGGCACAAACCCTACTGGCTCCTTCTCTCTCATGAACCTTTGTGGGAGAGTCATCTTTGATGGTTCATACTTTAATGATTGGATCAGGAACATCAGGATGGTCACACGTTACGAGGATAAGGAATATGTCCTCGACAAGGAGCTGAAATAAATTTATGAATCTACTGCTACTCCAGAGGAGATCGCTGACTTTAGGGCACATGAAAGAGATGCTACCAAAGTGGCATGTATCATGTTGGCCACAATGATAGCTGAACTCCAGAAGTCCTATGAGGACTTTTACCCTTTTGATATACACATGGACCTGATGGACCGCTGCCATCAGAGTGCTAGTCAAGAGAGATATGAAATCATCTCTTCCATGATAACAACCCAAATGAAGGATGGTGAATCCATCACGGGCCACATGCAGAAAATGAAAAGGTTTGTGGACCGTTTGCTGAAGTTGAATGTGAACTTCCCCGAGGAGTTTTCTATTGACATCATATATCACTCCTTACCTACTTGTTATGATCAGTTCCGAATGACCTATCATATGAAAAAGGAGAAGGTCACACTTAGCAAGCTTCAACTTTTGAAGACCGCCGAAAGTGGTCTCAAAGGTAAATCGGTTGTTACTACTCCTACTCCTAACACCGCCCCTATTCTGGAAATTGGGCAAAGTAAAGGGAAGAAGAGGAAGACCCCTTTGAAGGGTACCAAGGGAAAGTCTCTTGATGGCTCCTCTTCAAGTGGAACCAAAGGTGGTTCTGTCAATCCTTCTTCCAACCCAAAGGAAGCTCAATGCTTCTATTGTCAGGAAAAGGGTAACTAGAAACGAAATTGCCCTATGTACCTGCAATTTGTTAAGGATGGGAAGATCAAACCTACCCATGCAGGTATTTACACTATATTCTCTAATAACTCACCGCATACTAATTCTTAGGGTCGTTGATACAGGTTGTGGTATTCATATATATTTTGATTTGTAGGGCCTAAGAAGAAGTGAGGATGTAGAGCACGGAAAGATAAACTTGATCATGGGGAATAGGAAATCTTCACTTGTCACCAAGATTGGAGTTTATTCTTTGTTGCTAAGTAGTGGGTTGGTGTTAGATATGAATAAGTGCTTTTACTCATCCGAAAGGGCGAGAAATACTATTTCATTTCATGTCTTGTACAAACAAGGTTTTACTTTTTTGTTTGATAATGAAATCGGTGCTATTAATGTTTTTTACAGTGATGTATTTTACCTTAAAGCATTACCTTGTACTGGTGTGTATGAAGTTGGGAATGTTGTAGACAACTTAGGAAATAATGTTTTACACATTCATTATTCCACTAGTTTGGATAAGGCATCCTTGTGGCACTATCGTCTTGGACATGTCAACAAGAAGCGCATAGGCCAACTCCAGAAGGTTGGAGTCTTGGAGTCATTTGACTTAAGTTCAGATGATCGTTGCGAGTCTTGTTTACTTGGAAAAATGACAAAGTCACCCTTCACTGGTACTTGTGCTAGGGGTGAAGGTTTGTTGGACCTCATACACAAAGATGTGTGTGGACCCTTTAGAACCGCCACAAAGGATGCTAACTGCTTCTATGTGACTTTTACTGATGATCACAATAGATATGGTTATGTCTACTTAATCAAGCATAAGTCAGAAACCTTCGAAAAGTTCAAGCAATTTAAATAGGAAGTGGAGAATCCGCTGGGCAGGAACATTAAGACGCTTTGATCTGATCGAGGAGGAGAGTATCTTAGTACAAAGTTCCTTGACTATCTTAAGGAATGTGGAACTGCTTCACAACTGACACCTCCTAGAACACCACAACTTAATGGTGTGGTTGAGAGGCGCAATCGAATCTTTATGGATAATATTTGTTCCATGACGAGTCAAGCTTCGTTGACAACCTCATTCTAGGTGTATGACTTAGAGACTGCTGCCCATATCCTAAATCTAGTCCCTACTAAGAAGGTTGCCAAAACACCTCACGAGATGTGGACTAGGAAAGTTCCCAATTTGGACCACATCAAGATTTGGCATGCGAGGCTTTTGTGAGACGTAAGACTTAGGACCAGATTGAACCTCGTAATGAGCGGTGTATTTTAATCGGCTATCCACATAAATCCTTAGGTTACCTCTTCTACAGACCCAATGAGAATATAGTCTTTGTGGCAAGGAGAGGGGTATTTTGAGAGAGATAGAGAGAAAGTTTATAAGGCAAGGAAACAGTGGGAGGAAAATTGACCTTGAAGAACTAGAAGAGTCAAGCGGTGAAGGAACCTTAAACCCTAGCAATCAACCTGAGGAGGAAACTCATGTTGATGAGTCTGTACCTTTGAGGCGTTCCACAAGAGTGAGGAATCCACCTGAGCATTACTATGGTTTTCATATTACTGCGGAAGGGGATGCATTAATCAGTGATAGTACACCGGTAAATTTCGATGAGCATAACAACTTTAAGGAAGCCATGGCAGGCCCTGAGTCTGCTAAATGGAAATAGGCCATGGACAGCGAGATTCAGTCCATATATGACAATCAAGTTTGGAACTTGGTTGATAATGTACCGGGTCGTAAGATGGTCGGGTGCAAATGGATCTTTAAGAAGAAGACCGACATGGATGGGAATGTACACACTTATAAAGTGCAACTCGTTGTGAAGGGATTTACTTAAATTCTGGGAGTTGACTATGATGAGACCTTCTCACCAATAGTGAAAATTAAGTCTATTAGGGTTATGCTAGCCATAGCTGCAGTTCATGATTATGAAATATAGCAAATTGATGTCAAAACCACTTTCGTTAATGGAAAGTTGGCTGAGGATGTTCACATGAGTCATCCTGAGGGTTATGTCAATGCAAAGCACCCTAATAGAGTATGTAAGCTTGAGAAATCCATGTATGGATTGAAACAAACATCTCGCAGATGGAATCATTGTTTCGATGAGAAAGTCAAAGAGTTTGGTTTTTCGAGGAGCAAGGATGAGTCTTGTGTATATATCAAGGCTAGTGGGACTATAGTTAGCGCTTTGGTATTGTATGTGGATTACATAATACTCATAGGAAATGACATACCAACCTTGCAGAAGGTTAAATCCTGGCTTCGGAAGTGCTTCGCTATGAAGGACCTTGGATAAGTTGTCTATATCCTAGGGATAAGGATATTGAGAGATAAGAGTAAGGGACTAATTGGACTTAGTCAAAGTACCTACTTGGATAAGGTGCTGAAAAGGTTCAGCATGCAGGATTCCAAGAAAGGTGACTTACCAATCCAGAGTAATGTCAAACTAAGTAATACTCAGAGCCTGAGTACAGAGGATGAGATAGTTGAGATGAGTCTAGTATCGTATGCTTCCGTTGTAGGCTCGATCATGTATGCTATGACTTGTAATCGCCTTGATGTGGCCTTTGCTTTGAGCATCGTCAGTAGATATCAAGGGAATCCGGAAAGGCTCACTAGACTATGGTAAAGAATATTCTCAAGTACCCATGGAGGACTAGGGACTGGGTCCTTACCCTTGGTGGGAGTGATGACTTGAGAGTAGTGGGGTATAGTGACGCTAGCTTCCAGACTGAAAGGGATAATTTCCGCTCGCAGTCGAGCTGGGTCTTTACCCTAAATGGAGGAGCAATTACTTGGAAAAGTTCCAAGCAGGAAACAGTAGTTGATTCAACTTGTGAATCTGAGTACATAGCTGCAAGCGAGGCGGAAAAGGAGACAATATGGTTAAAGAACTTCATTGGAGACCTTGGAGTTGTACCAGCTATTAAGGAGCCTATGGAGATTTTCTGTGATAATGAGAGTGTAGTTGCCTTAGCTAAGGAACCAAGGGATCACGGCAGATCTTGGAACATCAATAGAAAATACCACTTCATTAGACATCGGATAAAAGAAGGACTCCTCATGGAAAAGAGGGTATCATCAGATGAGAACCTAGCAGATCCCCTCACGAAGGGACTGTGTAGGGTTAAGCATTTGCAGCATGCGAGGCGCATCATGCTGAAGGATGATAGTAGTTTTTCTGATTAAATAGCTATTTTTGAAACTTGTATAATGTAATTGACATTTGATGATTAATTAAAAGTTGTTGTGTATTTATAAGTAAAGTGTATGATGATTAATTAAAAGTTGTTGTGTATTTATAAGTAAAGTCAATTGTTTGCTATTGTTTCAATTTTGCATTTTTTGACTTCTAGAATAATTACTTTATTCAAACTCTCTAGAGTCAGTCAAATGTTGGAAGTAGTTATGAATCAAGACTATCATTAATTGGGCTTGTATTTGTCTAAGGTATTAGGCATAGCAAAAGTTGCTACAACATTCATGAGTGCTCATAAGTTCTGAGTATTGGTTTAAACCCACGCTCACTTGTATCACTTCATGGAATTTATCTCGATTGATCGTGAGACAGTAATATCATATAAGTCTTCAAACCTAGAGATATGATTTGTTGATTATGAGTTGGTTGTGCATTGATTGAACGAAAAGGAATCAGTAACTTGATGTTATAAAGCGTGCTTTTGTGTATGATTCAACAAGTAGTTAGTACAAGCACATGATTTGATGTTTATCTGTTCCTTTTAATCGTTGGAGGATTAAAAGTGATATCTGGGCCCCTCGATGATTTTGTTTTGACCTATGTGTTGGGCCCAGTCAGAACCTAATTGATGTGTTTAGTTTAGTTATATGTCAAACAAATCGGAAATCGGGAAACAAACTGCTGGTCAATAAGTACGACATTGTTCCATTTATTTTCTAGCTGATTTCTAGAACAGAGGCTTATATGATCACTTAACCTAAATGGCGCATCATCCTAGTTCTGTGAGACTTTGAATGAGCTACGATTGTTGGCCGGATCCTGAAGTCATACATGTAACTATAGTTATTAGACTTATCCAAGTCGGAGACTATTGGATAAGGTGTCTAAGTCTATAACTATATTTAGTATGTACTTGACCTGACTTGGCATGGTCCATTTGGGTTACATGACCTCTCAACAATTGGATAGACAAAATGAGAATAAGGACACTTATGATTTGTTAATATATTCTAATATATTAATATGAAATCATATTATTTATTTAGTATTTATCAAGAATTAATTTGGAAATAATTTTGTGATCAAAAGAGACTAATTAAATATATGCCGATTGATTATGAAAATCTTCCATTCTTATATAGTGGGCTTATGGTCCATGATTCACTAGATTGGGTTAGGACCCATTGGGTGCTCCGTGGATGCTCCATGGAGGTTAGAACCCATGGATCATGAGTGAAATGAAAAGCCATGCACATTAGGATTTACATGGTGTAACCCTACATGTGACACTATATAAGGAACCTCATATGGAGCAAAATGGGCATCTTAGACACTAGAAGTGAGGGCTAGCCGAATTTTGCTCAAGTGTACTTCTCTCAAGTTATTCTAAGAGTTGTGGTGTTGTGTGAAGCATTTGAGGCATCACATTTGGGGTGCTAGGCTCACAAGGTCTTTAGGAATCCAAGCAACAAGAAAGGTATGTCATTATACTAATTTTTATATTACAAGTACCCCATGGTATGCTAGTTAGAATGAGAACCTTGGAAAAACCATATTTGCATGTATATTAGATAAAACATAGATCCAAGGTTTCTACGGTTGCATGTACACCATAGGAGTGTTAGAATGCCCAAAACCCATGAATCCTCATCTATAGTACTTTCCTCAAACAACACTACCACCACTTACGAACTGTTCTCCAAATACTAGCTGAAAACGAATTTCATGAAAAGTAAAAAAAAGGACTGTTTGGAGTAACCAAAATCAAGTACCTATGCCAAATTATTTCATCCACAGGAGTAACCACATACCCAAAAGCGATCACAGCAGTCCAAACATGGCCAACTCCCACACCATTCACCAACTTGTGTTGATTCCTTGAACTCACAGGTTACTACCATCGTTTTGTCAAACACTATATGCGCAAATTATTTCCCCACTTATCGACCTATTGAAACATAAAGAATTCCTATGCTCCCAAGCAACAAATCAAGCATTCTTAAACCTCAAAACAACCATGACAGCTCTAATAGCCTTACACTTCCAAACTTTGAGGTTCCATTTAATGTCACCACTGATGCATCCAATACGGCTATAGGAGCAGTTCGATCTCAAAATGATCGACCCATCTCCTTCTACAGTAAAAAAATGTACCCATGCATGCAAGCATATTCAACATATGTTCGAGAGTTATTCGGCATAACAAAGTTGTAAAAAAATAGCGCCAATACTTACTTGGGAGACTATTTTGAATCTTCACTGACCAAAAGAGCTTAAATCATTAACCCAGGTGGTACAAATTTCGAAGCAGTATAAATGGGCAACAAAATTGATCGATTTTGATTTTAAAACTTTCTACAAACCAGGAAAAGAAAATACATTTGCGGATGCATTAAGAAGAATTGACATTGTACAAGTACTCGCCTTATCAGTGACACAACCTACATGGTGGAACAACGTACAAAATGACTACACGTCATCCAAGGGTCGGCAAGTCATTCACAACGTCTCAACAATGGTGACATAAACTTCGAACTGTTTAATGGATTTCTCTACGTAAACAATAACTTATTTATTCCTATTCATACAACCATCCGTGACACACTACTGGAGAAATATCACTCGACAGTTCTAAAGGGTCACTTGGGCATTCTCGCTACCACAAGACACATCACATCAACCTTTTGTTGGCAAAAACTTAAAGAATATGTTCGCTCCTTCATTCGCGAATGTAAGACATGTCAAGAAATAAAATAACTCAATGACAAACCATATGGGTTACTCCAGCCAATTCCAATATCATCCTAAATGTGGTGCAACATCTCCATGGATTTTATAATGCACCTTCACCCATCTGCAGGCAAAAAGTTATATGGGTGATCGTAGACCACTTTTCAAAATTCGCACACTTTATTACCCTACCTACTAAATTTAATGCCCATTCCCTTACTACGGTCTTCATACAATCCATCTACAAACTGCATGGTCTGCCTAAAAGTATCATATATGATAGGGACCCAATCTTCTTAAATGGGTTTTGGCAAGAAATTTTCAAACAATTGGGAAGACGACTCAATTACTCCACAGCGTACCATCCGCAATGTGACGGGCAAACCGAAGTTTTGATTTTCTTTCTACAAAGCTACCTTAGAGCATTAGCAAATGAAGAACCACATGTGTGGCAGTGCTTCCTATACCTAGCTAAAATACTCGTATAATACATCCCACCATTCCGCCACCAACATGACACCGTTCCAGGCTTTATATGGGCGACAAATTCCTTATCTTAATAGCTATATACTAGTCAAATCAAGCAACCCCATGGTAGATATCACATTGAGTGAACACAAAAGCCTTCGAATCCTTCTAAAGGAGAACCTGCACATGGCTCAACAAAGAATGGCTTCTCTCACAAACACCCACAAAATCGACCAACAGTTCACGGTCAGAGATAAGGTCTACTTGCGTCTCAAAGACTACCGACAACAATCAGTGGGAGATCGGAGCTCCAAGAAGTTAAGAAAACGATTTTATTGACAATTCAAAATTCTTGAGAAAATTGGACTGGTTGCATACTGTCTAGAACTACCACTTGATGCTCGCATACACCCTGTTTTTCACATATCCCGACTCAAACAAGCATATAGGGACCCTCGCCCTACTCCATTGCCTGATTTCTTCTACAAAGACAACCACGAATTGGAGATCGATGACGAGCTCAAGCTTAAACGACGCACAACTAATGCAAACAACGAGCCTACTGCTGTGAACCGAACATGTAACGACCCAAAAATCAAGGCTAGAAATTTCATTTTTAATATAGTAAAAACATAGATATAATTATTTCCAAATATCGAAAACATCATTAATATAAACATTTATTAGAGTCCATCCCAAAATCGTTCAATGCGGAAAACATGGGTGTGTGTACTGCGATTAATCTGGGCCCTTCTTTTCTAAACTGATGATACCTAAAATAATAAACAAAACTATAAGCACGAAGCTTACTGATTTCCCCAGAGCATACCCCACACAATTCACATAACCACATAATCCAAATCAGTTGTAACAACTACAAAAAACATATCAATCACATAGCCATGCATATAAACAAATATTGATGTCGTGGGCTCCCCCCCAAGGTCTTCCTCCAGGATGTCATGGGCTCCCCACATGGTCTTACACCTAAGCGTCAAGGGATCTCCAATGGGAAAGCCATAGTCTCTCTACATGGTCTTACATCCGAGTGCCATGGGATCTCCCATAGTCTTTTAGTAGGAAAGCCATGGGCTCTCCACATGGTCTTACATCCAGGTGTCATGGGCTCTCCCATGGTCTTCCATGCAAATATCACAAACACAACTAGCATACCACATACTCACTATCATACCACATATATATGCATACCAGACATATCAGTAGTGAATCTACAATAAACATTACAAAATAGTAGGAAAGCCATGGGCTCCACAGGGTCTTACATCCAGGTGCGATGGGCTCTCCCATGGTCTTCCACACAAGCATGCCACATATACCACTAACATACTTCCTAGAAAATAACCAACTAACATGCCATATAATACAAATTCAACAAGTGTACTACATATCATAAATTGGGCCGGCCTTGGTGCCTTAGACTCATTGGTATGGTAAGGAGACTGTTGCTGCTGGATGACAGATTCCCAAACTGTCAACATCAAACAATACCCAATAATAATTGGGTTCCAACACAAAAATTATAAGTCCATGCTTGGGGTAAAAGACTATTTAACCCCTATCTTAGCTTGATTCAACTCAAGACCCAATCCAAAGGCCCAAAAGTTAAACTATGAATCAAAGCCCAACATATGGCCAAATTTTCCAAATTGGGCCCAAACCTTTACAAGGTTTTAATCAAAGTTCTAACCATTTAGTCCAGTCCAAAATTTGGTATTTCTAATGGCCCAATATCTTATATTCATGAAGACCCAATTACGGCCCATCTATGGCCCAATTTTCCAAATTGGGCCCAAACCCCTTACATGGGCCTTACCCTAAAGCCCATCAAATTATTCTAGTCCATTTGATTGTTCTTGGATGGCCTAATATTTGCCCAATCACGAGCGCCCAATAGAAAGGCCCAACATAAAGCCCAAGTGAAGTTAGGGTTTCATATAAAATGACAATTAGGGTTAAGTGTTTCTCACTTAACCCATTAAGAACATAATCCATTAAGTCCATCGCTCTACTAAATAAATCATACGGTGAGATTAGGTGTAATTCACAATTCCATTACAATGGCCCAAATGTGGGTCCCGATAAGTCCAAGGCCCATATATCAAAAAATTAGGGTTTTCTAAACCTTAATTAGTGTTTCCAACCCAATCATAACCCAATAGACCTAAAAGTCAAGTCCTTAGATACATTAGAGTACATTAGGCCTATTAGGGTTTCACTAGGCCCATTAGGGTTTCATTAGGTCCATTCTGTCCAAGCATCTCAAAAGTAATCGAAACACAAACTAAGCACACCACCATCCGACACGGCAGCCGGTGGCGGCAGGAGACGACAGCCACCACCTACGGTGGTGGTTTGAGTTTCCTTTCATTATTATTCTTTCTTGTTACATTTTACAACCCAAAAACCCAAATAACTCACACACATTAATACAAACACACACACACAACCACACTAGTGGTGGCGTGTGGTGGCACGTGGTTGTCGCCACCACCTGACGTTAATGGTGATACCTTTTCCGACAAAATAAACACCCACACACATCTCTACTGAATTAAACACACACATACATGCTTCAGATTTGCAAGATGCACCCTAGTCACCCACCCAATGGCTCATGGCAGCGACAACAATAGTCTTGGGATAGCAACAACAACACACGAAGTGGGCAGTAGTAGCTTCTCAGTGGTTATGGTCCCAACAATGATGACAGTGGCTTGAGATGGCGAAGGCGGTGACATTGCAGCAACAGAAGAGACGGAGGCACGTCAGAGGTTGACGGCACACGCCTTTGACGCTGTTTGTAACCGTCTTGGCGTCGTTCATAGCCGTTCTTCCGTCCGCTCACGACATCATCGGCGGCTAGGGTTATGATGGCATCTCGATGTGAGGCAATAGCAGGCGGTCGTTTGACTCTTCGTCTGTCGGAGAATAAGAGGGAAACGGGTGGTGTGGCGCCAGAGTGGTGAAGTTGGCGGCCAGACAACATAACTAGGGTTAGGGTTTTGGACGGATTATATACTCGCCCCCTACTAACGTTTTGCCATAATGTCACAAATGGTCCCTCCCTTCACCTTTTCTTTCAAGGTCAGCCCATATTTTACCCTTTTAACCCTGCCTCCTGAAACCGTTTACAAATCAAGTCCAAATTTTACGATTTAGCCCATACCTTCTAAAATCTCTTTCAAATCCAGTCCAATACTTAACAAACACACCTTATTTCTAAAATTCTCTACAAAATACACTCTTAAATTACACTTTACCCCCAAAAGTCTAAAATGTGTCATTTGGCTCTCCAAAATCAGTCTCCGCTAAATATTATTGGTTTTAGGGCGACTATTCGTTCAAAAATTTTTATGTATTTGTTTATGAAATTAATAGAATGTTAGAACTCTCCCCAACTTAAATTAGATTTAGCCTCGAAATCATTCCTTATCATCCCTTACACGCCTGACAACTTGGGTGACATGTTCACAATCCTGGGCACACCCTAGCCTTCCCAGGATAATCATGACCAACCTTTGCAAGGTTCAAGAACCCGAAGATGAACGAATTTCCTGTAACAAGATTACATCTACTCCGTATGACTTTCAAAGTCTCGAGAGCAACTGTCTCCCTGACAGACCGCTCGCACTGAATCATTGTCGAATTCATTACACATATCTCCCAACTGGCTACGCAACATCTGATAACCCGAGGTTCCCACTAGAAAATAAAGCCACATACCAAAGTTCCCTGCACTACACTTATTCTAACCGAAGCTCAGATAATCCCTTGAAAGAGTGGACATCTAACTGATTGCTGAGCCAAAACACACTCACCAGTCCCACGCGACCTCTAAAGGATACCTCATCCGGCAATAACTACCCTAACTATACCACCACTTATGGCTCATCTAACCCTTCTGATCCATCCGGTCATGATAGGCTCAGTGTAGTAAAACTCGCTGATTTAGCTGATTACTCCTCCGAGTACTCGATACTCGGCCCCTTACCGAGGCGAGTTACAGAATCCCGAGTACTCCCCGATTGGCCCCTTTACTGAACTGAGTATTGTTGTAAAACATGGTCAACTCGGTCAATAATATTATGTGTTTTTTAGCTTTTGTGTATTCACATGTATCTAATTTTGTTATATATTTCAATCAACTTATGATTTTAACATATATAGTTTCCCAAAAAATATTTCTACATGAATTAACGAATCCGAGTATTCCCCAGTACTCCTGGGTACTCGCTACTCGATAGTCGGCCGAACACGTACCGAGTAACGAATTCTACAACCTTGGATAGGCTGGCAATCTGTTACCGCTGAATCCAACATAAAAAGGTGAATACTACCAGAATAATTTTAGTCTTACATCATACTCGGTCTCCTTCGACATACCGTTTCCTTATTCAATTACGTTGTGACCTACTCATAACCTTGCGAATTGGCCCACCCTGGCCTAAGTCATCTATACGAATCCGTGAATATCACAGCTACCCTATAGTGTGAAAACCCGAAACTTTCATCTTGTACACTTAGCCAATTCAATCAATGTTAAACTTGTTCTGGTATCTTCTTGTACTGTTTAACGGTTCATTTAAGTGTTCTAAGATTGAGAATGACCAAGGTTAAGTTTAGGAATGAGTCAGCAAGCCATAGAGTGAAAAAACCGGGCCATACACACCTGTAGGGGGAGCGTACGGCCGTACACATGGGTGTGAGGCCGCACACTCACCCCTTGGCCGCACACTCCCTTCTAGGCAGCACACCCACTCATATATAAAGGGTAAACCCCTTTCCTTTCATTCCTTTCACTCCTTGGCCGCACACTACACCATTCTCTCAAGCTTCTTCAACCGTGAACCCTCCAAAGCTTCAAGAACATGAGTAATTCATCCTCTAACTTGATATCCATGAAGACCACTCTATCTAGGCGGCTAGGCCTTAAGTGTGCAATATTCGTCATGTTCTTCGTGTTTGGAAGTGAGTGCGGCCGCACACACCCATAAGATGGTTGCACACTCCTAAAAGACCCTCCAAAGTGAGAGTTTGACTTCCATACACAGGATAGACATGACCCTAGCCTTATAGCACCATGGAATCGACATATTGGACATCTTCAAGTGGGGTGTACAACCGCAGACACCTGTGTACGACCGCACACACCCTTGTGCGGCAGCACACTGCTTGTGTGCGGCAGCACACTGCTTGTGTGCGACCACACACACACCCTAGGACTACAAACCCACTTCTAGGACCCTTAAATTGCACGACAATCGAGTATAGACCTAGAAAACTTCATGGATGCTAGTATGGACCTTGAAAACACCACGAAGGCACCTCTCATCACGAGTGTACGGTCGCACACCCCTTGGGCCGTACACCCATGGCCGCACACACCTTTAAGGTGTCCATAAACTCGCCTCATGCAATCCTACAAGGTCCTAACACTTAGTGCAAGTAGTTCCAAGTCCCTAAAGTGGTTCTCCATCACATCTAGTAGTGAAATTCCCTCATTTGACTCATTTATGTGTCATTGCATGTTAAGTAGGATCCAATTGTGTTTAAGGCTTCACTTGAGCATCCAGCTTTCCATATCGATCCTTCAAACAAACCACTTGCTCAAGCTGAGTTCATACCCTACATTTTCCATGTTTTTAATTTTTTCAAGGGGGAATACAAGTCAAACTCAAAGTATTTTATTAAGTTTTAAACATATTAATACAGTCCAATGATTTCCATGTTTAATAACATATTAAGATATTTTATCCCTTTTTGTAATATGTTGAGCACAAGAGAAACTATTAATTTGGAAACCTAACTTCATAGCTTTCAGAAAGGTTTTTACAAAGCATTTTCTATATCAACTCTAATAAACTATAATGGGTATAGTTTGAGATAACCCTCTAGGCAGTTTCTACCAAATCAGATTTCATGGATGAATATTTATAAATTATGGTAGATTTAGTTTATGTTATATATTTTCCCAGGAGTATAAAGTACATTTATTCAAGGATAAATATTGTTTTATATTGTCTTTAGCTTGTAAACTAGATTATACATAATTGTGAGGCTCTACTTCAATACTATACCCTTAGGTGTACAGGGATAAATCCTTTTAGTATAACCAGAGTCTCCTTGAGGGAGATCGTGAGATTTTTGAATAGAGCTATTCGGGACGGACAATCCCACACCTGAATTGCTAGCTACAATTAGGCAGACATACCTTGGGTGACAAATCTCATTTAGCTTAACGCCTGAAGAACGTTATAAAGGTCTCTCGGTCATATCAAGTATGGTTATATGAATCGCAAATAAGTATAAACTAACTTTGGTTTACGGATTCTACTCTTCATTGTTTTATTTTGTGTAATAAAACTACTTTCATAAATACACTGATAGTAATCAGGGATTTCTAATATTGCATCTCTACCTCTAGGACAGTTAACATGTTTTTAGGGAAAATATGGCATTTTCCCAGGATAACACCGTCATTTCTAAAACTGATGGTTTATTTTCTACTAATAGATACTTTTTCAACACTACTTTTCATAAGAAAGTATGTGATTTTCTTGAGGAACACTTTTCAAGAGAATCAAAGAACATTTTTCCATCAAAACTAAATGCTTATAAACTCACCAGCTTTATGCTTATACTCTTTCAAACTGCCTGTATTCTTAGGAAATCGGTAGACAGGTACTTCTTGGATCTAGAGGAGCTGAAGCAATAAGAGTCATGTTTTTATATTCTATGTACTTTTGGTGTAATTAAAACAAGTTTCAGACTGATGTAAACATTTTTCATATATATATATATATATATATATATATATATATATATATATATATATGTATGTATACATTCATTGTAATGGTTGTGATGCTAAACATGACGTCCTCCATCCCGGAACGATTCCGCCATCCTGGTTTCGGGGTGTAACATATAGTCTTTGTACACTTTCTACACTATCTGACTACTGGTGAATGCTAAGGCTCCTCGTAGTCTTATAAGACTTTCACCCTGCTGACCATGAGTGAATGCTATGGCTCCCCGGTAGTATTACAACACTTTCATCCTGACTAACCATTAGTGAATGCTATGACTCCCCCATAGTCTTACAACACCCTCATCCTAATTCAAATGTTCCCAATACCTTACCCCTAATCTATTGATTCGAAACAAATACAAATTCGAGCACACACTCCACTGAACACCCGGATTGAACTCCATTCATGACTGGAGCCCCAACATGTCTCCCCAAATTTTATTATCAAGCCCCCAAGAAGACACGATTCACATGACAGGGAGTCTTACCGGACTCCAAACTCGCACAACCCTCAAATCAAATAGCCACTTGGGCCGCCATTTTCCCTTGATGAGGACGAGAAGCCCATCCTGGTCTTATACATGTCCTTGTCCTGAATACCTGCGTGATTCTCCCCCACTTAGATTTGTCTAAGTCTTCACAATGCATGAGATTTGAAGGACCCCGATCCTTCTTACTTTTTAATAACAATCTGCTGGCAACCTGTTTCTTGTCTGTGCGAGTGCTCTACTACTGCCCAAGTCCCCAAGGACCACACAACTCCTAAAGATTAGACAAACACTTCCCGAATCCCAATGAGACTAATAATCTCAGATGCCTTGAAATGATGCCCCACCTATATCTTGAAGTCCAAATAACCAATGCCCAGACCAAAGCCTCAACTGTAACCCACTTACATTGGTGCTTCCAAAGGCCGACCCAAGCATAATTGTTGAGTCACTAATCCTGATTGTAGACCTCCTGCATCACGTCTCTGAACTGATCTCGACCATAGATCCAAATAACATTGGATGCTCCAAACCATCAGGGAGGGATACGACTTTTCACTAACCACCCCAGAACTCACGGTATGCAAATGGCATATGATAGTGTCTGAAGGTGTAACCCAAACACAAGTAGGAATGGCAATGGGGCGGGTTCGGGGCGAGGCAGGGTGTCCCAAACCCGAACCCGGTTTTTACATAAGTACCAGAACCCGACCTGATACCCAACGGGTTTCTTATCGGGGCGCCCCGTCGGGGCTGAAACATTCCCCGAACCCGACCCTAAACCCAAAACCCGATAATTACCCGATAACCCGACCCTAAAACCCGAAATATGGAAGAAAAAAAAAGAAGGAAAAACTACAAATACATAATGATAAATTAAGACGTTGCATAGGCTTAAAATACCAAATAAGTTCTTAAATCATTTAACCAAATAGAAATTACTAATAGTCTAATATTGTAACATCAACCAACCAACCAAAACATCCAAGTACACAACATGAAAAACTAATTCATCACCATAATACATTACCAATTAACATTAAAACAAAGTTACAAACTCAAAATCAAACAAAATCATCCAAACTTGTTGTCCCGCATTCTTTAGTGTTTTCCTACAAAATATTAAACAAACTCAAAATCAAACAAAATCATGGAAACGATATAAAATTAATATTTTTAGAAGTGTCATTTTACCTCTTCCACATCATAATAAAATTCAACAGAACGACAATATGCCTCGGTCTCTTCAGAACAAGTTGTTGCATAAAATTAATATTATTAATATGCAAAAAAAATCACAATTTCATATAATTAATATAAAATAGTATACTACCTCGAATTTCATTCAACAACCAACTTTGACCACACATTAAAGCCTCCAATGTCTTTGGATGAAGTTGACTACGATGAGGACTTACTAATCTTCCACTAGTGCTGAAAGCTGATTCCAAGGCAACAGTGGAAACAGGAATAGCTAATATATCTTTAGCTATCCTTTGTAGTGTCGGGTACTTAATCCCATTTGTTTTCCACCATGCCAACAAATCAAGTTCCATATCTTTAGGCAACAATTTCTCCTTCAAGTAGTTATCCAACTCACTCATACCTCCTGATTCATCATCATCTCTAGTAATAGAAGCAATATCCGATAAGAGCTTTTTGAATCCAACATGATGACCAGAAGAGATACTAGAACCAAATGAAGATGAACTGTCACACCCCAAAACCAAGAACGGCGGAAACGTTCTGGGGCGGAAGACGTCATGTAAAGTATCACAACACAGTAAATGTAAACAAGCAAACAACATCATCCATTGCATTAAATATATATATAATTTTAATACAACCGTATTCTGTACAGTTTTAGACACCAAAAATACAGTGTAAATCAAAATAATAAGATGAGTCTGAGATGCGCTCCATCTTCTCAAAAGCTGGCCTCGGTACCTGTCTACTGATGACCTGAGAATACAAGTTATTTTGAAAGAGTTTATCAGCATTAAGCTGGTGAGTTCATAAGTATTTTAGTGTCGATGTTTGTTATCAAAAACGTTTGAACATGTCTCAAGTGTAAGTTTGTAAAATGCAAGTAAATGTTTGTAAGTGTTTGTAAAAGTTTGAATCTCTCAGAAAAACCTATATTTTCTATTAAAGTAGCCTTCTACCAAGTCAAGTATCAACTTCTTTGAGTATGGTATTCCCAACTGTTCTGCTGCTGTCACAAAATTTTGCTCCCTCTTTGGTGATGCAGACCAAAATGCAACACTCTCTCTGATTCTCTCAATCTCAAATTTAATGAGAGATAAGCCATCTTGGACAATAAGATTGAGAATATGTGTGCAGCAACGCATATGAAACAAATCACCATTCATCATTAGTGATTTTAGAGGAAGTTTCTCTAATAATATCCTGATAATTGCATCATTTGTGGTGCAATTATCCACAGTAAGAGTTGACACTTTCCTATCAAGATTCCAATCACACAAAGTAGCATAAAGTATGTCGGCAAGAACATCAGATGTATGCGGACAAGGCACGTAAATAAACCTGTTTAAGAATATATAAATATATATGTTAATATTAACATATAAATAATAAGTACGTATAAATTGTAGTTAAATAAGTATAATATACCTCATAATTCTGCTTTGCAAGTTCCAGTTTTGATCTACAAAACATCCTGTCATTGCCATAAATCCTTTTTTTTGATGATTAGATGTCCACATATCAGTAGTAACTGCAATTATGCTTTTGTTCTTTGCTAGCAAACTCATAGTTTTATCCCTTTCGTAATCATAAATTCTTTTGATGTCGTCCTTGATGGTGTTTCGACAAGGAACCTTAAACAAAGGTTGAAGACCTCCCACAAACTTCCTAAATCCATGATGCTCTACAATTGAAAGCGAATACTCATGCACAATAATCATTTCCGCCAAATCCTTCCAAGAAGTATCAACATTAAATGTATAATTTGAAAAATGCGTTGTAGTACCATCTAATTTCTTTTTTTCTTGCACCAAGATAGATTGACGGATATCTGAAAAAGGTTTGTGTAAACAACGCTTATAATGTGCAAGTAAATGTTTTGTGCCATTCTTGCTATCTGCGCCAACACTTTAGAGCAATGTTTACATCTTGCTTTAACTTCATCATTCAATTTAAATTTTATAAAATGTTGCCATGTCGGTGAATGTGTTGCCCTTTTCGAACCAACAACTTCATCTCCATCTTCATCAAAAAATGTATCATTAATATTTGTTCCATCTTGTTGATCCACAGAATCAGTATTTTGTTGATTAGAACCCGAACCTCCCACATCTTGACTACTTGTAGTTGGAGCATGATTTTGACTAGCTGAATTCATATTTCCTGAAAAAAATCAGTTTACCTATCAAGACATTATTCTTAACCACACAAATGCAAAAAACAGTTTTGTATTGATTTTAAATAGGTGCTAATTGCTTAAACAATACATTGAAGACAAGATCAAATATATTCTTCACTAAACATATAAATATAAATTATTTTAGATATAATCAAAATTAATTGTTTCTTCTGTCAAATGATTGTTCAAAATTAGAATATAAATATATCATAAACACGTATAAGCTCAATTACCACAAAATTAGAATGTAAATGATTGTTTACAGATTTATTATAAAACAATTAAATTTCCTTAGTTTTTATTATAAAACAAATTACTTTACAGATTCTAAAGGTTCAAAACGTTATTCAGATTTCTAAATAAGAAATTGATTTCAAGAATCCAAATTACCACAGGGAATGAAAGATACAGTAGGACACATACTCTAATTTCTAAATAAGAAATTGATTTCAAGAATCCAAATTACCACAGGGAATGAAAGATACAGGGTCACAGGGAACGATTGAAGAGAAAGATACAAGTAGTGATCGATTACATATGATCAATTTCAAGAAAAATGAAGAGAATTAAAGAAAGATGCGATCGAATGATCGATTACATGTGATTGTTTCTTGTGCGTGAGCGTCACTGTGTGGCGTCGATCGAAGACAAAGTTGTTCGATTTGTGGGTTGCGTATCGTCTGTCGTTGCCCGTTGGTCGCACTATCGTCTATCGCAGGCTCGTAGCTTGCGATTTGATTTTAGTTGATTTGGAATGTCGACTCGGCAATTTGGAATGTCGGCTGTAACTTAGAAGAGTAGAAGACGAAGAGAAGAGTGAGAAGTGTGATTTGTGAACGAGTTTTGTTAAGGCTGAAGTGTAATATTAATATATATATATATATATATATATATATATATATATATATACATATATATATATATATATATATATATATATATATATATATTTGGGGCGGGTCGGGTCGGGGCAGACACAACCCACTCCTTGACCCGAACCCAGAAAAAATACCCGATACCCGGCCCCTATACCCGATAGTACTGACCCGACCCGACCCGAAAACTTCAGGAATCGGGTTTCCCCGTCGGGTTCGGGTTTTTTTGCCATCCCTAAACACAAGTAGGGAAACAAACCCCAAAGATACACTTTCTAAAACCCTTGAAATGAAAACTCCCTCGTGTAGCTCCCTACAAGTACTGCATTGAATTCGATGCTTCTGGCCTCTCAAAACTAACTCGAACTCTTGGGTCACTTCCTGGGACCCTCCAATGTATGTACCTGATCTGATCCCCTCTTCACAATGTGTGACAACCCAAGTTATCCCATTACATTTTCCCCGTTACACCTAATGGAATATTCCAATTTATAAAGGTCCCGTTAATCAGAGGTCGTCAAATTTAATAAACATTCCATTTGTTTATATTTAATATGCCATTAAGTCATGATAAAAAGAAATAAAAACACATAACACCCATTTCCATTTATTTGGAAAATGTTAAGTTTTATTGTTACGACCACTAAATCGGGTGCGACCAAAAGCCCCGTTTAACGGCTGTATTGGGTAGAATTCCACTGAGCTCCAACTCCCACCCATATATAAAGGGGAGTAAACTCCATTTGGAGCTTTTCCACCCTCTCTCTCTATACTCTCTCTCTAGACCCGTTTTCGCCCCAAATCCGCAACCAAACGCTTCCAAATTGTAAGTCCGCTTACCCTAGCTTACTCTAAACATTATGATTCGTGTTTATAGCATAGAATTGGACTTTGAACATGTGTTTACGGCCAAGGATCATGCTTGGGCCGTAAACACTTAATAAGTGGCTTTTTAAGCAATTTAACCCCTCCAAACCAACATTGGGATTTAGATACGACCTTATGGCTTGCAAATCCGGACTTAGAACACCCTAGTCATGAATTTTGAGGAGCAAATAGGAGTTTACAGCCAAGGAATGTGCTTGGGCCGTAAACCCCTCAAACATGGGGTGTAAACTCATTTTTACATGCTTAAAAGCCATAGAACTCCACCAATAGCATTGGAATAAATCCTAGAATCAAATAAAATAGTATGGGGACCTTAAACATGTCAAACACCCTCCATTTAGGAGTTTACGGCCAAAGCTTCCCAAGAAATAGTTCCAGGGCCGTAAACTCATAAAAACATGTTAAACGGTGCCCTAAATTCATACCAAGTCTTAAGACATAAATTAGGGGCTTGTCCTTTGGGTTTGGATCAATTAAACACATCAAAATGAAGGGAAAATGGAGTTTACGGCCCAGGTATGTACCAAGGCCGTAAACACCCCTAAATGTGCCAAAATGATAGTTTTAATCGCCCAAATTGGCATAACACTTCATTATAAATTACTAGCAAGGTATTAGGGGCTTTAAACTTCACAAAACTCTAAGGATGAGAGTTTATGGCCGTAAACTCCCTTAGGAGTTGTCCGTAGGCCGTAAACTCCAAGATAATGCCCTTAGAAGCCTTAAACCCACTCATGCCTTTTTGGAAAAGTACTTAGAATAATCCCATGAACAAGCTAGAAGCCTTAAACACCCTAGAACCCTTCACCATGATTTTACGGCCGTAAACTCATGGTGAGTAGTCCCTGGGCCGTAAACATGGTGTTAGGGGTTTACTCTTGGAGAGTAAACTCCATTCCTTAGCCATACGCACCTTTAGACGCTACCCGGGACACCCAAACACTTAGCCAAAGTGTTTTCCGCTCCTTTGAGCGCGTATACGTGTTTAATTAGTATTAAATATACTAATTATATGTGAACATATGTTATCATATGTTAAATAGGTCATTGAGAGTGTTCGAGTCCTTGCGTGACACCGAACGCCCAAACGGCACCTTCGTCGGACCTACTTACACTAGGTGAGTTCATACCCCTGAATGAACCTTTTAAATGTTTTAACATGTTTTATAAGGGGGGGGGGAATACAAGTTAAACATGCCAGTTATCATATCAATCACATGTGATTGATAACCCGCATGCACAAGATTTTACCACTATACACTGTTTTACCGAGTAGGACACTATAAATGGCTTTCAAAAAGGGTTTTCACTTGTTCAAGTTCTTACTTTTATTGCTTTATCAAAGTTCCATTTTCAAACTAATTTATGAAAGATTCCCAAAGATTTCTAAAGGTTTTCACACTTATTTTACCAAAGAATACAAATGCGATTTTCCTGAGTATAAAGGTTTTTCCAAGGTTTTCATGTATACTTTTACTTGTTAGTTACTGCTGCTTCACTTGTACTTATTTTTAAACTCCTACTCGATAACGCTTTCACTTTGTGATGCGTTTATACTTGGTATTGTCTCTATTTCGCTTATACTTGTAGTCGCTTATACTTGATAGACGCTCTTACTTCACTTATCGTCGTTTCCACTTCGTGATACACTTACACTTGGTACACTTATACTTCACGATTCGATTATCCCACTCTGTACGCTTATACTTCACGACTCGGATGCTCCACTGTACGGTTATACTTCACGACTCGGATGCTCCACTGTACACTTATACTTCACTGTATGATACCACTTGATACACATTCAATCGTAGTTAGATGTATGTAGTTCTTGTATAGATGCATATAAATAATGATTGAAGGACTTAGGAAGGCTTGTCCGCCCTATTTTCTTTTCCTCGTTGAGATGTAGTCTGGTGGGATCGGATGTCCATCCGAAGGTCATTGATTCATTAGTTATATATTATGTACACAAGCATAGACATATGGGTTTACTCAAGTCAATTCAGTTAAGAGTCTCTACCTCTAGTTCAGCACTTACATTAGAAACCCACTAGTTAGAAGTCTCTACCCACTAATTGGGATGCATCTTCAGGACACGGCCTTCTCCGTCGTCTAGTTGGTAACCAGATTCTCCTGTAGGGAGAGCGGACATTGTGTGTATAGATCTATACGGGATTGACAATCCCACACCCAGACTGTTAGCTACAGTCCCGGCCTACCAAGCCAACGGGTGACAAATGTCACATTATAGACGCTTGTCGGGGGTCTGGTACTCTAGTCAGTATGGTTACAAGTATCCCGGGTTACCTTATAATTCATTGGCTTTAAGGTAACGGTATTTCGCCAGCAATTTACACTATATGCTGGTAATTCATTTTCAGAGTCACACTGTTTTGACCTTACAAGACGTATCTTTCATTTGATACTGTCTGGGGTCTGTCTCCTCTGTTTTAACCTTACAAGACGTATCTTTCATTTGATACTGTCTGGGGTTCTATCTCCTCTGTTTTGACCTTGCAAGACGTATCTCTCATTTGATGCTGTCTGGGGTCTATATCCACTGTATTCACAGTATCCACTGCATTCACTGTATTCAATGTATTCACTGTTTTAGACCTTGCTAGACATATCTTTCATTTGATATTGTCTGCGGTCTGTATTCACTGTTTTGGACCTTACCAGCTGTACCTTTCATTTGGTACCTTCTGGGGTCTGTGTCTCTATTTGTTAGACTGAACCGGGCGTGTCGTTCGTTCGATACTCTCCTGGATTCTATGATTCCTTTGCCTTAGTCAGCAGTCCTCACTGCTGAGGCATATGTTATTTCCTTGTTGTCTCTTGCTTTCTTTAATAATCAAATTCAGTATTTTGATAATAATAGCAATTAAGGGAAGGCTGCTTTGATTAAAGAAAATATAGGATTTTATGGAAAGAACTCTAATACACTGTAAACACTTAAACTATTACTTTATAAAGTTATTTGAATGAAATGTCACTAAATACTTATGAACTCACCAGCATTTGTAAAAATGTTGATACTCGCTTTTCAAATAACTTGTATTCTCAGGTTAGCATTAGACAGGTACATCTCGGAGCTGTTGATGAAGATAGCTTAGTATTATGTTGTATCTATTCTATTACGTGTATTACTTTGATTTGATGTATTAATGTAACCATGTAAAATTATTACTATTAATGCAATTTCTTGTTGTACTTTGATTACTATAATGCATGTGTTGTGATACTTGACATGACGTCATCCACCCCATAACGTTTCCACCATTCCGGTTTTGGGGTGTGACAGATTGGTATCAGAGCATTGTTTATAGTGAGCTAAGTATATCAATTCATAAAAGATACACAACCTATAAACACAAAGGGATAAAACACTCTGACCAAGAATTATACTTTAAAATATAACCATATTTTACCAAAGTATAATAACATCCAGAATCTAAACACTTGAACAAAAGTATCACAAGAAGAACAATAATAAAAGTCTTCGGATGTTGAGCACTACAGTCAAACCTGGGTAGTTATGTAATCGTATGCTGGGATAAATGTAACCTGATCAACTACATTTATCCGAGATGCGTTGAACGTGTGCTTAGGAGTGATAGTGGTGTACAACAGGTCTGAAACTTACCAACTAGGATTGCTAGAGCCAAACATAAAGTTAAAATACTATAGGAGTATTTTAGAACACTAAAATATCCACACTAATCCCAGAATGAAACTCAGAAGATAAGAACACAAACAAGAATTAAAATACCATAGGGGTATTTTAGAATCCATAAACAACCTTGCGTGAATAACTAAAAAGATCCTTATTGATATACCTACAACTACAGAGGGTGTACTCCCAAGGTTATATATAATAAGGATCCCATAGGCTAAGAATGTGTGGTTTCGCTCTACTTCCTTTTCCTTGTTTGGATGTGGATCCCGAGTAGTATCACATATTCGAAGGCCTATCGGATCTAAGTTATATATGATTTGTATACCTTGTGTAATCGTAGCAGGACTCGATATGGATCATACAGTGAAATGTTAATAATCTCTTAGGATTCTTTAGACATTTCCATTCTCGCACGAACCCTGTAGACAACCCTATCCACTTCAGTGCTCGGCAGATGAGTTGATACAGACCCAGAGAAGGTTCATTGAGAAGATTTCCTATTCGAAAATAAATGAACAGGGTCGAGACTATTGAATTCACCAGGTGCCTATATTCTTTTAGGGACATCGGTGAGAGATTCGCATAAACTTTAGAGATTCCCAGTCATCCATCATGAAGTGGTGACACCCAGAGTTGGAATCAGAAGGAAGGCGGAGTAGAAATTCAATATGTCCATACGAGAAGAGAACCCTAGGAAACTACCCGAAGGAAATCAACGCCGATTCCAGTCAAAGATACGAGGCAGACCGAGGGAGCCAGTACATGGAACCCGGAAATTGTCTTTTCCTCGTGTTCGTCACACTAATAAACCCTTAAAATAATACAATTTAGTGAGTTAGTGGTTACACTACTCATGCTATGTGTTAGGTAAATCGTCGATTCCCGTTGCCAGATACACGATTAGGGCAGATCCCCACATCTCTATTTGAGAGAATTTTAGCCATTTGCCCTTGTGAGCCTCTCTTTTGGCAGTTTCGTTCCGAACCGTTCTCAAATCTCTCGAAGCCGGAGAGTGAAACCTTTCCCAGTATAGAGGTAACTTAGTAGGAACGACTCGCATCTTATGGCCTTTTTCCGATACTCATACACCCAATTCGATTACCAGGACTACATCATAGGGATGTAGGTCGACACTCAGACGACCAGTACCCTAGGCATGGGAAAACTTATGCCTAATACGTTTAGGACAGAAATGTCCAGGGTTAACCATCGCCTCTCATTACCTTTCATTCCTTTCCGTGTAGGAAAACCATGCCACCGAAGAAGCGTAACCAATCCACAAGCAAGAAACCTGCTCTCTAATTCGATGAAGCTACGTTCCAAGCTGCAGTCTCAGCAGCCGTAGCAGCTGTCATGGCTCACCTGAATGCTAACACCGCCAATGTTAGCAAGGGCCCTGTCGGGATTTCCAATCCTGACGATGGACAGCAGCAACCAACACTTTCATACCCAATCACCCAAGAACCTTCACCGAACCCACTAAAGAGAAAACTCAAGATTAAGGAGGGAAGTACCTCGGCTCAAGGACCTTCCGAAGGGCAACGAGCTGAGGCAGTCTATACCCCTGTCAATCCTTCCCTCCCGAATCCTAGGAGACCATACTTAGGAGACCTTCCCCACTGCAGCAAGTGCAACTACCATCATCATGGTGCCTGTCGGGAACTCTTATGTGCTAGGTGCAACATGAAGGGGCATACGGCTCGTGTATGCAGAACTCTGGAGGAGCATATTGC
Organism: Lactuca sativa; assembly: GCF_002870075.4. NCBI lineage: Eukaryota > Viridiplantae > Streptophyta > Magnoliopsida > Asterales > Asteraceae > Lactuca > Lactuca sativa. The sequence goes on along the minus strand of NC_056623.2, from coordinate 153,142,390 downwards.
ATCAATCACCAATGTGACGACAAATCCAGTTTGTCGTATATGTGGTGAAATGGGACACTTCAAGAAGGACTGCCCAACTGAAGGGAAAGACAAAGGCACAGGAGGAGTCTAACTCTAATGCTTAGGGAGAAGCATCAAGGAACTTGGTAGATTTTGGTACGTCTCTCGATCTCAGATAACTAAACTAAATACATTAAAAGATTAATTCAAAATGTAAATTCTTCCCAGTAAGGCGAAAGTGGCAGCATTGTTATAAGATTTAAAAATTCATCAGGTAAAACTATAATGGCTAAACATATACGTTACGGCCATGTATATTTAAGATGGACAGACCTAGAGTGAGCGAATGCCGCCTCATTTCCTGTTCCTCGTTTGGTTGTGGATTTAGGGCGGGGCCGCTCAGTCAACAGTCCTCCCCACCTTAAATATACATGACTAGTATAAGTGAGGCGATTATAGAAATGCCTTGTGAGAATCCATTCATGAAAGGTACTCTATTCGGAAACACTTAGAACTCTCTATAGTTCCGCGTCGACTAAATCGGTCCAAGTATCCGCGGTAGTGATACATAGGACGAAACCCGAGACACCTAGAACTTGTGTGCCTGTTCGGCACATCACTCTATCGATCTTCACTTTATATCATGTCGGAGTGTGCCAACTTCAATGAATCTATTGATCACGGTTTGACTTCGTGCAACCGTGTGTACATCCTTAGTGTTGTGTAAAAAGAACTTTCTCCGTAGCCATGTCGGAAAGTAAAGGTTCTTCCGAACCTAAACATAACACAAATAATCTAACCTAATGCGATCCGTCAATTGTCCCTCTTATCTCAAACCTTCCGAAGTACCCAAGAGAGGGTACCGTGCGCCGTTGACCGACCCCTCGTAGTTAGATGAACACCGAAGTGAACGACACTGCAGATACTCCATAAGACGACAACCATCCGAAGCATACTCAGAAGAACCCCTAGAAAGACCCTTCGCACCTCGCACATCAGGTTCGTGAACCCAGAGACCATAACTCATGAGACTGACCACTATAACTAGGTATATGCATAAAGGTGGCATATAATTGAGATCAAAAAGATTTAAGGTGTGTGTTTCCTCCCTATTCCCTGTTCCTCGTTGGGTTGTGGGTTTGGGGTGGAGTCGCACAGCTGAACATCCTGCCGACCTCAATTGTATACTGCTGGCATACACCAAGTACTGGTGGTTAAGCCAAGCGTGAGCTCTACCATGAACCTCTTGCAAAACTCTTTCATCCTATTCCATAACATAGGAGCTGGAATCAACAGAATCACTGCGGGTTGAGGTAGTAAGGTTCCGAGTGATGAGACCCTATACCCACTAGATTTGACCTAGACCGAGAAAACTCAGAACCTTCGGAAGAGTAGTTGTGGTAGATGTTCGCACTACTCAGGCACCTCGTCCAACCAGTTATAGACAAGTGGTGCTTATCATCCTCCACCCTCTCGCATGGAGGAAATCGTCATCGCCCTGTAGACGATGAAATACACTTTCCGAAGTGAACACTAGGATACTGAGAACCACAGGATAACCTTCACAGCCAAGAAGACTTGGTCAAGTGAGGAAGTAGTTGCGTTAAGCCTCATGACCCTGATCCCGAAGAGGTTATAGACTTGACACCAGTCCTGGTGTTAGTCGAAGGGTTATGCAGGAGCATACACTTTCCACGGTAGAATAAACCACAATCTTAGAGATTCTTTGGACTATTAGGTGTTCCATAAATACTATCTCACGCAGAGATAGTAGAACAACCTCCCGAGATAGTCCAACACTCGTCTGGTGAAACCTTATATTCCCGACCTCCAGGGTTTCCGCATCTCAAGCTTCGTTAGTGCGGATTCCTTTTGCACAAGCTTGAGATAGACACCCTACAGCAAACCAATAACCATAGTCACGCAACCCACTCGACGATCTAGAAAGTCTCTATCAGCCAGTTGACAGAAAACACGAAACCAAAGACCACTCGAGATTCCTAAGAACCAACCTGAAGGACTACACACACAGTACGAGTGAGAACATTAGGAACTTCGGAATGGCGATCATGCCAGTGATGATCTTGCCATAGAAGTACACTATGTTCTGTGTACTGAAAAGCTCTACCATTCCGAGAGCTTAGGACCATATGAGAATCCCCATGGAGATTTGGTCCAACCCTATTCAGGCCGCTACTACCTTCGGATATACCACAAGATTCACACTCGATCAATCCACTTCTTAGACTTGATATGTGATCTCCCAACATCACTCTTTGTGCCTTACTCATCTTGATAGAATCAATTGAGAACCCAAATCTTGTAGATACACCAGTTGGAACCCACTAGCTACACTAGACGGAATCCGCATCCTGTACGTGAAGGTCTGTCGAAATGACAAACACAGACTAGAGTTCACTTGGGAATGCGAGGAGAACCGTATAGGAAGTACTCTCTTACCCCTACTTGGCCATTCATACCTACTTCCTTGTCTAGACCTAAATTGCGGGACGAAATTCCCTCTAACGGGGGGATGTTGTGACAACCCAAGTTGTCCCGTTACATTTTCCCCATTACCGTTAACAGAATATTCCAGTTAATAAAGGTCCCGTTAATTAGAGGTCGTAAAATTTAATAAACATTCCATTTGTTTACATTTAATATGCCATTAAGTCATGATAAAAAGAAATAAAAACACATAACACCCATTTCCATTTATTTGGAAAATGTAAAGTTTTATTGTTATGACCACTAAATCGGGTGCGACCAAAAGCCCCGTTTAACGGCAGTATTGGGTAGAATTCCACTGAGCTCCAACTCCCACCCATATATAAAGGGGATTAAACTCCATTTGGAGCTTTTCCACCCTCACTCTCTATACTCTCTCTCTAGACCCGTTTTCGCCCCAAATCCGCAACCAAACACTTCCAAATTGTAAGTCCCCTTACCCTAGCTTAATCTAAACATTATGACTCGTGTTTATAGCATAGAATTGGACTTGGAACATGTGTTTACGGCCAAAGTTCATGCTTGGGCCGTAAACACTTAATAAGTGGGTTTTTAAGCAATTTAACCCCTCCAAACCAACATTGGGATTTAGATACGACCTTATGGCTTGCAAATCCGGACATAGAACATCCTAGTCATGAATTTTGAGGAGCAAATAGGAGTTTACAGCCAAGGAATGTGCTTGGGCCGTAAACCCCTCAAACATGGGGTGTAAACTCATTTTTACATGCTTAAAAGCCATAGAACTCCACCAATAGCCTTGGAATAAATCCTAGAATCATCTAAAAATAGTTTGGGGACCTTAAACATGTCAAACACCCTCCATTTAGGAGTTTACGGCCAAAGCTTCCCAAGAAATAGTTCCAGGGCCATAAACTCATAAAAACATGTTAATGGGTGCCCTAAATTCATACCAAGGCTTAAGACATAAATTAGGGGCTTGTCCTTTGGGTTTGGATCAATTAAACACATCAAAATGAAGGGGAAAATGGAGTTTACGGAGGCCGTAAAAACCCCTAAATGTGCCAAAATGATAGTTTTAATCCCCCAAATTGGCATAACACTTCATTATAAATTACTAGCAAGGTATTAGGGGCTTTAAACTTCACAAAACTCTAAGGATGAGAGTTTATGGCCATAAACTCCACTAGGAGTTGTCCCTAGGCCGTAAACTCCAAAATAATGCCCTTAGAAGCCTTAAACCCACTCATGCCTTTTTGGAAATGTACCTAGAATAATCCCATGAACAAGCTAGAATCCTTAAACACCCTAGAACCCTTCACCATGATTTTACGGCCGTAAACTCATGGTGGGTAGTCCCTGGGCCGTAAACATAGTGTTAGGGGTTTACTCTTGGAGAGTAAACTCCATTCCGTAGCCATACGCACCTTTAGACGCTACCCGGGACACCCAAACACTTAGCCAAAGTGTTTTCCGCTCCTTTGAGCACGTATACGTGTTTAATTAGTATTAAATATACTAATTGTATGTGAACATATGTTATCATATGTTAAATAGGTCATTGAGAGTGTTCGAGTCCTTGCGTGACACCGAACGCCCAAACGGCACCTTCGTCGGACCTACTTACACCAGGTGAGTTCATACCCCTGAATGAACCTTTTAAATGTTTTAACATGTTTTATAAGGGGGGGAATACAAGTTAAACATGCCAGTTATCATATCAATCACATGTGATTGATAACCCGCATGCACAAGATTTTACCACTATACACTGTTTTACCGATTAGGACACTATAAATGGCTTTCAAAAAGGGTTTTCACTTGTTCAAGTTCTTACTTTTATTGCTTTATCAAAGTTCCATTTTCAAAGTAATTTATGAAAGATTCCCAAAGATTTCTAAAGGTTTTCACACTTATTTTACCAAAGAATACAAATGCGATTTTCCTGAGTATAAAGGTTTTTCCAAGGTTTTCATGTATACTTTTACTTGTTAGTTACTGCTGCTTCACTTATACTTATTTTTAAACTCCTACTCGATAACGCTTTCACTTTGTGATGCGTTTATACTTGGTATTGTCTCTATTTCGCTTATACTTGTAGTCACTTATACTTGATAGACGCTCTTACTTCACTTATCGTCGTTTCCACTTCGTGATACACTTACACTTGGTACACTTATACTTCACGATTCGATTATCCCACTCTGTACGCTTATACTTCACGACTCGGATGCTCCACTGTACGCTTATACTTCACGACTCGGATGTTCCACTGTACACTTATACTTCACTGTATGATACCACTTGATACACATTCAAGCGTAGTTAGATGTATGTAGTGCTTGTATAGATGCATATAAATAATGATTGAAGGACTTAGGAAGGCTTGTCCGCCTTATTTCCTTTTCTTCGTTGAGATGTGGTCTGGTGGGATCGGATGTCCATCCGAAGGTCGTTGATTCATTAGTTATATATTATGTACACAAGCATAGACATACGGGTTTACTTCAGTCAATTCTGTTAAGAGTCTCTACCTCTAGTTCAACACTTACATTAGAAACCCACTAGTTGGAAGTCTCTACCCACTAATTGGGATGCATCTTCAGGACACGACCTTCTCCGTCGTCTAGTTAGTAACCAGAGTCTCCTGTAAGGAGAGCGGACATTGTGTGTATAGATCTATACAGGATTGACAACCCCGCACCTAGACTGCTAGCTACAGTCCCGGCCTACCAAGACAACGGGTGACAAATATCACATTATAGACGCTTGTAAGGCGTCTAGTACTCAAGTCAGTATGGTTACGAGTATCCCGAGTTACCTTATAATTCATTGGCTTTAAGGTAACGGTATTTCGCCAGCAATTTACACTGTATGCTGGTAATTCATTTTCAGAGTCACACTGTTTTGACCTTACAAGACGTATCTTTCATTTGATATTGTCTTGGGTCTGTCTCCTCTGTTTTGACCTTACAAGACGTATCTTTCATTTGATGCTGTCTGGGGTCTGTATCCACTGTATTCACAGTATCCACTGTATTCACTGTATTCACTGTTTTAAACCTTGCTAGACATATCTTTCATTTGATATTGTCTGCGGTCTGTATTCACTGTTTTGGACCTTACCAGCTGCACCTTTCATTTGGTACCTTCTGGGGTCTGTGTCTCTATTTGTTAGACTGAACCAGGTGTGTCGTTCGTTCGATACTCTCCTGGAGTCTATGATTCCTTTGCCTTAGTCAGCAGTCCTCACTATTGAGGCATATGTTATTTCCCTGTTGTCTCTTGCTTTCTTTAATAATTAAATTCAGTATTTTGATAATGATAGCAATTAAGGGAAAACCACTTTTTACCACATAACACTGACCAGTCTTGGTAGAAGGTTGCTTTGATTAAAGAAAATATAGGATTTTCTAGAAAGAACTCTAATACACTATAAACACTTAAACTATTACTTTATAAAATTATTTGAATGAAATGTCACTAAATACTAATGAACTCACCAGCATTTGTAAAAGTGTTGATACTCGCTTTTCAAATAACTTATATTCTCAGGTTAGCATTAGACAGGTACATCTCAGAGCTGTTGATGAAGATAGCTTAGTATTATGTTGTATCTATTATATTACATGTATTACTTTGATTTGATGTATTAATGTAACCATGTAAAATTATTACTATTAATGCAATGTCTTGTTGTACTTTGATTACTATAATGCATGTGTTGTGATACTTGACATGACGTCATCCACCCCAGAACGTTTCCGCTGTTCCGGTTTTGGGGTGTGACACAATGTGCTCCAAATCAATCCCTGCTCTCGAGCTCTAGAAATCATATCATTCAGGGTCTCGCACCCTGGCACACTCACCAGCTCAATCGTCTACGGCTGAACTGTAGTAGCGAAAGCAATCTCTTCCCTAAAACGGGCTACAAGCTACTCCCAAGACATAGTCTCTAATCCCGAAAGTGTAATAGGTTGCACAATCATTCCTTGCCTCCTGATACAAGAGATCCAAGGCGAACACAAAATACTGACAGTCCTTCCGCTATCTGGCTCACCACCGGAGCCGCGACGAAACCCTGGTCCTCCCTCACGTGTGCTCATCCTCATCTGGCAAAGCAACTATCCCCACTATCATGGCATAACCAAGAATTCCCCTTCCCATTAGCTTCTTAGATTCTCCAAGACTCTTACTGATTCGAGTATGGATCAAGTGCTTTCAGTAGTACGGGCCCATACTACCTTCCACACCTATCCATACTTTCCTTATCAATCCTCTTGAATCCTCTAAGTCACCTACCCCACTGATGCACTAACATCCGATAAACAAAAACAAAATAGCAAACGAAGCACCTCCTAGGCTCTTAACCTCACTGAATCGCCCTACTAACTCGTTGGAGCATATCCTAGGCTTTCCTAGGTTCCCAACCTCGCCCTGCCATCAGCTTCTGAAGAGCTCCCTATAATGCCAACCATCCAACTCCTAGATATCGTCATATCCACTTAGTAGCTGACAACCATCACTTCAGGGTTCCACAGACACAAAGCAAGCAGCATTTCTGCAGTAGCACTCCGATCCAAAGAACTATCATCAAACATTCGGCCCACATACCACAATCCATGTTGTCCACATCCATCCATCCTCACTGTCGGCTGCCTTATGCATGCAAATTATACACATAACATAATCTAATAGACTGTTGAATAATAGACTCTACCCTAGGACCACAACAAGACAAGGAACAGGAAATAAGGCCAAATCAATTATTCTAAGGCTATAAGATCCTAACCATATACAATTTTAAAAACATACACGTAGAAGTTACTAATACCAATAATCATTCTCATTCTAGCATGGCATCAAATATTCACAAGGCTACAAAGCACCACGTATCAGGCCAATCTATTGTTGACTACTCTGCACTAGCATGCAAGTCTACCAGCTCATACAACATATACATGCATCTCCTCTAGCCCTATGTGATTCACATATTCATAAACGAAGTCATAACAGATAACATATGTGGGTATTCTGGAGAAACTTACTTGAGCTCGATTGATTGCATGCACCACACGCTTTCTTGTCTTAAAAATTCTTTACTTAAATATTTTCCTTTTGAAAACTTAACAGATCCTCAGTTTAAGTTCAGGTACACCAAAAAGTATGTCTGAATCCCTTAAACCAAGGCTCTAATACCAACTTGTAATGACCTAAAAATCAAGGGTAAAAATTTCATTTTTAATATAATCAAAACATAGATATCATTATTTCCAAACATCCAAAACATTATTAATTAAAACATTTATCAGAGTCCATCCCAAAATCATTCAATGCGGAAAACATGGGTGTGTGCACTGCGATCAATCTTGACCCTTCTTTTCCAAACCGGTGATACCTAAAACAATAAACAAAACTGTAAGCACGAAGCTTAGTGACCACCCCAGAGCATACCCTACACAATTTACATAACCACAAAATCCATATCAGCTATAACAGCTGCATAAACTATATCAATCACATATCCATATCAATCACATAGCCATGCATATGAACATATATGGTTGTCGTGGGCATCCCAATGAGCTCTCCACATGGTCTTACATCCGAGTGTCGTGGTCTCTCCCATCGTCTTTTAGTAGGAAAGCCATGGGCTCTCCACATGGTCTTACGTCCAGGTGCCTTGGGCTCTCCCATGGACTTCCATGCAAATATCACAAAGACAACTAGCATACCACATAATCACTAGCATACCACATATACATGCATACCAAACATATCAGTAGTGAATCTACAATAAATAGTACAACATAGTAGGAAAACCATGGGCTCTCCACATGGACTTACATCCAGGTGTCATGGGCTCTCCCATGGTCTTCCATAAAAGCATGCCACATATACCACTAACATATTTCCTAGCACATAACCAACTAACATGCTACATAATACAACTTCAACTAGTGTACTACATATAATAAAATGGGTCGAACTTAGTGCCTTTGACCCATTGGTATGGTGAGGAGACTCACCTGGCACTGCTGAAGTCCCGTGAATAAAACTCTAGCTATTGGATGACAAATTCCCAAACTGTCAACATCAAACAATACCCAATAATAATTGGGTTCCAACACAAAAATTATAAGTCCATGCTTGGGGTAAAAGACTGCTTAACCCCTATCTTAGCTTGATTCAACTCAAGACCCAATCCAAAGGCCCAAAAGTTAAACTATGAATCAAAGCCCAACATATGGCCCAATTTTCCAAATTGGGCCCAAACCTTTACACAATCTTAATCAAACTAACCATTTAGTTCAGTCCAACATTTGGCATTTCTAATAGCCCAATATCTTATAATCATGAAGGCCCAATTATGGCCTAATTTTCCAAATTGGGCCCAAACCCCTTACATGGGCCTTACCCTAAAGCCCATCAACTTATTCTAGTCCATTTAATTGTACTTAGATGGCCTAATATTGGCCTAATCACCAAATCCCAATAGAAAGGCCCAACATAAAGCCCAAGTGAAATTAGGGTTTCACATAAAATGACAATTAGGGTTAAGTGTTTCTCACATAACCCATTAAGGACTTAATACATTAAGTTCATCGCTCTTCTAAATAAATCATATGGTATGATTGGGTGTAATTCGTAATTCCATTCCAATGGCCCAAATGTGGGTCCCGATAAGTCCAAGGCGCATATATCCAAAAATTAGGCCTTTCTAAACCCTAATTAGGGTTTCCAACCTAATCATAACCTAATAGGCCCAAAAGTCAAGCCCTTAGATCCATCATGGTGCATTAGGCCCATTAGGGTTTCACTAGGCCCATTAGGGTGTCATTGGTCGCATTCTGTCCAAGCATCCCAAAAGTAATCCAAACACAAACTAAGCACACCACCAACCGACATGGCGGCCGGTGGCGGCAGCCACCACCTTACGGTGGTGGTTTGAGTTTCTTTTCATTATTCTTCTTTCTAGTTACATTTTACAACCCAAAAACCTAAATAACTCTCTCACACACACACAACCACCCTAGTGGTAGCCGGCGGTGGCAAGTTTTGGTAGCCACCACCTCATGGTGGTGGTGATGCCTTTCTTACCAAATAAACACCCACACACCTCTCCATTGAATTAAACACACGCATACATGCTTCTGATTTGTGAGTTGCACCCCAACCACCCACTCGGTGGCTCACAACGGCGACAACAATAGTTTTGGGATGACAACAACAACACATTAAGTAGGCAGCAACAACTTCTCGGTGGTTTACGATCCCAACAGTGATGACAGTGGCCTAAGATGGCGAAGGTGGTGACATTGCATCAGCAGAAGAGGCGGAGACGCGTCCGAGGATGGCGGCACACGACCTTCACGTCATCTACAACCGTCTTGGCGTCGTTCATGGTCGTTCTTCCATCCGCCTACGCCGTCGCCACGGACTAAGGTGACGATGGAATCTCGATGTGAGGCAGCATCAGACGGTCGTTCGGCTCTTCGTCTATCGGAGAACAAGAAGGAAACGGGTCGTGCGGTGCCGGAGTGGTGAAGTTGGGGGCTTGACAACATAACTAGGGTTAGGGTTATTAACAGATTATATACCCGCCCCCTCCTAACATTTTGCCATAATGTCACAAATGGTAGCTCCCTTCACCTTTTCTTTCAAAGTCATCCCATATTTTACCCTTTTAACCCTGCCTCCTGAAACTCTTTAAAAATCAAGTCCGAATTTTGCGATTTAACCCCGACCTTCTGAAATCTCTTTCAAATCCAGTCCATACTTACCAAACACATGCTAATTTCTAAAAATCTTTACAAAATACATGCTGAAATTACACTTTGACCCCCGAAAGTCTAAAATATATAATTTGGCTCCCCGAAAGTCTAAATCTATTTTTATTTATTAAATAAACAAAATGTTACAGAACAGAAGGTAGCCCACCTGCTAGACCCAAAAGGATCTAGAAGATACCAGCTAGGCTACAAGCTACAAGACTGAGTCCAGGAATGATTCACCATTCTACATGAATTCAAGAGGAAACTTTTTCTCTCTTTGACCAAATAAAGAACCTAATGCTTCTCTTGGTACACATTTATTTTTGTTATGCCTCCATGTCCTTTATTTTAGAACTTAGTTAGTGTTCATGTTCCTATAAATTGTAATGAAGTGGTGAATGAAAATATATTAGAAAATTGTTCCAAACATTCGTGTGTTCTAATTCTTTTCTTGGGGGATTTGCCATCAAAATTGGCTCGTATCACATAACCTTGTATGCATCCCGTACGGAACGGAAAGTGAACAATTTCTAGTTATTATAATTGAATGTGCTATTAAAAAACAATGCCCTATTAAAAAATAAAAATTAAATGTTATAACAAACTATCAACAAAAGTACATAGAAGGTTTAACCTGTAAATAAATTCTTTGGTGATTGCATTTAATTTTAATTCACTAATCAAAGTCTTAAAATCGTCAAAAATAGTTTGTATTATGATTTTGTTTGAGACATAGTGTTTTCCAGAAACCTGTATCTTATTTCTATTAATCTTCATGGTTTAATTATAAATATTAGATGGACTACTTATATATAAACGTATATAGTGTTATAATCTTAGAAAAGTAGTAATTAATCTTGTAAAATTTGAATAAGAATGATGTATTTTTAAAAGATAGGTTCATAAAGAAACAACAGAGAGAACAAAGAAGAATCAGTTTTGGGGAAAATCACACTTTTTCCACAAAAGTATATGGTGATTGCAGATGGTACAATCAAGTTCTGGAAAATTACAGTCCTACAATTTTCTGCACATTGACCAGAAAGGCCCCACTTAACATCTCCGAAGCACTTTTTTCCTCTACCATAGATATGTACATTTAGACTTCATAAAAGGAAATATGTTTTATTCTAAAAAAAAAACCCTTGTATTTGTAATGTATTTTGTTTTTGTTCAATACTTCAACATTTTGTTTTTCTAAAATAAATCTTACTTTTATCTATTTTTTGGTATTTTTTTTAGAGGTTGCCAATGTATAACCCTATTAGGTTTCTTCCACAAAAGACCTATATTTTGTTGATTTGTTTGTTTTTTCTTTTTAATAAACCCAACTTTTACTTACAATTTATTATTTCATTGATGGAGATAACCTTATATCCCTAATTAACATGCTCCCTATATATCACTTAAAATAATAAATTGATTCTAAAATCCTATGGACAAATGATACTTTCATTGTTATAAAAAACGAGGGAAGCAGTGAAGCGCTTCAACAAGGTTGCGATATAAAGTGGGGATGGAGTAAGATTGTCCATCATTGATACTAACTTTTTATTTGTATCTATGGGAGTATGAGTAACTCTTTTATGGAATAAACTCGATTTACCTATGGCGACCATTTCCAAAAATGAAATGATAAGCAATAAGCAAACGTTGGGTTTATATTGTATAAATAATTTTTTTAGGTCTAAAATGGATAAAACAAAATGTAAGGGTTGTTTTAAATAACCCATAGAAATACGATTAAATATAGTTTTTTAAAGTGGGATTTACTTTATTTTGGTTATGGAAATAATTGCATTAAGGGAACCTGTTACATACAAGTGATGAGATTTTTTTTGGCATACTTGTTAGGCTAGAGGATGTATTGTGAGGGTGGTCTGTGATGAGTAGATATAAACCACGATAACATACGACGAACCCCCATCACCCTAGTTTCCACACTTTGAAAGCCTTCATCGTGAGACCCTATCACATAAATCCGCTTCATTCTTAAATATATATGGTTAACATAATTATTATTATTATTATTATTATTATTATTATTATTATTATTATATAGGACGATTCATCTAATTTAGGAGCTCTAAGGAAATAAAAAATTAAAGCCCTTCATATAAGCAAACAATTTTGAAGTTGAGACCTTTATTTTTATAAATTAATGTTTTTACCACCAAAGCAAGCTTCAACTCAATATATATATATATATATATATATATATATATATATATATATATATATATATATATATATATATATATATAGCAGAATAAGTTGTTGTGCCCCCACCACTCAAATTCACGTACAAGAGAAGGAATAACAAGAAAAAGATTCCCCATGAAGGAAGATCCACTAACCTGTCCAGCAGGTCTGCAGACGTAGTGGGAGAACAAGGGCAATTTGGGAATTCAGGGCAGTAGCTGTCATTCTAGTCTTTTTATAGGAGGGAACAATCTGAGATTAGTATCGGATTTTATTCTTAGAAGTTTCTTCTATTGGAGACCGTAGCCTCTCGAATCGCTACTACTATCCTGTTCTATTACCATTGTTGTTCATCAAAGTTTCTTTTGCTAATGCATTTCTTGTTATTTTGATAATCCATTACAAATTGGTATCAGAGCATAACTTGGGATCATGGCTGGAGAGAAAGGAGGAGGAAAGGAGACAGGTGGAGCTCAACTCAAGAGAGTGGAATCGCTGGAGATGGAACTACGGGTCTTGTATGACCGATTGGAACATCAGGGCAACCAGATCCAGAACCATGCGGACTCCATTGCTTCCATTCAGTCGAAGATGGATCAAAAGTTTGCAGAAGTCTTGAACGCCATATCCAAGAATCGTTCAACAGAAACCAAGGAGAAGAAGGTAGCGGAGGGGGAACCCAACGGGACTTCCGTGGTGTCCTTGGTGGAGACACCGAGAGACTACAACGGTGGCTCACGGGGTGATACGGGTGGTTCCCGAAACACCTACGGAGGAGGAGATGGGTCCAACGGTGGAAACAACTGGAGATATAGGAAGTTGGACATGCCGCTCTTTGATGGAGATAACCCTGATGGGTGGATACTAAGGAGCGAACGCTACTTCAATTTTTACAAATTGTCAGAAGGTGACAAACTAGAAGCAGCGATTGTGGCCCTTGAAGGGGATGCCCTACTTTGGTTTCAATGGGAGCACAGAAGAAGACCGATCACACGTTGGGATGAGCTGAAATCGCTCCTGCTTCGCCAATTCCGACCAATTTATGCAGGTACGCTTTACCAACAGTGGTTAGCCCTAGTCCAGACTGGGACGGTCCATGAATATCAACGTTCTTTTATTGAATTGCTTGCCCCGCTGAGCAATATTGCGGAAGATGTTATATTGGGCCAGTTTGTTAATGGACTCCAAGAGGATATTAGGTCAGAGGTCCAACTCTTTGAGCCCATATCAATTGACCACGCTATGTCTATAGCCATCAAAGTGGAAGGGAAACTACGACCTCGCTCCAATTGTAAATCAAATTAAAAGGGCAAATGGCAGGGTCAGAGGTGGTGGTGCTCATTGATCCCGGGGCAACGCATAATTTTCTGTCAATAGAAACTATACAGCAACTTAACATACCGGTCACACCTACGGCTGGGTTTGGAGTCTCGTTGGGAACCGGGGAGGCAGTCAAAGGAAGCGGGAAATGCCAGGGGGTGCTGCTTCAATTACAAGGGATCTGCATCAAAGAAGAATTCCTTCCCCTGACACTAGGAAGCTCAGATGTTATACTGGGGGTGCAATGGCTGGAAACCCTTGGTCCGGTGACCACCAATTGGAAAACGCAACAAATGAGCTTTCAGCTAGATGGGCAATGGGTGACCTTGAAAGGCGACCCCTCCCTGGAGCGAGCCAAGGTATCCTTGAAGAATATGGTCAGAACGCTTGGATCAGTGGGCAGAGGTCTTTGGGTTCAACTCAATCTCATCGAACCACTTCCATCCATTCCCAGGTTACCGATATGTCCTGCATACTTAGAGCCCATAGTTAGGCAATTTGCATCGGTGTTTTTATGGAAGGGGGGATTACCTCCTGAGCGGAACCAACAACACTCCATACAGTTGAAAGAAGGAACAGAACCCGTGTCCGTGAGACCATTTAGATACACCCACGCGCAGAAAGAAGAAATTGAGAGGCTATTACAAGATATGCTCCAATCGGGTATCATTCAGCCTTCCAGGAGTCCTTTTTCGAGTCCAATTCTTTTGGTAAAGAAAAAAGATGGGTCATGGAGGTTCTGTGTGGACTATCGAAGCCTTAACAAAGTGACAGTCAAAAACAAATTTCCCATACCCATCATTGATGAGCTATTGGATGAACTTCATGGCTCTCGGGTATTCTCCAAATTAGACTTGAAGTCCGGATACCACCAGATCAGAATGAAGGAAGAAGACATACATAAAACAGCCTTCCGGTCCCACGAAGGACATTATGAATTTAGGGTCATGCCTTTCGGCCTTACTAATGCTCCAGCGACTTTTCAATCCGTGATGAACGAGGTATTCAAACCGTATCTTCGCAAGTTCGTATTGGTATTCTTTGACGATATTTTAGTGTACAGCCAAAACGAAGGTCAACATAGGGCACACCTGGAACTGGTTCTGAAAACACTTGACCAACACGAATTTTTCGCAAACCCAAATAAGTGTGAGTTGGGAAGGCTCCAGATAGCTTATCTGGGACATGTGATCTCGGAACAAGGGGTGGCAGTCGATGAGGAAAAGATCAAAGCCATCGAGGCTTGGCCAACCCCCACTAACTTGAAGGAGCTGCGAGGTTTCTTGGGCCTAGCTGGATATTACAGAAAATTCATTAAGGGATATGCAAGTATGGCGTCCCCACTAACAGACCAACTCAGGAAGGATAATTTCAGATGGAATGAGGCTGCCAAGAATGCCTTCCAGGTCCTGAAGTCAGCCCTTACATGCACTCCTATACTTGCTTTGCCAAATTTTGACAAGACATTTATTGTGGAAACCGATGCTTCCGGGGTCGGGTTGGGAGCAGTTTTGATTCAGGAAGGTCACCCTATAGCATATTACAGCCAAGTTTTGGGCGCAAGGAATCGACTCAAGTCAATTTATGAAAAAGAGTTGATGGCGATAGTGTTGGCTGTTAGAAGATGGAGGCATTACTTGTTGGGAAGACATTTCATAATCAGAACTGATCAACGAAGCTTAAGGTTCTTGATGGAACAAAAGGAAGTGGGACCTGAGTATCAGAAGTGGATGTGTAAGATCCTTGGATTTGATTTTGAGATCCAATACAAACCAGGAATCACAAACAAGGTGGCCAATGCTCTTTCTCGAACAACCATAGAAGCAGAATTGCAATCCTTACAATCCTCGTGGACTGTACCAATGAAAGAATTAGAGATAGAGGTGGCTAATGACCCTTTTATTCAACAAATCATCGCTGATCTCAATACTGGAGAGAGAACTCATGTGGGTTACACCTGGGAGAATGGGAAACTATGGTATAAGGGTAGAATGGTCATTCCTCAAAAGTCAAAGTTTGTCCAGCTATTACTCAAGGAGTTTCATGACTCCGCAATGGGAGGCCACGAAGGAGAGTTCAGAACATATCAAAGGCTGGCGGCGGAGTGGTTTTGGGTCGGAATGAGAAAGGCGGTTCAAAAATACGTACAAGGGTGTCTCATTTGTCAAACCCAAAAATCTGCAAATACCCACCCGGCTGGTTTACTTCAGCCACTGCCGGTTCCAAATCAAGTTTGGGACGAGATCTCAATGGATTTCATCGAAGGCTTACCCAAATCTGAAGGTTACAGCTCCATTCTGGTAGTGGTGGATAGGCTAACCAAATACTCCCATTTCATTGCTATCAAACACCCAGTTACAGCCACAATCCTAGCAACCATCTTTGTCAAGGAAGTGGTGAGACTACATGGAGTTCCGACTTCAATAGTGTCGGACAGGGACAAAACTTTCATGAGCCTGTTCTGGAAGGAGCTCTTCAAGCTACAGGGCACCCATTTGCTCAGGAGTACCGCCTACCATCCACAAACGGATGGTCAGACCGAGATTGTTAACAAGTCGGTGGAACTATATCTTCGTTGTTTCATTCAAGGAAAGCCAAAGACGTGGGTCAAATGGCTACCCTGGGCTGAATTCTGCCATAATACAGCTTACCATACCGCAGGGAAAACAACTCCATTTAAGGCATTGTATGGTCGTGACCCGCCTCGTGTCCTAAAGGTACATAAAGGAGATACAGCGGTATCCGCTGTAGAAGACCAACTCATGGAACGAGATGCGATTTTGGAGGATTTGAAGGGACACCTACTTCAAGCTCAGCAAAAAATGAAAGGGATGGCAGATAGGAACCGAAAGAATGTCGATTTTAAAGAAGGGGAATGGGTATTCCTTAAGCTGCAACCATATAGGCAACAGTCCCTAGCCCACCGACCCTTTCAGAAGTTAGCAGCAAAATTCTATGGACCTTTTCTGATTACACAAAGGGTGGGAAAGGTGGCTTACAAGATCCAATTACCAGAAACCGCCAAGATCCATCCTATCTTTCACGTGTCCCAACTTAAAAAAGCAATTGGGAATCAGATTGCAATTCCCACCCTTCCAGCTCAAATGACAGAAGACTTGAAACTGGATTGGACTCCTAAATCTGTGCTAGGAGTGCGTGTGCAGCCGGGAGAAAAAGGTCAAAACACACAAGTGCTTATCAAGTGGAAGGAAGTTCCAGAATTTGAATCCACTTGGGAAGACTTTGTGACAATTTCAGAATCGTTCCCAGAATTCAACCTTGAGGACAAGGTTGATCTTTGGGGAAGGGGTAATGTTGTGCCCCCACCACTCAAATTCACGTACAAGAGAAGGAATAACAAGAAAAAGATTCCCCATGAAGGAAGATCCACTAACCTGTCCAGCAAGTCTGCAGACGTAGTGGGAGAACAAGGGCAATTTGGGAATTCAGGGCAGTAGCTGTCATTCTAGTCTTTTTATAGGAGGGAACAATCTGATATTAGTATCGGATTTTATTCTTAGAAGTTTCTTCTATTGGAGACCGTAGCCTCTCGAATCGCTACTACTATCCTGTTCTATTACCATTGTTGTTCATCAAAGTTTCTTTTGCTAATGCATTTCTTGTTATTTTGATAATCCATTATATAAGTTTTAAAATTGGAGGCCCTAAGCCCTTTCTTAGTTTTACAAGGGGTAGAGTCGGCCTTGTTATATATATATATATATATATATATATATATATATATATATATATATATATATATATATATATATATATATATATAGTTTAAGATTTATTTGAGACCATGTTAATATTATGAGACCGTGAGACGCAATCGAAACATAATTAACATAATTTTAAAATGCAAAAAAAAAAAAAATCTAAAAATTCTTTTTTAATTATTATTTTCATTATTTTATTTACCTACAAAATAAATAAAATAAAATAAAATTACTTTTTTTTAAATACGTGAAATATTCTAAAAGAATATTACACTGTAAATATTCTAATATGATATTTAGAATGTTGAATTACTTTAATACTCTACTAGATTTGTCAGATATATAGAATATTTCACAGATATATCAAAAAAGCGGTATTTATGTTATTTTTTTGGAAAATATAAAAATAACATACACGTTTTGAAATCGTGTTTTAAGTAAATAATATTATGAAATATTATGTGAATTTGAAATGTTGAGTTCTAACAGATAGTTTTTACTAGAATTGAGGTAAAACTATGCTTAGAATCATTCAGAAAGTATTGGAAGTCTTATGAGATTCCAATCAAATGTCGAATAGTGAAATTTAACGTAAATATAAAATTTGGAATAAGTAACATTTTATTATTGAAAGTAGTAGAGAATCTCGTTAGAAACATTTAGGCGAAAACCTCATCGAAATCCGACTTATAACGAAAAAGTTATGACCAATCGAAGATCCGCGATAAAACCGGCACGGCACCGAATGACGTAAAAAGTGAGTTTTTGATAAACTACTTTTTATCCTTAGTAATCTAAATGAAAGTCGTAGTATTCGTTAAACTGAGAAGTTCAATAAAAAGAACACCAAAATGTGACTTCGTATGAGGAAGTTATGATTTTTCGAAGTTTCAGCTTAGCAGTAGACAGCTAAAAACTCGAATTTTAGATCGAGTGATTTTTAGCCGACACAACCTAAATGGACGTCGGATGAAGAAGTTATGAATTTTTAACGGATTTTTCTGTCTCGGTCTATTAAAAATAATAATATTAAAATTAAAGTCAAAATTAGCCGACGAAGTCTAAACGAAAGTTGCAGAACATAATTTTAGCTACGCGTGCATATGAAGAACATCAAAAACGGAGCTCGTATGCGAATGTTATGGATTTTACAAGATTTGGCACATTTTTCGAGAAATTTCGCATGAATAGTACTGCCACGTCATCCCTCGAATGCAGCCTCCACGTGGCGTCTTCTGATTGGACCGCAGCCTCGGGTGGCACCCGCTGATTGGTCCAAAGTCGTCACCTCTTTCCCCATTTGACCAAAGCTCGGTCCACTTAGGAGCTGGCATCTGTCCGAAATCACGTGGCCTCGCATGCGCCCTCGTGCACGACCCAAGTGTAGACTCCTGATTCGACCGAAGCAGCCGACCCGATCCGAAGCCAGAAGCCGCATCATCCGACCAATGTGAAGTGAACACCTATCCGTCCGAGCCTCGCCTTGCTGCCACCTAGTCCGAACCTGATAGCCACCTGCCCTCTTCCCCTCGCTTCAGATCCGAGGCTCGCACCTATATAAGGGGTGCGATGCCTCCCGGGTAAATGTAAGAAATTTGCCCCTTTTTATCCCTAAACTTATATTTCTTCTACTTCCACTTCCCCCGAAGCCCCGGTACTGATTCCAAAGCCCGAAACACGCCCCAGGACTCCCGAGAAGCCCGAAAAAATTATCTTTTTGGTTTTGAAGCTCTACCTGCGCAGCCCGGTTTTCAACGACGAAAGTCATATTTAGAGCCGAAGTGCTGCCTAAATTAATATTTTAGCCCTTGGTTATTTCACGGTGAGTTTAATATATATAAATAATTGTATGTTATGTGTTATATGTGCTACGTGCTTTTCAATGTTATTATTCCGGGTCATTTTCCCGGGTTATTTTTATTCGCTATTTTTAATAGCAAAGAAATACCTTTGACCATGTGATCAGTGAAAGGACTAAGATTCATGTTGGTACTAGTATGTAGCCGGACATGTAGAACATGTCTCCGTAAGAGAATGAATTCTATTCTATGGTATTGGAAGAAGGTTAGACAGGGCTATAAGCCTGAAATCTACCAAAATGTTAATCCGAAGTTGTATATCTTCTGTGCCGTTTGGGCCAAAGCTCTATTGATGTATATCAAGCATGGAAATTGTTATGTCTCATTGATTGTATATCTTTAAATCAAATCAATGATTGATATGGAATGTTGTCACATGATTCACATATGCCCTTGTTGTTCCTTGTTCCTCTTTGTTTCTGCCATATTAAAGTATATATATGGCATAACGTTATATTGTATCTATTATTGGACTCACTAAGCATCATCATCACTTACCCTCTCAATGTTTAACAAATTGCAGGAGATAAGCATCCAGTATAGTTATATACTGGTAGAAGATTTTTAAATAGTTTGAAACTATTGTATCGATAGAAGCTTATGAACAGTTTGAAACTATTGTATTTTGCACTCCCACATGTATAAAACTATAGAATCCTGGGAAGTTATGTAATATATAACACTTTAAAATAGTCGGTTTGTATCAAGTAGTTTGTAACCTCTTTATCAATGTAAAATATTGTTTTTATGAATATACAAGTAGCATGTTTTGGAGTAACTATATTGTCGAGTATGAAAGTTTGGGTCTTTCATAAATACGAAAGTTATCAGAGCAGTAGTTTGAGTGAACTAAATTCCACGGATTGGTATTTAGACTTAAACAATTGGAAGTTCAATATATGAACTTAATCATTGTAAGTACAGGGATACAAACCATAGGAAATATATAAGTAAAAGTATTAGGTAATAATAAACCCTAATATTATAAAATACAATGTTACTCTGAATTGCAGAGCAATGGCTGAACAGGTTAGTAGCCATACCCCTGAGGTTGGTGGAGGTCCTCAACCCGAGGAAGTGAATACTCCAGTATCTCCTCGTGAGGAGCGACTCTTGGGTAAAGTTACCGGTGTTATTCGACAAACTCTTGAAGAACACAAAAAGAATGGTGATAAGGGAAAAGAGAAAGCCACTAGAGAATCTTCAAAAGGAGAGGTGAAGCGTCTCTCGTTCAAAGATTTCAAGAGTAGTGGTGCGACAGAGTTTTCCGGTGTTCTCAATCCCATTATTGTTCTTACTTGGATCCAATAAACAGAGAACGTGTTTCGTATTTCTCATGTGAATAATGAAGACAAGGCTAATTATGCTTCCGTAATGCTCATCAGAGAAGCCTTGGTCTGGTGGGAAGCAACATATGAAGCTCTCAATGAGTTTGACCAGGAGAATTTAGCCTGGGAAATGTTTAAAACTCGTTTGCTAGAGAAGTATTGTTCTCTAGACATGAGGAGGAGATTGGAGAAGGAATTCCTCAAGCTTAAACATGGTGGAATGACTGTGAATGAGTATGAAACTCAGTTTAATAAAAGAGCAAGGTTTGCTACGAAGTATATTCCAACTGAAGACGAGAAAATTCAGTTATTCATGGAGGGACTACGACACAAAATCCACGATTTCGTTGCCAATCGAGAAGTTCTGTCATTCGATAAAGCCATTGAATATGCTCGAAGACGTAAGCACAGTTGGAATAGTGTCTAACGCTGCAACTATATTTGGAAAGTATTTGATCCGATTATGCATGGTCCTTTTGGGTTGCCTTCACCATAGCAACTTGACAGGATGATTTATAATGAGAGAAGAAATATTATTAATATATTATGAGAATAATATAAGGAATAATAATATTGTTATTTGATTAATATAAGTCATAAATTAATTAGGAATTAATTTGGTGACTTAAAGAGATTAATTAAATAAAAGCGCATAAACTGTCAACTGTATGATAGTTGTATTTTGAGCAGTGATCCTTAATAGATAAGGGGTGGACGGTTTTAGGGTTTGGAAGGACCTAGAAATCGTCCAAGGCTTATCAATAAGGGGATTGGATTGCTTAGGACTTAAGTTATCCAATTAGGGTTTAAGGGTGAAACCCTAGGAGGCTCACTAGTATAAATAGACCCATGGGGTCAAGGAAATCAGCACTCTTGCAATAGAAGAAACCATGGCCGATTTCTTGCCCTCCCCTCTCTCTCTATTCATCCTCTTGCTAGTTGGTGCTTGTAAGCCATTAGAGGAGTGACATTTGTGGCTCTAAGCTCCAAGGACAAGAAGATTCAAGCAAGCAATTTAGGGTAACCTTTCAGATCTGATTTCATGTGTTATTATATGAATATTTTATTAGATCTATCAATCAAAGTCTTGAATACATTGCATGTTCAATTAGAGAAACCCAGATCCAAGCATTAGGGTTTGTATGTGCACATAGGAATGTTATTATGGCTCAAACCCATCAGTGGTATCAGAGCCTTGATTGGTTTCTATTGAATTGATGCATTGGTTGCTTGATTGTTGATTGCAAAATTCGTTTTTGTCCTTCTGCCTGATGAACTCGGCGAGTACCACTGTGTACTCGGCGAGTAGGCCTCAACTCGGCGAGTACATTGTGGAGCTTCGCGAGTTCGAGCGTCAGAAGGAGCTAGGTTCGGGATTTCTTGTTGTTTATCTTATGGAAACTTGCCTTTATCTTAACGGGTCAATATAAATCCGATTTTAACATATATTTGAGTGTATCATTGACCTAATTGAAGATATTTACCAATAAATTGAATAATAATTTCCTTATGTGATAATTGATTGATTATTATAACTAAATTGGTAAATTGTTTTGCAAGAAACAATTAAATAAATCAAATATGGATAATTATGTGATTAAATGGTTAATTTAAATTATTTGTTATTTGATCCCTTATGTTTTGAAAAGTTTAAAACTTGCCCTCAAGTTTTGAAATTTATGTTTTGTGATTAAAAGTTTAATTTAGACAATTTAAATTTCAAACCGTAGAATTTTACAAGTTTAAAATTCAACCCTATACTAATATAATATTACAAGATTAATATATATATATATATATATATATATATATATATATATATATATATATATATGTATGTATGTATAATTAAAATGCTAGTCTTACCGTTAGTAGGCCTTATTCACGAAGTCGGTCTATAAGGTGGATATAAGATTGCGGCCTATAAAATGGCGCTTAATGGTTGTACACTCACACCCACCGCTTGCTTGATTAGTGGATGGTCGTTAGCCGAACGGGTAGGATATGGCAACTCTGTCTCCTCATTAAAAGTATAATATTAAATACAAAGTAACTACATGTTTTTCAAATTCCCAATCCTAGTTACTTTAGGAAAAGTGAATTGATGCAATCCCATGAAATTACACTTTGCACCCTTGCTAAGAAGTTAGTGGAGCGTGTGTGGTTTACCGGCACAGTAATTGGTTCTAAGCAAAGGTGGAAAAGGGTGATTCATTGTTTATCATAGTTTTATGGAGCGTGTGTGGTTTACCGGCACACCGAATAGGTGACTGTTACAATGAAGGCACCGTGTAGATTTGCATGGTTATTCACACCCACTTTGTGATCCTCGGCATCCTAGTTACAAATGAGAGGGGCATATCGAGATTTAAACATGCCATTGAAAAGTTCAATGAATCTCATCGAGATCTAGGAATTCTAAATGCGCTTAAAACTTAAGGTTATGTTTTGTGGTGGAGAATTAGTGAATCGTCATTCACTTACCTACAAATTGTTTGCATGTTGGATTACGGCATCCCTTTTCTAATATGTAAATAATGTTGTTGGATCCTAGCCCTAATTTTTCTTATTGGGTGATAATTAGGGATTTTAAATTCTAATCAATCTTTGTCCTTTCTATTTGTAGATGTCGAACGCGAACAACGCTGATGCTAGTTCATTCACATTGATGAGCCTTTGCCAAAAGGTGACTTTCGATGGAACGAACTTTAGCAAATGGATAAGATACATCTGGTTTCGTTTAAGGCGGATTTATTAATGTTGAAAGTACTAACATTTCTACTTCCACTACAGATCAACCCTTAGACCAGGCAAAGCATGGAGTCGGAGGACCTGTTGATGTTTCTGTTTCCAATGAACAACCTACTGTTTCTGATGATAAAGTTGATGATGAATCTTGTGATGCCTTTGATGCTTTTGCATCAGATCATGTTGAGTTAAATTTTTTTGAAATATTTTATTATTTGTTTGATAATACTGATGTTCCTGTTTCGAGCACATCTACTTCATATGCAGGTAAAGTAGCAGAATATGAGAACAAGGAGAACACCACTGAATCTGTTGCTTCGAACATCTCCTTGAGCTCTGAATCTGTTGCTTCGAACTCATCTGCTTCTGATCAACCTGTCGTTGAGAAATACAGGCCACCAATTCCAACGCATCAGAGTTCTTGTTGCAAGTGTGCATGTGGGAACAACAAGAGACAAGGCAAGGACACGCCACCAGGGGCAGAAAGAAGCAATTTCGGAGTGAAGAAAAAGACTTGTTTTCACTGTGGAACACCTGGACACATTGCCAAAAACTGTCCAAATCGCGCATACATTCCTTACTCTGCACAAGGTTGGCAGAACGCGCCAAGAGGGAGATACTCCAAAAGAAACCCCTCAAGGTCACGTTCAGACATTGATGACTGGAATGCCAAGAAGGCCAAGAATTCAACTCCCAATGCCAAGAATCAAACTCCAAAGGCCAAGAATCCGAATCCCAAGGGCAAGAAGGGAATGTCGGACAAGAAGTCCAATCCAAGAGATGCTCCCGTGAAGTCAAAATCAAAGTCATCTCAACGGCCGACATCAAGATCAAAAGCAAGTACTGATCCACCCATTGGATTGAAAAAGAAATGGGTTAAACCCAACTACAAATGGGTTCTGAAGGCTCAATCTCCCAAATCAACTAACGATTCTAATATTTATATGTCTTCTGTTTGTGATAAACAGGACATGTCATGGGAGAGAGTGACGTGCAAGGATGACAAAGGTCGACCCAGTTTTAAAATGGACTGGGTTCCAAAGACCAACTAATCTCGCTCTATGTCGGAGCAGCTATGGAGGCATATCATCAAACTTCAGTTTGTTGGTAGTGTCTGTTCCAGGCACATGATAGGGGACATCTCTCAACTGTACAACATTCAGACCTTTGTTTGAGAGTATGTGTCCTTTTGTGGGAAAGGAAGAACGGAAGAGATCACTCATGGGGTTAGTGCTTAATGACATGAAGAATTTGCGGATCTGTTCTGAGATTACGCGTGCTGTTCTCAGACCATCTGGATGCAAATTCAATCGGTGACTTACGGTTTGCGTTTTCTTCTCTATACTCCTGAGTTTTTCTTAACCTGATTCGTTTTAAAGACTAATTTTTGTTTTAGGATTGTTTAAATTTGCGCATTTACTTTCGTTTCTCTCCTATGCACAAATTTAGGGGGAGAAATAAAAACAAAACAAAAATTAGAAAATTTTAAAAATCCAAAAACATTAGAAAATCAAAAAATCAAAAAAATTGTTGGTTATGAAATGTGCTGCTTGAGGGATATGTTCTGGGATGTGATATTATCAAGTGATAACAGGCAACCTGAGTCTGCGTAACGTACCCGAAGTTGAAGGGTCTATGCTCTGGTTTGATGCGTCGGTAGGCACGAAATTTTTTAAAATGGACATGACTAGGCAGAGTTGAACTTAGGAAATTTATAGACTTGACAAATCTTGACCTAGTTAGATCCATTCAGCCTGACAACACGACGCTCGGATAGGTTGAGCAGGGAGATATATATAGGAATCTACTCGTCACATTAATTGAACCCGTACTTGGAACCGTGGTTTAACTTTTCCTCGATGTGCGGATTCTGTCCTTAATTCCGGTTGGATAGGGCGACTGGTAAATTCCGATAAATTAGGTCTGTAGAATATCATTTTCTTTCTTTCCGTCTATTAGTCATATGTTGTCTCCTTTGCGTGACATCCAATCCGACCTGGTACACAACATATGCAACTCTATTTCTCTGCATGTTATATATGTGAAAGACTTCTTATCTGTTAGCCATATATTGTCTCCTCTGTGCGACTTCTAATCCGACCTGGTACACAGCATATGCAACCTTCTACTTCTCAACCCCTCTGAAGTAATAAGTAATAAGTAATAGAATTCTGAATCTATCCTCTCTTTGAATGGTTGTCTGCTCACCCGGTGTAAGGAGTACTCTGGAAGTTCTTGATGGATGGGGCATATCAGGAAGCGGGAAACACGTTCTAGTACACTTAAAATTGAACACATACAGATTGTCTATAGATCTCGCTGCTCAATTTAGGTGGACAATAATATCCCTGGTCATCGTCAGATGAATGGTCCTTAAGATATAGTATCTAAGGAATTAGGATCAGATATAAATTTTAGGTTTCTAAGTTCACTTTGTCTTGTAACAAGTAGTGTGTCCTAAATCTGTCACAATTTTTCGTGTTTAAGTGGACAACAATACCGATGATCGACCAGACAAAGATGTGAATATGAAAGTTGTCGACAAGTGGATAAAAGCTGTCTAAAAACTTTGATCCCAAATCACTCTTAATGTTAGATATCATTTTTATTTTTGTTAAATTTGTCATAGTTTCTTCTAATTTAAATATTAGGGGAGAATTAAAAATTAAAAACAATAAAAAAAATTAGAAAAATTCAAAAATCAAAGAAAAAAAAATCAAAAATCAAAAATCCAAAAATAGTATTATTTCTGTTTTATTTCTTGTTTAGAAAAATCAAAAATCCAAAAATATTTTTGTTTCTGTTTTAATTTGTGTGCTAAGTTTTCCTTTAGTTTTGTTTTGTCTTGAAAAGTAATTTCAGGTATAGATAAGACTCATGGATTTTGTGTTGAAGATTTTTGAGCCAAAACTTCATCTGTGAGCATCGAAGAATTCGCATTCAAAGGAGCAAGAAATGAAGATTATTCTTTTGACATTCAATCTTTCAACCCCAGAAGCAAGGTGAAGCTGCAATTGAAGATTATGTGACGGATTGCATTGAAGCCTCCTCAATCAGTCTGCTGCTGTTGTTGTACCTGCTGAAGTGATCTAGAAGATTTGTTCTCTCTAGTGTTTCTCTCTAATGATTCTCAAGCTAAAAGCACTATCTTTCAAGAATCAGTACGTAAAGCGTCCTCACCCGACGTGCGTTCAATGCCAAATTTTGAAGAAATGCCCATTGCTCAAGATGAAGTCAATTATTGATGATTCATCAAGTTCATCTTGAAGTCGTGAAGAATTCGAAGATTAAAGCTGAAGCCAAAGCTCCCAATGAAGATTATCAAGAAAGCCAACTACTTTTTAGAGGGAGCTTGTTGGGTCATTTAAGAAAAGAAAAGAAAGCTATAAACCAAGGGGGAGATTGTTGGGTCAATATTTTGGTTTATACTTTGCTTTTCTAGGAGATTGTAATTTTCTATAATAATTTATAAGTTTACAGTCAGGAAGTGTCTTTACGACCGTAAACAGAGTTGACGGCCGTAAACCCAGTGTTTACGACCGTAAACCCAGTTTGCGGCCCGTGTGTATATATAGGGGTAAGGGGTGTGAGGAAAAGGGGATGAACACCAAGGAGCTTAAGTGTGTGTATTCTAAGGTGTTCTAGAGAGAGAAACTAGAGAGTGTGTGTTAGTGTGTGTGAATCTTGTATCCGGATCTTCGTTCTAATCATATCATACAAGATTCATATTAATCTTCTTCTCCTTCTCTTCTATTTGATCTGACATCATCCGTTTGATTGGGATTCCGCACCATCAAACGGATCTGATTGATACACAAGCATTTTTGGGGACTTACAGAGATTCAAGAATCGATTGATGAAGGAACCTCTACCGTTGGCGCTCAACCCGAGGAGGAAACTCCGGTTGAACCGATTAACGAGTCCTTACCTCTTAGACGTTCCGAAAGAGTTGTAGTTCAACCCCTGTTTTATGATTTTCATATTACTACCAAAAGGGACACGTATATTAGTGATGGTACACTAATAAATCAAGATGAACCTAATAGCTTTAAGGAAGCCATGGTAGGCCCGGAGTCTGCAAAATGGAAAGAGACAATGGACAGCGAGATCCAATCCATGTATGACAACCAAGTTTGGAATTTAGTTGATAATGTGCCCGGATGTAAGACCGTTGGGTGCAAATGGATCTTCAAGAAGAAGACCGACATGGATGGAAATGTACACACATATAAGGCGCGGTTGGTTGCGAAGGGCTTTACTCAAAATCCCGGAGTTGACTATGATGACACCTTCTCACCAGTTGCGAAGATAAAGTCTATTAGAGTGATGCTAGCTATTGTCGCATTTCATGATTATGAGATTTGGAAAATGGATGTCAACACTGCTTTCCTTAATGGAAAGTTGGCTGAGGATGTTTACATGGCTCAGCCAGAGGTTTTTGTTGATCCGAAGCATCCAAATAGAGTGTGTAAGCTTGTGAAGTCCATTTATGGACTTAAGCAAGCGTCTCACAGATGGAATCTTTGCTTCAATGAGAAAGTCAAAGAGTTTGGATTTGTACGAAGCGAAGATGAATCATGTGTATATGTCAAAGCCAGTGCGAGTATACTCAGCTTTCTCGTTCTGTATGTCGATGACATAGTACTCATAGGAAATGACGTCCCGACACTGCAGGAGGTTAAGTCCTAGCTCGGGAAGTGCTTCGCTATAAAGGACCTCGGAGAGGCTTCCTATATCTTACGAATAAGGATAGTGAGAGAACGAAGTAAGAGACTAATAGGACTTAGTCAGAACACTTACTTAGATAAAGTGCTAAAACGTTCTAGTATGGAAAATTCGAAGAAGGGAGAATTACC
This sequence comes from Lactuca sativa, assembly GCF_002870075.4. NCBI lineage: Eukaryota > Viridiplantae > Streptophyta > Magnoliopsida > Asterales > Asteraceae > Lactuca > Lactuca sativa. Next base: position 153,114,111 of record NC_056623.2, on the reverse strand, counting down.
GATACAAACTAATGCCAAGTTGAGTAAGACTCAAAATCCGAGTACCGAAGCAGAAATAGCAGAAATGAGCCGAGTACCATACGCTTCCGTAGTTGGCTCAATCATGTATGCTATGACTTGTACTCTCCCTGATGTAGCCTTCGCTTTGAGCATGGTTAGTAGATATCAAGGGAACCCTGGCAGAGCCCATTGGATTGCGGTAAAGAATATCCTTAAGTACCTTTGGAGGACGAAGGAATGGTTTTTAGTCCTCGGGGGGAGTGATGACTTGAAGGTGCGAGGGTATAGTGACGCCAACTTTCAAACTAACAGGGACAACTACCGTTCGTAGTCGGGCTGGGTCTTTACTTTGCATAGAGGAGCAGTAACTTGGAAAAGTTCCAAGCAGGAAACTGTAGCTGATTCAACGTGCGAATCAGAGTACATTGCAGCGAGCGAAGCGTCGAAGGGGGCAATATGGTTGAAGAACTTCATTGGTGATCTTGGAGTTGTGCCTGCCATAAAGGAGCCTATGGAAATTTTCTGTGATAATGAAGGAGCGCTTGACTTGACCAAGGAACCAAGGGATCATGGCAGATCTCTTCATATCGACAGAAAATATCATTTCATTGGACATCGAGTATAAGAAGCACACCTCGTGGTTAGGAGGATATCATCAGAAGATAACCCAACAGATCCGCTTACGAAGGGACTGAGTAGGGTTAAGCATTTGCAGCATGCTAGGAGTATTGGACTGAGAGATGATATTAGATTAGATTAGATAATTTTAGAAACTTGTAATAGATAAATGTAATTAACATTTGTTAATTAAATAAAGGAGTATTATTTATAAGTAAAGCTACTGTCTTATGTTAATTATTTAACTATTGTTTCACTTTGCATGTTTTGACTTCCTGAATAATTGAGTTATTTAGAATAATCGAATTATTCAAACAATCCACAATCATTCATATGTTGGAAGTAGGTATGAATGAAGATTGTCATGAATTGGTGTGTAGGTTGTCTAAATGGTATTAGACATAGCAAAAGTTTGCTGCAACGTTCATGAGTGGTTATGAACTAGTTTTGAGCATTGGAACAAACCCGTGCTTGCTGGAATCACCTTATGGAATGTGACGAAAAGGTTGATCACAGGACGATAATATCATATGGTCTTAAAACCTAGATATATGGTTTGTTATTTGTTAATTGATTGTACATTGATAATGCGAAACCGCATCAGTAAATTGATGTTATAAAACGCATTGTTGTGTATAAGTGATTAATGAATAAGTAAATGCATATAAGTCAAAGTTTATTTGTTACTTTTATCCTAAGAGGGTAAAACCGATATCTCGGCCGCTCGATGATTTGATTTGACTTATGTGTTGGGCCCGGTCAGAACTAAATTGATGTGTTCGATTAAGTTCTATGTCAAATAAATCTGAGATCGAGAAACCAACTGCTGGACAATTGGTTCCATAGAATTGTCCGCATGATATCTAAACAGAGGACTGTACGATCCCTTATCTAAAGGACAAAGTTGATAAGATCAGAGTTTGACAGCGTCTTTGAGAGCTACGATTGCTAATCGTATTATGCTTGTATATAGTAACTAGACTTATCCAAGTGGGAGACTGTTGGAATAGTGTCTAAGGCTGCAACTATATTTGGCAAGTATTTGATCCGATTGTGCATGGTCCTTTTGGGTTGCCTTCACCATAGCAACTTAACAGGATGATTTATAATGAGAGAAGAAATATTATTAATATATTATGAGAATAATATAAGGAATAATAATATTGTTATTTGATTAATATAAGTCATAAATTAGTTAGGAATTAATTTGGTGACTTAAAGAGATTAATTAAATAAAAGGGCATAAACTGTCAATTGTATGATAGTTGTATTTTGAGCAGTGATCCTTAATAGATAAGGGGTGGACGGTTTTAGGGTTTGGAAGGACCTAGAAATCGTCCAAGGCTTATCAATAAGGGGATTGGATTGCTTAGGGCTTAAGTTATCCAATTAGGGTTTTAGGGTGAAACCCTAGGAGGCTCACTAGTATAAATAGACCCATGGGGTCAAGGAAATCGGCACTCTTGCAATAGAAGAAACCCTGGCCGATTTCTTGTCCTCCCGTCTCTCTTTCTACTCATCCTCTTGCTAGTTGGTACTTGTAAGCCATTAGATGAGTGACATTTGTGACTCTAAGCTCCATGGACAAGAAGATTCAAGCAAGCAATTCAAGGTAATCTTTCAGGTCTGATTTCATTTGTTATTATATGAATGTTTTATTAGATCTATCTGATGGGTTTTGAGCATTCTAACACTTCCTAAGTGTACATGCAACCCTAATAACCTTGAATCTATGTTTTCTCTATATACATGCAAATTTCTTTTTCAAGGTTATTTCCTAACTAGCATGGCATGGAGAATAAATAAAATATAAAACTAGTAGAAATACATACCTTGATGTTGCTTGGATTCCTTCAAGACTTTGTGAGCCTAGCACCCCAAATGTTGTGCCTCAAATGCTTCACACAACACTACAAAACTTGGAATAACTTGAGAGAATACTTCTAGCACTCAAAATCGGTTATGCCCTCTCTAGTAACACTAGGTCACGATTTTTCTAACTAAAGGGTTCCTTTTATAGTGGTGTCACAATTAGGGTTTCATTAAGAAGACCCATAATTGTCATGACTCTTCATTTCTCATGACCCATGGGTTTGTAACTCCCATGGACTATCCATGGAGCTCCAAATGGTTACATCCATAACCCATAAACCATGGATCATTAATTCACCATAAAAGAATTGATGATTGTCATAATCAACCCTATCTATTTAATTAGTATCACTTTGATCACCAAATTAATACTAGATTAATACTAATTAAATAACACTATTATTAATATATTAGAACATATAATATATTAATAATCATAAGTGCCATATTCTTTCATTTAGTCTATCCAAGTATTGCAATGCCATGCAACCCAAATGGACCATGCCGGGTTAGATCAAGTACACACCAAAATAAAGTTATGGACTTAGACACTATATCCAACAGTCTCGCACTTGGATAAGTCTAATAACTATATTTGCAAATATGACTTCGAAATCTGACTAGCAATCGTAGCTCTTTCAAAGTATCTTGGAACTGAGATGATGATGATACGCCATTTAAGATAAGTGATCATATAATCCTCTGCTCTCATGATATCAGCCGGACAAACACATGGAACATGGTCTTACTTATTGTACAGCATTTGTTTCTCGATCTCCGATTTGTTTCGGCATAGAACTAAATTGAACACATCAATTAGGTTATGACTGGGCCCGGTACATAGGTCAAAACCAAATCATCGAGGGGCCTAGATATCGCTTTTATTTCTAGAAGGAACAGATAAACTTCGACTGATATGCTTGTACTAACTATTTGTTGAATTACTTACAAAGGCACGTTTTATAACATCGAGTTACCAATGCGTTTTCGTACAATCAATGAATAACCAACTCATAGTCAACAACTCATATCTCTAGGTTTGAAGATTTATATGATATTACCGTCTCACGATCACTCGAGATAAATTCCATGATGTGATGCAAGTGAGCGTGGGTTGAATCCAATACTCAGCCCTTATGAGTACTCATGAATGTTGTAGCAACCATTGCATTGTCTAAAGCACTTTAGACAAATCATACAAGCCAAATTCATGACAGTCTTTAATCAATACTTACTTCCAAAGTTTGACCGACTGTGCATGGTTTGAATAATAACATGATTATTCTGGAAGTAAAAACATGCAAAATTGAAACATAGTAAACAATCAACACAAGATAGTAACACCTTACTCATAAATAAATAAAAACTTTTATTTATCATCAAATGTCCATTACATTTTACAAATTTCAGGAATCTAATTATTTAAACTAATATCATCCTTCAGCCCAATGCGCCTTGCATCTTGTAAATGATTAACCCTGCTCAGTCCCTTCATGAGGGGATCTGCCGGGTTCTCATCTGATGATACCCTCTTTTCCACGAGGAGTCCTTCTTCTATTCTATGTCTGATGAAATGGTATTTTCTGTCAATGTGCCTAGATCTCCCGTGATCTCTTGGTTCTTTCGCCAAAGCAGCCGGACTTTCACTGTCACAGAAAATTTCCATTGGCTCCTTTATAGCTGGCACAACTCCAAGGTCTCCGATTAAGTTCTTTAGCCATATCGCCTCTTTTGCTGCCTCGCTTGCTGCTATGTACTCTGATTCACAAGTCGAATCAGCTACTGTGTCCTTCTTGGAACTTTTCCAAGTAATTTCTCCTCCATTTAGGATAAAGACCCAGCCTGACTGAGAGCGGAAATTATCCCTTTCAGTTTGAAAGCTAGCATCACTATATCCTTCCACTCTCAAGTCATCACTGCCTCCGAGGGTAAGGACACAGTCCTTAGTCCTCCGCAAATACTTGAGAATGTTCTTTACCGCTGTCCAGTGTGCCTTTCCAGGGTTCCCTTGATATCTACTGACCATGCTCAATGCAAAGGCCACATCAGGGCGAGTACAGGTCATAGCATACATGATCGAGCCCATAGAGGAAGCATATCGTATCTGACTCATCTCAGCTATCTCAGCCTCTGTACTCGGACTCTGAGTCTTACTTAGCTTTGCATTACTTTGGATTGGTAACTCTCCTTTCTTGGAATCTTGCATACCGAACCTCTTCAGTATTATATCCACATAAGTACTTTGACTAAGTCCAATTAGTCTCTTACTCCTATCTCTCAATATCCTTATCCCTAGGATATAGGCAGCTTCCCCAAGGTCCTTCATAGCAAAACACTTCCCAAGCCAGGCCTTAACCTCCTACAAAGTTGGGATGTCGTTTCCTATGAGAAGTATGTCATCCACATACAACACTAAGAAGCTAACTATGCTCCCACTAGCCCTGACATACACACAAGACTCATCCTCACTCCTAGAAAACCCGAACTCTTTGACTTTCTCATCAAAGCAAAGATTCCACCTGCGAGATGCTTGTTTCAATCCATAAATGGATATTTCTAGCTTACACACTCTATTAGGGTATTTTCGATCGACAAAACCCTCTGGCTGAGCCATGTAAACATCCTCAGCCAACTTCCCATTAAGGAAAGCGGTTTTGACATCCATTTGCCATATTTCATAGTCATGAAATGCAGCTATGGCTAACAACACTCTAATAGACTTAATCTTAGCTACTGGTGAGAAGGTCTCACCATAATCAACTCCCGGAGTTTGAGTAAAGCCCTTCGCAACCAGTCGCGCTTTATAAGTGTGTACTTTCCCATCGATGTCGGTCTTCTTCTTGATGATCCATTTGCACCCAACTATCTTACGACCTGGTACATTGTCAACCAAGTTCCAAACTTGATTGTCATACATGGACTGAATCTCACTGTCCATAGCCTCCTTCCATTTCGTAGACTCAGGGCCTACCATGGCTTCCTTATAATTAATAGGTTCATCCAAATCTATCAGTGTACTATCACTGATAAATGTATCACCTTTAGTGGTGATGTGATAACCATAATAAAATTCAGGTGTGTTCCTAACCCTAGTGGAACGTCTTGGAGGTACAGACTCATCTATCGGCTCAACAAGAGTTTCCTCCACAGGTTGGCTGACAGCATTTGAGGTTCCTTCACCACTTGACTCTTGAAGCTCTTCAAGGTCAATTTGCCTCCCACTGTCCCCTTGGTTTATGAATTCTCTCTCATGAAAGACTCCTCTTCTTGCTACAAAGACCACATTGTCATTGGGTCTGTAGAAGAGGTAACCAAAGGATCTCTGTGGGTAGCCGATGAAAATACACCTCTCGCTTCGGGGCTGAAGCTTGTCATGAGTCTCACGCCTCACAAAAGCTTCACAACCCCAAATCTTGATGTGGTCCAAATTGGGCACTTTCGCAGTCCACATCTCGTGAGGTGTTTTGGCAACCTTTTTAGTAGGGACTAGATTAAGGATATGGGCGGCAGTCTCTAAGGCATACACCCAAAAAGAGATTGGTAACGAAGCTCGACTCATCATGGAATGAACCATATCCAACAGGGTTCGATTACGCCTCCCAGCTACACCATTCAACTGTGGTGTCCTGGGAGGTGTCAATTGTGAGACAATCCCACATTCCTTAAGATAGTCAAGGAACTCAATGCTAAGATACTCTCCTCCCCGATCGGATCGGAGCATCTTGATGTTCCTGCCCAATTGATTCTCAATTTCCTGTTTAAACTCTTTGAACTTTTCAAAGGTTTCTGACTTATGCTTGATTAAGTAAATATATCCATATCTACTATAATCATCAGTAAAAGTCACATAATAACGATTAGCATCCCTTGTAGCAACTCTGAAGGGCCCACACACATCCGTGTGTACAAGGTCCAACAAACCTTCACCCCTATCACAATTACCTGTGAAGGGTGACTTTGTCATTTTTCCAAGTAAACAAGACTCACGAGTATCATCTGACTTGAGGTCAAATGATTCCAAGACTCCAGCCTTTTGGAGTTGGCCTATGCGCTTCTTGTTAACATGTCCAAGACGACAATGCCACAAGGATGCTTTATCCAAGCTATCAGAAGAATCAATATACAACACATTATTTCCTAAATTCTCTACAACATTCACGGCTTCATATACACCACCACAAGGTATTGCTTTAAAGTAAAATACATCATTGTAATAAACATTAATAGCACCATTTTTATTATCAAATGAAAATGTAAAACCTTGTTTGTACAAGCCATGAAAAGAAATAATATTTCTCGCCATTTCGGGCGAGTAACAACACTTATTCAAATCTAACATTAACCCATTATTAAGCAATAAAGAATAAACTCCTATCTTGGTAACAGGTGATGCTTTCCTGTTGCCCATGACTAAGTTTATCTTCCCATGCTCCACTTGGTCACTTCTTCTTAGTGCCTGCAAATCAGTACAAATGTGAATACCACACCCTGTATCAAGCACCCAAGAATTAGCATTAGATGAGTTGTTAGACAATATTGTGTAAATACTTGCATGGATGGGTTTAACCTTCCCATCCATTACATCTTGCAGATATTTGGCGCAGCTTCGCTTGAAGTGTCCCTTATCTTGGCAATAGAAGCATTGTGCTTCCTTTGGGTTCGAAGAAGGAGTAATGGGACCTTTCTTTGTCCCACTTGAAGAGGAACCATCAAGAGTCTTACCCTTGGTACCCTTTGAAGGGATTTTCCTCTTCTTACCCTTCCCTTGCCCAATTGCAAGAACAGGGGCTGTTAAAGGAGTAGAAGTAGCAACCGCTTTACCCTTAAGGCCATTTTCAGCTGTCCTTAAGAGTCCTTGAAGTTTGCTAAGAGTGACTTCCTCCTTGTTCATATGATAAGTCATACGAAACTGATCATAACTTTGAGGTAAGGAATGGAGAATGATGTCAATCGCCAATTGCAACCGGTCAACGAACCTCTGCAGCTTCTGCAAGTGACCGGTGATGGGTTCACCATCCTTCATCCTTGCGGGTATCATGGAGGAAATGATTTCATACCTCTCTTGACGCGCGCTCTGATGGTACCTTTCCATCAGATCTAGGTGCATCTCATAGGGATATAAATCTTCATAAGATTTTTGGAGTTCCGGAGTCATTGTGGCCATCATGATGCAGGACACCTTGGTGGCATCCTTTTCATGTGCAATGAACTCCGCATGCTCTTCTGGAGTAGCAGTGGCTTCATTAACAACCTTAAGCTCCCTGTCAAGGACATATTCTTTGTCCTCATAGCGGGAAATCATCCTAATGTTTCCGATCCACTCATTAAAGTTGGATCCATCAAAGATGACCTTACCACATAAGTTCATTAGGGAAAAGGAGCCTGTCGGGTTTGAGCCAACAACGTTATTGGAAGACATCTGGAATAAAAGGAAGATAAGTTTCATTAGGATTAAGAGTCCTTAATAGCTCACCCAAATGAAATATTAAGGCTAGGATGCAACAAACTATTTATAGGTGGAAGAGGAATGCCGTAATCCACACTATAAAATATTTGAAGGTAGGTAAATGACGATTTACCAATTTCCACCATAAGACTAAATATTTTATTATTAGGTTTTGTTGTTTTTGAAACTCCTAGATCTTTTGAGATACATTGAACTTTTCAATGGCATGTTTGAATCTCGAATGTGCCCTCTCAAGTTTGTGACTAGGATGCCGATGATCACAAACAAGGTGTGAATAACCATACAAATTGACTTGGTACCCTTAACAATATTACCTAATCGATGTGCCGGTTAACCACACACGCTCCACCGATCTATAATAAAGTCAAGTTACCCTTTGCCACACTTACTAGTCCATGTTAGTGTGCCGGTTAACCACACACGCTCCACTAACGACTTGGTAAGGTACAAAGTGTAATTTTATGGGCTAGCACCAAATTCACATTTTTCTGAAAGTAACTAAGATTGGGAATTTATAATATATAGTTACTTTATAATTCATTATACTTTTAATGAGAATTTAAAGTCATATCCTACCCGTTCGGCAAACGACCCTCCACCGATCAAGGAAGCGGTGGGTGAGAATGGACACCCATTAAGTCACCATTTTATAGGCAACAACCTTATACCCCCCCTTATAGACTGGCTTCGTGAATGAGGCCTACTAGCGGTAAGAACGACATATTCTTATACATATCTATATAATAAAATTATAATAATAGTATAAGTGTTGATTTTTAAACTTTTTAAAAATCTAAGGTTTAATTTGGAATTAAAGTATTAGAGTGTAAGACTTTTCAAATTCCAAAACTTGAGGGCAAGAATTGAGACTATTCCAAATCTCTTCAATTTGTAACTTATGAGTTTTAATGGTTCATAAAAATGAAGACTCTTCATTTTATGAAACCTCTTTAGTTCTTTAATCATAATTTAAAGAAGTGACTTTTGGTTATCCATAACTTGAGGACAAGTTATGAACACCATCATTACAATTAAGATCATGAATTAAACACACATGGAGGTTACGCATAATTCCTATGATCTTCTAAAAACTCATAAGAACACAAATTCATGCCAAGCAATTTCATGAATCATATTAACATATACAATTCTTGAAAATTGATAAAAGTCATGTGAAAATGGGTTAACATAATCATTATAATTTGGAAAAATAGTTTTTACAAGTCCAAAACAGATTGGGATAATGATTTTAATCCATTTCCAGCAACAAAACACGAAAAGACTGCCTAGCACGCACCTACTCGTCGAGTGCATGATCCTAATCGATGAGTAGGATGAATTTGTACATGGACTCGACGAGTCCTCCCCATGAACTTGGCGAGTCCAGTCGACAGTGAGCAGAATTTTCGATTTTCAAGCAGTTTTGCATCAAGTATACAGAAAATAATCCTTGGCTCTGATACCACTGATGGGTTTTGAGCATTCTAACACTTCCTAAGTGTACATGCAATCCTAATAACCTTGAATCTATGTTTTCTCTATGTACATGCAAATTTCTTTTTCAAGGTTATTTTCTGACTAGCATGGCATGGGGAATAAATAAAATATAAAACTAGTAGAAATACATACCTTGATGTTGCTTGGATTCCTTCAAGACTTTGTGAGCCTAGCACCCCAAATGCTGTGCCTCAAATGCTTCACACAACACTACAAAACTTGGAATAACTTGAGAGAATACTTCTAGCACTCAAAATCGGTTATGCCCTCTCTAGTAACACTAGGTCACGATTTTGCTAGTCAAAGGGTTCCTTTTATATTGGTGTCACAATTAGGGTTTCATTAAGAAGACCCATAATTGTCATGAATCTTCATTTCTCATGACCCATGGGTTTGTAACTCCCATGGACTATCCATGGAGCTCCAAATGGTTGCATCCATAACCCATAAACCATGGATCATTAATTCACCATAAAAGAATTGATGATTGTCATAATCAACCCTATCTATTTAATTAGTCTCACTTTGATCACCAAATTAATACTAGATTAATACTTGATCAATACTAATTAAATAACACTATTATTAATATATTAGAACTTATAATATATTAATAATCATAAGTGCCATATTCTCTCATTTAGTCTATCCAAGTATTACAATGCCATGCAACCCAAATGGACCATGTCGGGTCGGATCAAGTACATACCAAATAAAGTTATGGACTTAGACACTATATCCAACACTATCAATCAAAGTCTTGGATACATTGCATGTTCAATTAAGGAAACCTAGATCCAAGCATTAGGGTTTGTATGTGCACATAGGAATGTTCTTATGGCTCAAACCCTTCAAGCACGACTTAGCAATACATGGTGCCACTGTTACTTCTCCGAAGCATCCACATACTGAAAGAACTATTAGTGTTCCTTCTTTTTTACCAACTCAATCCGTTCGGACTGAACCTGGTAATCCAGTTCAAATTCAACATGTCTCTCGTGGACGCGGTAGATCACAATCTTTTTCTATGCAATCGCCTTCATGTCATATTTGTGGAAGGAATCATCCAGGCCAATGCAAAATAGACAAGGAATCCATTGTCTGTTATGGATGTGGAGAAAAGGGTCATATAAAGCCAACTTGCCTAAGAAAGGATGTTACTTGCTATGCATGTGGTATTACTGGCTACAAGAAGCATTTTTTCCCTACTCTGACTAGTCAGATGACGGGAATTCAAGCTTCTGTTCAACAACCGGCGAGAAGCCAAGTCCCTGTTCAACAATCAAAGGGTACTCCAACTAAAAAGGAAGAGGTGTAAAAAGCTAAGGTTCGTGCATTCCAGATTACCTCAGAGGAGGCATGCAAGGTCCCAAATGTTGTGACGGGTACATTTCTTGTCAACTCTATACCTGCTCACATCTTATTTGATTCTGGTGCCTCCGATTTTTTTGTGTCTTACGAATTTGTACATTCCTTTCAAATTGCTTGCTTTGTACTCGCGCAACCATTTCACGTAGATACTGCGGGAAGTATATCATTACTTGCTGATAAAGTCTATAGGGATTGTGTCATAGAAATTGAAGGCTATACTTTTCTTGCTAACCTGATCCCTATCTCCTTGCCCAACTTTGATATTATTCTCGGCATGGATTGGTTATCAAAGAACCATGCAGAACTCTTGTGCTATGAAAAGATAGTCTGCATTCCTATTGAAGGGGAGAATCCTATCTATGTCTACGGTGAACAAAGACTCTTAAAAATAATATCTTTCCTTAAAGCTCGTAAATTCATATCGAAAGGGTGTTCCATCTATCTGGCCTACACAGTTGATGTCTCAAAAGAAGAGAAGAAAATTGTAAATGATGTTCTCGTTGTTAACGAATATCCTGATATTTTCCCCGATGACTTGCCTGGCCTTCCTCCAGATAGGCAAGTAGAGTTCCAAATTGACCTTGCGCCTGGTGCTGCTCTGATTGCAAAGACTCCTTATCGTCTTGCGCCAGCTGAGATGAAAGAAATGATGATCCAACTGCAGGAACTACTTGACAAGGGTTTCATTCGACTGAGTACGTCTCTTTAGGGTGCTCTGGTACTGTTTTTCAAGAAGAAATATCGATCGATGCGGATGTGCATTGATTATCGTGAGCTGAATAAGGTGACTATCAAGAACAAGTACCCACTACCTCGCATCGACGATTTATTCGATCAACTTTAGGGTGTTACCTATTTCTCAAAGATTGATTTAAGATCTGGCTATCATCAGTTGAAAGTTCACGAGCAGGATGTACCGAAGACTGCTTTTCGTACTCGATATGGGCATTATGAATTCCTTGTTATGCCGTTTGTTTTAACAAACGCTCCTGCTGTATTCATGGATATAATGAATCGGGTATGCCGCCCAATGCTCGATAAATCAGTCATCGTATTCATTGATGATAATCTAATCTATTCTAAGTCTGAAGCTGATCATGCCATTCATATTCGTGCGGTATTGGAACTTCTTCGAAAGGAGAAACTATACGCTAAATTTTCGAAATGTGTATTTTGGCTTCACCAGGTTCAATTTCTCGGCCATGTTATTTGTAGTGATGGTGTATCCGTAGATCCTATCAAAATCGAAGTCATTCAAAATTGGGAAGTGCCCCGTAATGCTTCCGAACTTCGCAGTTTCTTGGGTCTCGCAGAATATTACCTGAGATTCATTAAAGACTTTTCTCGTATAGCCGTACCTCTCATGAGTCTTAGATGGAAGGAAGTGAAGTTCGAATGGGGTGAAGCCCAAGAAAAAGCTTTCTCAACTTTAAAAGATCTTTTGACTCATGCTCCAATCTTATCACTCCCAGAAGGTGATGATGATTTCTCCGTATATAGCGATGCTTCAAGATTGGGACTCGGTTATGTGCTGATGCAACGTGGAAAAGTAATAGCCTATGCCTCAAGCCAATTGAAAGATTATGAAAAGAATTATCCCACTCATGATCTCGAACTCGCTGCAGTGGTATTTGCCCTAAAACTTTGGAGGCATTATCTTTTTGGTACAAAGTGCCAATTATTTATCGACCACAAAAGTCTCAAGTACATATTCAGTCAGCAAACTTTGAATATGAGACAACAACGAGCCATGGAGCTGATCAAAGATTATGATTGTGAAATTCTATATCATCCTGGAAAAGCTAATGTGGTTGCTGATGCACTTAGCAGAAAGGTTTATCACAATAGTATGTGTTATGCTATTACTCATACTACAGTAAAATTCACTATTTTAGATGAATTAGAGAAATGGCAAGAAGAGGCCCTAAAGCCAGAAAATGTGAAGAAAGAAGGGATGATACATTATAATGATGATTTACTTGATGATCCGTGAGGATTAAAAGTATTCAAGAATCGGCTGTGGATTCCAAAGATTGGTGGATTGAGACAGAAGATTTTAGATGAAGCCCATAAATCTAAACTGTCAATCCATCCTGGTACAAGTAAAATGTATTATGATGTAAGAGCTGATGATTGGTGGTCTGGATTAAAGAAAGACATTAGAAGATATGTACAGGAATGCTTATTATGCTTACAAGTCAAAGCAGAGCACCAAAAGCCTTATGGAACCCCAGAAAGTCTTAGTGTTCCTGTATGGAAATGGGAAGAATTTTCCATGGATTTCATTACCAAATTGCCAAAGACTGCTAGACAGCATGATAGCATTTGGGTAATCGTCGACCGCCTGACTAAAAGCGCTTATTATCTTGCCATGCATGAAACGGCTCCAATGGAGAAATACGCACAAGTGTACTTGGATGAAATTGTGGCAAGACTTGGTGTGCCACTAAAGATCATTTCCGATCGTGATACTCGCTTCACTTCTCACTTTTGGGCGAGTATGTAGCATAAATTAGGATCTCAAGTTGCTCTCAGCACAGCTTATCATCCCCAGACATATGGTCAAACGGAGAGAACAATCCAAACAGTATAAGATATGCTTCGTGCATATGTCTTGGAGTTCGGTGGTAACTGGGATAAATACTTACCTCTTGTCGAATTCTCGTATAATAATAGTTACCATGCTTCAATCAAAATGCCTCCATATCAAGCATTATATGGTCACAAGTGTCGTACTCCATTATGTTGGCGAGACATAGGATATAAGATCCTTCGATGCCCTGAAATGATTCAAGACACCACCGACAAAATTCAAATCGTACGAGAAAGAATCAAAGCAGCCCAGGATCGACATAAGTCCTATACAGAAAAGAGAAAACGACCCATAGAATTCCAAGTGGGTGATTTCGTGATGCTGAAAGTATCCCCATGGAAAGGGCTTATGAGATTTGGCAAGAAAGGAAAGTTAAGTCCCAGATTTGTTGGTCCTTTAAAAATCTCCATAGAATTGGAAAGCAAGCATACCTTTTAGAATTACCTGAAGATTTGGCAGGTATTCATGATGTGTTTCATGTGAGCTATCTGTGCAAATGCTTGAGCATCAATGATGAGACAGTTCCATTATCCGAGGTGAAATTGGATAATAAGTTAAGATATGTAGAAGAGTTGGAAGAGATCATGAATGAAAGAACAACTAATCTACGTAATAAAGAAGTGGAGTTGGTGCTTGTCAAGTGGAAACACCATCGAGGCCCAATTTATACTTGGGAAAATAAGAATGAGATAAGAGCAAAATATCCCCATTTATTTTAATCGATGTAATTTCGGGGACGAAATCCTCAAAAGGAGGAGGTATTTGTAACATACACGTTTTGAAATCGTGTTTTAAGGAAATAATATTATTAAATATTATGTGAATTTGAATGTTGAGTTCTAACAGATAGTTTTTAATAGAATTGAAGTAAAACTATGCTTAGAATCATTCAGAAAGTATTGGAAGTCTTATGAGATTCCAATCAAATGTCAAATAGTGAAATTTAATGAAAATATAAAATTTAGAATAAGTAAAATTTTATTATTGAAAGTAGTAGACGTAGTATTCGTTAAACCGAGAAGTTCGATAAAAAAAACGCCAAAATCTGACTTCATATGAGGAAGTTATGATTTTTCGAAGTTTTAGCTTAGCAGTAGATAGCTAAAAACTCGAATTTTAGATCTAGTGCTTTTTATCCGACACAACCTAAACGAGAATTGAAGGTCTCGTCATTTGTAATACAACGGTAAAAAGTCTGACGAAAACGGACGTCAGATGAAGAAGTTATGAATTTTTAACGGATTTTCCTGTCCCAATCTGTTAAAACTAATAATATTAAAATTAAATTCAAAATTAGCCGACGAAGTCTAAACGAAAGTTATAGAACATAATTCTAGCTACGCATGCATATAAAGAACGTCAAATACAGAGCTCGTATGTGAAAGTTAAGGATTTAACAAGATTTTGCACATTTTTCGAGAAATTTTGCATGAATAGTACTACCACGTCATCCCTCGCATGCAGCCTCAACGTGGCATCTTCTGATTGGGTCCTAAGGAACACTGTCAGGGAAACTAATCTGGTAACCATCATCGGTATCTTTCAACCGGTAACCAACATCGGTATCTTTCAACCGGTAACTAGGGACTATTTCACCCCTACTACTAGCATACAATCAACAGATACAAGCATACAGTCAGGCATATCCGGGTATTGACCTACCCTTGGGTCCTAAGGAACACTGTCAGGGAAACTAATCCCTACCATACTCATAACATATTACCCAGATAAACCTCATAACCAACACATAACCAGACCAATATAATTATCACAAAGACCATTATCTTCTAAATACCCCTTTTGGTGGGCTGGCATTATGGCCTTAGACCCACCCCTACTGGAAGGTAACTCACCTCAATATCGTGTAGTGTCTGAACTATCCTCGGTGCGCAAGTTGATTCCCTACCACTCCTCGATCCATACACGACAACCTTCAGTTAAACACACATCACATACAACCCTAAGCATGGTCAGTCCAAGTTCAGTCAAAGTCAGCATTGGTCAAAGTCAACATTCATTTGACCTGACTAGCCGAGTTGGCCTACCAACTCGTCGAGTCCATGCTTCTCTAATCCCACACAAAACCCCGACTCCACTCGTCGAGTCTAGCAAAAACTCGACGGGTTCTCCTTCAATAATAACATCAGGACCATCTTCATCCGACTCGTCGAGTTCCTTCTTGAACTCGTCGATTTCATCTCCAACTTAAGAACTTGTCCAGTCTATGACTCGCCAAGTTGTATCAACAACTTGTCGAGTCCATCTTCAAAGATTGGGAGATTGCTACGAACTCGCCGAGTCTGCTCATTCCACTTGCCGAGTCCTATGGCTTCCAGGTCCCTTTTCACGTCTAAACCCACAAGGGACTTCCTTCCTAACACTTATCCATTCGTCAAAAGGGTTTGGTGCACAATGGTCACCGAATCGTCGAGTGCCAAGAACAACTCGCCGAGTCCAACCTTGACCAATTCCATACAGCTGATTTAAATGAGGTCTAACACACCAAAACCATAGATCTTGCCTCATAATGTCCATTTTATACATAAAGTTCCAAACTTGATGCACATGCATGGGTTTTTTAGCTCAAAAATCCATATAAAGCTCCTACAATGTGCATGGGGCTCTCATGGCCGTAAAGTTGGCACCTTTATGCCAGGAGACCGCTCGTAAGGCCTAGATCTGAAGTCAAAACTCACTCAACACTTCCAAATCCGAAAAATGACTTAGAAATTCATGAACATCCCAAGTTAAAGATGAATAAAGACATCGATGAGTCAAGACAGGGGCATTATACCTTGAAGCTGCTGATAATGAAGTAAGATCTCCGGATCTACAAGCCCCAACTCGATTTCCAAGCTCCTTTCTTCCTTCCAAGCTTTACAATTCACACAAGAACACCTAAAATGGCCTTAACTTACACACAAACAACTAGGGTTCGATATGAAGCTTTCAAGAGAGTGTTATGGACAAGGGATGCTAAGTTAAGTTGTTTATATAGGGTGCAAACCCTCAGATTTTGGGTTTCCCTTAACCAGCACCTACTCGCCGAGTCAGTCTCCCGACTCGTCGAGTCGGTCACTTAAAATGTCCGCAGCCACGTTCCTACTCGACGAGTTGATCCTCTAACTAGTTGAGTCCCATAGAAAAATACATGTACTGAAGAAAACATACCAGGTGTTACAAATCTCCCACACCTATTTTAGACTTCGTCCTCGAAGTCTGCCGCTCAATCCTGAAAAAGCTCTGGGTAATGCTCCCTCATCTCGTCCTTCGGCTCCCATGTCCATTCCGAGCCCTTTCGATGCTCCTACTGAACCTTTACCAGATCCACCCTCTTGTTTCGCAGAACCTTTGACTTCCTGTCAAGAATTGCCACCGGTCTCTCGATGTACTTCAGGCTGTCGTCAACCTGAATATCCTTCATGGGTACCACGTCTGATTTGTCCACTAAACATTTCCGTAACTGGGTGACATGAAAAGTGCTATGAATCTGACTGACTTCGGCTGGCAGATCCATCCTGTACGCAACCTTGCCCACTCGGGCTATAACCCTGATAGGTCCGATATACCTGGGACCCAGCTTGCCCCGCTTCCTGAATCGGATGACACCCTTCCAAGGTGACACCTTCAGGAGAACCATATCCCCGACCTGGAATTCCATGTCTGATCGGTGCTGTTGGATCCTCTCCATAGTCTTGAGTACCACTTTGGTACTCCCCATAACGCTCTGACCAACCTCACCCCAACATGTCGGGGTCCTGCACTTCCTCCCGTACAAAATCTCGAAGGGAGGACGGTCAATACTCGCGTGATAGTTGTTGTTGTACGAGAACTCAGCCAAGGGAAGGTAAGTATCCCAACTACCTCTGAAGTCTAAGACACACGCCCACAACATATCTTCCAAGGTCCAGATGGTCTGCTCACTCTGTCCATCTGTTTGCGGGTGAAAAGCGATGCTAAAATGCAGACGAGTTCCCAGCTCGTCATGGAACTTCTTCCAGAACCTGGAAGTAAACCGAACGTCCCTTTCTGAAATCACCGATACTAGCACCTCGTGCCGCACGACCACCTCCCTGATATAAATGTCGGCCAAGTTTTCGGCCGAAATACTCTCTTGAATCGGGATAAAATGGGCGCTCTTGGTCAATCAATCGACGATGACTCAGAACGAATCCGATCCCCGCACTACCCTGGGAAGCTTTGTGATAAAATCCATCGTGATGTCTTCCCATTTCCACAACGAAATATACAACGATTGCATCTTTTCGTGAGGTCTCTGATGCTAGGCTTTGACCTTCCTGCAGGTCAAGCACCGCTCTACGTTCCATGTCACATCCCACTTCATGCAGGGCCACCAATAGTCCAGACGAAGATCCCTATACATCTTCGTCGCCTCGGGGTGAATGGAGAATCAAGATTTGTGCGCCTCCTCCATAAATACCTGGTGCACACCCCCATGATACGGGACCCACACCCTACGGTGCAGAGACAACAGCCCCTGACTGGCATAATCAAAGGAGGAAGCCTGACCCACAACCCGTTCGCTCTTCTAATGTTTCTCCTTCATGGCCTCCTGCTGGGCCTCCCGAATCCACTCCAATAGCGGAGTCACCACTGTCATCCTCATACAGATATCCTTGATTAGTGCTGCCTTGCGGCTAAGCGCATCAGCCACAACATTGGCCTTTCCTGGGTGGTAAAGGATCTCGCAATTGTAGTTCTTTACCACGTCCATCGACCGACGCTACGTCATGTTCAGATTCAATTGATCCATAAGGTACCTCAAACTCTTGTGGTCCGTGTAGATAGTACAACGAACCCCATAGAGGTAATGACACCAAATCTAGAGGGCGAACACAACATCCCCCAACTCCAAATCATGCTTCGGGTAACTCGTCTCGTGAGGCTTCTGCTGCCTCGACGCGTAGGCGATGACATGACCTCTCTGCATAAGAGCTGCGCCCAAACCTGAGATGGACGCATCGCAATATACAACAAAATCCTCCATGCCCTCTAGCAGGGCTAAGATTGGTGAATTGCACAATCTCTGTCTCAGAGTCTCGAATGCGGCCTGCTGCTTAGGCCCCCAACGAAAGACCACTACTTTCCTTGTTATCCTGGTCAGGGGTACGTTTATCTTCGAGAAATCCTCGATGAATCTCCGATAGTATCCGGCTAATCCTAGGAAACTCCGAATCTCAGATGGAGACTTCGAAACTTCCCATCTCATCACAGCCTCCACTTTGGTCGGGTCCATTGAAAACCCGTACTGGTTGACGAGGTGCCCAGGAACTGCACCTCGTGCAATCAGAACTCACACTTAGAGAACTTAACATACAAGTTCTCCCCCCTCAAAGTCTCCAGAACCTCCTGCAGATGCTGCTCGTGCTCCTCCCGCGTCTTGGAGTAAATCAAGATGTCATACATAAACACTATCACAGACCGGTCTAACATCGGTCTACACACGCGGTTCATGAGGTCCATGAACGCGGCAGGAGCATTGGTGAGCCCGAAGGGCATCACTATAAATTCGTAATCGCCATAGCACGTTCGAAAGGCAGTCTTCTGCACATCCTCCTCTCTAACCCTCATATGATGGTATTCTGAACGCAGATCAATCTTGGAGAACCAAAATGCTCCCTGAAGCTAGTCAAAGAGGTCATCAATCATTGGGAGTGGGTAACGGTTCTTCACCGTTACCTTGTTCAGTTCCTGATAATATATATACATCCGATGCGACCCGTCTTTCTTCTTCACAAACAGAATCGGGGATCCCTATGGAGAACTACCCGGTCTAATGAATCCTTTGTCTAACAGCTCCTGCAGCTGTATAGACAAATCCTGCATCTCAGGAGGAGCCAGCTGATACGGTGCCTTGGCTAACGGAGCCACACCGGGGACTAGGTCGATCCTGAATTCCACCTGCCTCTCCGGAGGTATCCCAAGCAACTCCTCGGGGAATACGTCCGTAAACTCATGCACCACGGGCACATCGCCCACCGTCGCCTTACTCGCCTCCCGGGTGTCCATAACACAGGCGACATATCCTGCGCAACCCTGCTACAGGTAAAGCCTAGCTCTCGCTGCTGAACATACGGCTGGTCCTTGCTGCGACCTCCCGCCCTGAACTACCAACTCTCCCCCACTTGGGGTTCTGATCCGAACCAGCTGATGCGCGTAATCTATCACTGCCCCATTGGGGCTCAACCAATTCATGCCTATAATCACCTTGTTCCCCCTCAATGGAATAGGAACCAGGTCTACCACGTAACGCTCCTCGAACAGCCTCAAAACACAGTCCCAATAGACCTCCGATGCTCGTATCGACCAGTCGTCCGCAATCTCGACCTCTAGAGGGCAATCCAACATGCCTGAAGACTCCAGAAACTTCTTCCTAAGCGCAAGAGAGACAAAAGATCGGGTGGCACCCGAATCAAACTACACCTGAACTGGGATTCTGTTCACATGGAATGATCCTAAACAAGGCACATGATATATTAAAATCACAGCAACATAATATAAAAGCATAAGGATAAGAAATCATACCTGTCACCACAGCGCGTGCCTCCTCGGCTGTCAGTTGAAATGCTTAGTTCCGAACCACTGGAGCCTCCAACTTGACCTTCCGGCCATCCATAACCCGTCCTGTCGCTGTAGTTGGCGCCACTGCCGGTGCCGCTGCTGCTGCCAATCTTGGTAATTGGCCTTTTTATGGCCCTTATGATTGCAATGAAAGAAAATCAGGTCTGACATCTGTATCGCCGGAGTAGGGACAGTGCAATCCTTTCCAAAATGCCCAACCTTGCTGCACTTATAGCAGCCTGAACCCGGCTCAACGCGACAAGCTCCCTCGTGTGACCGACCGCATTTTCCACAGCGGTCCCGCCCTGATTGGCCATTCGGCCTACCATCAGATTCCTTGGGCTTCTTCCCCAAAGCCCCCGTCGTCTGCCCCTCCTCTACCTTCGTCTTCCGCATGTGCTCCAGATCAATCTCCCTCTTCCTAGCCCAGGCAATCATGGAATCCAGGGTTGGGCAAGCTGAATAACTGACATGCTCCCGGATGTCAGCTTGTAGCATGTCATGGTAGCGGGTACTCTTCATGTCCTCATCACCCGCATACTGGGGCACCAACAATGCCCTCTCCCGGAACTTGGCGGTGATCTCCGCCACAGTCTCCGTAGTCTGTCTCATATCCAAAAATTCCCTGGTCAGCTGCTGAAGCTCTACAGCTGGTGCAAACTCTGCTCTGAACCGGGTCACAAAATCCGACCATGTCATAGCGTCAACGGCCGAGGCTCCCAGAGAGTCACCAACTGACTCCCACCAGTCCCTAGCTCGGTCCCTGCTGCAAATCGTACTTTCGACCACTCGGGGCAGTAGCTGGTCAGCTATGCATACTCAATGTACGGAACCCATCGTCTGGCAGCAATGGGGTCCTTCACCCTGTGGAAATTCGGCGCACCACTCCCTCTGAAGTCCTTAAAGGACAGTGTGGATGGTCTTGACTGGCTGGTCGCCATGTCACTCTGAAACGCCCTGAGGCGATCCTCCATCATCTCAACGATTCCCTCCTTGATCGACCCGAAGATAACCGGCGTCGCATCAAGGATACCCCTCGTGATTTCGGACCCAATGAACTCGCGTAACCCATCATCCACATGCTCGGATCCTGCCCCCGAGCCCGATCCTGACCCGGATCCTGAACCTCCTACTCCATGTCGCGTGACCACCATTCTAAAACAATAATCATACGAATGTCAGGGTCATATATACTCTCTGGGGGTCACGCACACTTTCCAAGTTTCCCGATTCCATCTAGGTCCTCCTTGGTTCGAGTACGGATCCTATACTTTTAGTAGTACGGGCCCATACTACCTTCTACATCTATCTTTACTTTCTTCAAGAATTGATTCGACTTCACCAAGTCGCTTTTATCGATATCCTTTCTACTGACCTCATCCTAGGCTTCCCTAGGGTACTCTCTGAACTACTCTCCGCCATCAGCTGCACTAGGAGTCCCCACCACCTCCCCCTAACTAGCTTGCAGATATTGTTACATATCCGCTCCTTAGTTAGTTGAAGCTGGTCAGAACCCCGATGGCACAAAGCAAGCAGCATTCGTCCCTAGCAAACCAGGCGTAACCTACACAAGCCATCCTACTGCTGACTAAATAGTCCTAACATACAGTTCATACAACAAGCATATAAGGCATCCGTCCTAGATCCTTAGCCCTAACTAGCATGCAATTCTCAGAATCATATATCAGGGACACAAGGCATCCTCCTGGATCCTTAGTCCTATTCTAACATGTAGTTCTCTGAATCAAAACCATATAACATAACATAACAAGTGTGGGTATCTTTGGGAAAACTTACTTCAGCCTGGCCGGTCGCACGCATCACACACTTCGTCTTGCTTAAAATTTCTCAGTTTAGACTTTAGAAAACCATTTTTCTATAAAACAACAAAATGAGCATATCTAAATCTGATTTGTCATTATTCTATAAAACAACAAAATGATCATATCCAAATTGTGAATAGTTTCTCATAAAACCCTTAGCTAGCTTGGCTGGGTTAACTCTGATTTGTCTTTATTCATTAAAACAACAAAATGATCATATCCAAATCCATCCTGAAATATGTACATAAAGTAACATGAAAACTCTATATTGAAAGATTTTATCATTGGAGGTTCTTTTTTTTGAGAATATGCATTCATTCATGTCGTATAAAAAATAAGTACAAATATTCTATTTTTCACATTTATATATTGTTCTAGGAAAGATTGAGCACTGCAAAGAACTTTTAAATTGCCTTCAATAAAGTTTTATTCTCATACTATAGTGGAGCAACTTCTTCAGATTAGATACTTATCTTATTACATAAATCAAATGAAATTCTTGGTTGACCTGTACACTGTGAAAGCCTTCATCATGAGACCCCATAACATAAATCAACTTCTTTATTCAATATATATCGTTAACAGTATATATATATATATATATATATATATATATATATATATATATATATATATATATATATATATATATATAAGCTAACTTGTGTCAGATGTGTACAATCAAAATCCATATGAACTATTAATGAGCAATCAACAGTTCATATGGCTGTTGATTGTGCTCATCAGCAATCATACAAAAATCCCGAAAAAATGTCAAATCTTATTTTTTGAGCCTACATGCAACGACCCAATTTTCAAGGCCAAAAATTTCATTTTTGAATTAACGCTTTTAACAAACATTTTAACAAAACATTGTCAATAAAACATCCGTTACAAAATCATAATGTTGTATTTCAAACCATAACATCATAAGTATTGAAAATCAGAGTACAGTCCCAAAAACTTCTTGCGGAAACATGTGTGTGTGATGCGCTGCTACACCGCCGGCTCTTTCCCCTTCGACGAAGAGGTACCTGAAACCAAAACATAAACTGTAAGCACAAAGCTTAGTGAGTTCCCCTATCATACCACATACCATACAATATCGTTGGTATCTTTCAACCGGTAACCTTCATCGGTATCTTTCAACCGGTAACCTTCACCGGTATCTTTCAACCGGTAACCATCATCGGTAACTTTCAACTGGTAACCAACATCAGTATCTTTCAACCGGTAACTGGGGACTATTTCACCCCTACTACTAGCATACAATCAACAGATATACGCATACAGTAAGGCATTTTCGGGTATTAACCTACCCTTGGGTCCTACGGAACACTGTCAGGGAAACTAATCCCTACCATACACATAACATATTACCCCGATAAACCTCATAACCAACACATAACCAGACCAATATAATTATCACAAAGACCATTATCTTCTAAATACCCCTTTTTGGTGGGCTGGCATTATGGCCTTAGACCCACCCCTACTGGAAGGTAACTCACCTTAATAGCGTGCAGTGTCTGAACTATCCTCGGTGCACAAGTCGATTCCTTACTACTCTCGATCCATTCACGACAACCTTCAGTTAAACACACATCACATACAACCCTAAGCAGGGTCAGTCCAAGTTCAGTCAAAGTCAGCATTGGTCAAAGTCAACATTCAGTTGATCTGACTAGCTGAGTTGGCCTACCAAATCGTTGAGTCCATGCTTCTATAATCCCACACAAAACCCCAGCTCCACTCGTTGAGTCTAGAAACAACTCGACGGGTTCTCCTTCAATAATAACATCGAGACCATCTTCATCTGACTCGTCGAGTTCCTTCTTGAACTCGTTGAGTTCATCTCCAACTTAAGAACTTGTCTAGTCTATGACTTGCCAAGTTGTATCAACAACTCGTCGAGTCCATCTTCAAAGATTAGGAGATTGCTACAGACTCGCCGAATCTGCTCATACCACTCACCGAGTCCCATGGCTTCCAGTTCCCTTTTCGCGTCTAAACCCATAAGGGACTTCCTACTTAACAGTTACCCATTCACCGAAAGGGTTTGGTGCACAATGGTCAGCGAATCGTCGAGAGCCAAGAACAACTCATCGAGTCCAACCTTGACCAATTCCATACAATCGATTTAAATGAGGTCTAACACGCCTAAACCATAGATCTGGCCTCCTAATGTCCATTTTATACGTAAAGTTCCAAACTTGATGCACATGCATGGGTTTTTTACCTCAAAAATCCATATAAAGTGTCCTACAATGTGCACGGGGCTCTCATGGCCCTAAAGTTGGCACCTTTATGCCATGAGACCCCTCTTAAGGCCCAGATCTGAACTCAAAACTCACTCAACACTTCCAAATCTAAAAAATGACTTAGAAATCCATGGAGATCCCAAGTTAAAGACGAATAAAGACATAGATGAGTCAAGACAGGGGCATTATACCTTGAAGCTGCTGAAAATGAAGTTTTCAAGAGAGTGTTAGGGACCAGGGATGCTAAGTTAAGTTAATTATATAGGGTGCAAACCTTCAAATTTAGGGTTTCCCTTAACTAGCACCTACTCGCCGAGTTAGTCTCCCGACTCGTTGAGTCGGTCACTTAAAATGTCTGCAGCCACGTTCCTACTTGACGAGTTGATCCTCCAACTCGTCGAGTCACAGAGAAAAATACGTATACTGAAGAAAACATAGCAGGTGTTACACTATATATGGGTTAGACGCATCATTGAGTTGGTTATGAGTTCGCAAGTTCTCACAAATCTTTTCATTTCATAAAAGAACCCGACTATATATATAGTTTTATGCAGAAAAAATTCATGATTTTGGGAAATTTTTAGATAAGGTTCTAAAACCTTTTTTTGAATAGATATATCCCGACTATTTAATTTTACACGATAATTTATCATTTCCTGATAAAAAAAAATAAGGACTTTTTCATTAATTTGGGAAAAATATTAAATAAACGAGACTTTTCGGGTTTTTTTTTTTTTTTTTTTTTTTTTTTTTTTATAAAAAAGTAGGACTTTATCAAAAAAATTCCCAGTATAATGAGTGTTTTCTACATAACACCGTGTATATATATATATATATATATATATATATATATATATATATATATATATATATATATATATATATCAAACAAATCTAACACTTTTTATGATCACATATCATATCATTCTACAATAATTAATTTATTACTTTCAACCTTCTTTCCTCCTTTCAGTTACTTCTAAAGATTCAACAAAAAAAACACCACATCGAGACCCTTCGAAAGCAATCGCAAGTTATTGTTCCAAAACTCTTACTAGAAACATTTTTTTTGTTTTAAATTGTAGCAACCCAAAATTATAGAGAAAGTTTTCATTTTTCAAAGGATTTCAAAAATTCATAAGTGTATAAACTATAGTCTATCAAAACCAAAAACATGAATAAGAGTATTCTAAAATCAAAAGTCATATAAAAATCTAGCATAATGTGTATAATCAAGTATTCGTCTTCCCATGTCCTCTAAAGCAATTGAAAACACAATAAAAAATTATAAGCCAAAGATTATTGAGTTCCCCCCAAAATATCACACACACAACCAATCTGATAACCGCATGCATATATGAGCCTTCAGCTTCATTGGACTGCCTCACAAGGCCTACATCATATCAAGTGAACCTAGAGTCTATCCAGACCGCTCCAAGTATCTTAGCCTTCAGCACAAAGTAGGACCGCCTCAACCCAAGCAAACAATAATATGTCAACTTATATAGTAATATTCAAAAGCTAACAAGTAGATGTAATCATATAGATTTGTCAATATAACAATTCATTACTGCATAGTAACATCCTATATACCAAGATATGTAACACAACCTAATGAGCCGACATTCGTGCATTTGACCCATGAATATAATGAGGAAAACTCATCTTAATGTCAGAAAGACAGCTGAACTGAATGTTGCTCCAAATAACGACTCTAAAGGTCACCTGTATAATACATACGGACCAAGCCTCAATCGACTACTAAAAATATCCCAAACAGACTTTAGTCAAACTTGGTCAAAGGCAACAGTTAACGGTCAAAAGTCAAAAGTCAACTCCAAATGGTTGCTATGTTGTGGCCATCCATGGCCATGTTGTGGCCTTTAAATGAGGAGGTAGACGACTTTCTACCCCGTCGCCACATCATGACAACCTAAGGCCATGTCGTGGGTACTGGTCTTGACGACTTCTTCTATTAAGCCATTTCCCCACAACTTCTAGGGTTCCAAAACCAAGATTTCATATGTCACACCCCCAAACCAAGGATGACGGAAACGTCTGGGGGTGGAGGACTTCATGTATAGTATCATAACAACGAGTATAATAGTGATCAAAGTAAATACAACCATCATAAACATAATCGAAACAGTTACATGGTTTCATAAGCTGCATGTTTCAAAATCGATTACAATATAATGATAAAATGGTTTCTCTACTGCCGTAACGTTCCATCCTCAAAAGCTAGTAGTTATCTGTTTTCATGGATTACCTGAGAATACAAGTAATTTTGAAATAGTGTCAACAATTAAGTTTGTGAGTGCATAAGCTTTTGTATGTAGAATTGAAAATCCTTTCTTTGTAAATGTAGTGTATGTTCAAAAAATGTCCAATATCTTCCTTATAAATGAGTTGTAGTGTTAAAACCCAAAGACCGAAATGTACAAGTATTTTTTCCATACTTATGATAGTGTATGCAGTTTTAAATAATTAAAACCCTTTCGAATGTAAGAATTCCCGTAAACTTTATCTGTCGTTGTTTCCCTTTGTGAGTTATTATAAATTTGCAATTGACATAGTAAGCATGGTATGACATACTTCGGGCGTCGGAATGTTTTGACATTTGTCACCCCAGACCTGCCGGTCAAGCTGTTGCATGCAGATTAGGTGTGGGATTGCTAGTCCCAATATAGATCTATATACAAGTATCATGCTCTCCTTATAGGAGGCTATGGTTATATACATGACTTTAAACAGTACCCTAAAGACTACAATGAAGTGACGTCTCACAAATTTGATTCAACGAGTTTACGTGTAGTGTGATTGAAAATCCTTTTTGTAGTGCAAATGGAACCTTCCTTTGTATGTTTTTAGTGTTAATGTACCATAAACTATACCTATTATATTTTATCCCATATGTCTTTAGTAAATGAAAACCCCTATTGTAGTCTATTGGAAACCTTTCATAGTGTATTTGTAGTGTAACAAACCATAAACTATACCTATTATAGCTTATCATATATGTTTGTAATGAATGAAAAATCCTTATGATGAATATCTAATTCTGTTTCATGAAGATAAATTAACATGAAATATAATAACGATGTAGCTAAACATGGTTATACACTTTTCTTAACATGTTACAAAGTTCTAATAAATTTATAAACTATTTTACTAGTTTAAACTTTACTATCACTTTTATAGAAAAATCACTGTAGTTCAAAAACTAGATCTGTAAACTCTGAGAGTTTAGATAGAGTAAACACTATCATATAATCACTAAATGAGCTTATCGGTTTGAATCATTGACTTTGTCTGACTTTGACTTGACCAGAAATTAACGATTGTCATATCATCCCCATGTTAGAAGGAATTTCGTCCCGATATTAGCGTTTCGACTGGGACTTCAAGGGTTGGGGAAAAGATGGGGTACTTTTGTTTCATTTGATCTCCGCGTTCCATGGTGAACTCGGGTCCTCATTTATCATTCCATCGAACCTTCACAATGGGAATGCGACTTTGTTTTGTTCTTTAGATCTCCCGGTCCATGATTTCTACCGGGTCTATTACGAAGTGGAGACTCTCGTTGATTTCAATCTCGTCAAGAGGGATGGTAAGAGTCTCATTGAATAAGCACTTCATTAAGTTGGACACATGGAAGGTAGGATGTACATTTTTGAGTTCTTACGGTAATCAAAGCTTGTATGCTACTGCGGCAATCCTGGAGAGGATCTCGAAAGGCCCGATATACCTTGGATTTAGTTTCCCATGCTTTCCAAAACATATCAAACCTTTCCAGGGTGAGACCTTTAGCAGCACCCAGTCTCCGACCTGGAATTCCAAGGGCTTCCATCTGTTATCCGCATAACTCTTCTGTCTGTCTCCAGAAGTCTTTAATCGTTCTCGGATTTGGACAATATTCTCTGTCGTTTCCCTTATGATTTCTGGGCCAGTGAGAGTGCTGTTAGGGTCTTGTCCCTTAACTAGTTGTGTGCCACCTACTTCAGCCCATTATATTGCGGTCATAGAGGGCTTCAAATGGAGTAACCCTGATGCTAGTGTGATAGTTGTTATTGTATGGGAATTCGATTAGTAGTAAATAGGTATCCGAAGCTTTACCAAAATCTATCATGCAATGCTCTTTGCATGTCTTCTAGCATTTGTATAGTCCTCTCACTTTGACCATCGGTTTCTTGGTGGTAGGCTGCACTGATATCCAACCTAGTTCCTAGAGATTTTTGGAGTGAATGCCTGACCTGTGAGGTAAATCGACTATCTCTGTCAGAGATAATGGATATTTGTACACCATGTAATCGCACGATTTCCTTAATGTATGTTCTAGTCGGTTTTTCCATCTTGTCGATTTCCTTTATTAGTAGGAAGTGTGAGAATTTGGTCAACCTGTCAACGATCACCCAAATGGTATCGAGACCACCCAAATGGTACCGAGGGCTTTTGGTATTCTACTTTGACATTAGCGCAAGTCAGGCATTTTCTCACAAAGGTAGCAATTTCGCTTTCATGTTCGGCCACTAATAAAGCTTCTTAAGATCTAGATACATCTTGTCTAAACCGAGATGTATGGAGTATCGAGTTTTGTGTGCTTCGTTCATGACGACGTCCTTGAATCCACCGAACTTCGGTGTCCAGATCTGATTCATGAGATAACAAACTCTATTGTCCTTGACTTCTAGGTTCTTATCCATTCCTCTTAAAGCCTATCCTGTCACATTCTCCGGTTTCAAAGCTTCCAGTTGGTCCTCTTTGATTTATGTGGAAAAGTGCGAATGGATTGTCATGGTTAATGACTTTTCTCGGCGACTTGAGTATTCCTTTCGGCTGAGGGCGTCCGCTACGACATTGGCCTTGCCTGGGTGATAACGAATCTCGCATTCATAATCGTTCAGTAGCTCTGCCCATCGTCTCTGGCTCATGTTGAGCTCTTTTTGATTGAGGATGATCTGAAGGATTTTGTGATCGGTAAAGATAGTACATTTTGTTCCGTAGAGGTAGTGCCTCCAGATCTTTTGGGCGAATACTACTGCTCCAATTCGAGGTCATCTATGGCGTAGTTGAACTCGTGCATTTTTAACTGCCTTGAGGCATAGGCATTGACATTTCCTCGTTGCATTAACACACATCCAAGACCCTGATTCGATGCGTCGCAGTAGACCATGAAGTCTTCAGTTCCTTCCAGTACGGATAAAATCAGAACACATCGCATGGCTTGCTTTAACTTTTGGAACGCGGTTTCTTGCTTCTCTTCCCAGTTGAAGATTACACCCTTTTGAGTCAGGGTGATAAGTGGTTTGGCGATCTTGGTGAAGTTGTGAATAAACCTTCGGTAATAGCTAGCGAGGCCTAATAGTTGACGGATTTTTGTAGGCGTCCTTGGTGCTAACTAGTTCTTGATCACCTTGATTTTGGAAGGATCCACGTGTATCCCTTCTTTGCTAACCACATGTCCGAGGAAGCCCACTTCTTGGATCCAAAATTCACACATTAAGAATTTTTCATATAATTTCTCCGCCCTTAATGTCTCTAATACTTGTCGTAGGTGTTGGTGTCGCTCTTCCTTACTCCTTGAATTGACCAGTATGTCGTCTATGAATACAATCACAAACTTATCTAAGTAAGGCTGGCACACCCGATTCATTAGGTCTATAAACATCGCGGGTGCATTTGTTAATACGAAGGGGATCACTACAAACTCATAGTGACCGTATTAGGTCCTGAACGTCGTTTTACGAACATCCTCCTCCTGGACCCGTAGTTGATGGTATCCCGACCTCAGATCGATTTTTTAGAAGTAAGTTGCTCCCTGGATTTGGTCGAAAAGGTCGTCAATTCGGGGTAGAGGGTATTAGTTTTTTATGGTAAGCTTATTCAGCTCGCAATAGTCGATGCAAATGCGGAACGATCCATCCTTCTTTTTCACGAACAGTACAGGCGCTCCCCAAGGTGAGAAGCTCGGCCTGATGAACCCTTTGCTCAGTAGTTCGTTCAATTGGCTAGATAATTCTTGCATCTCGGTTGGCGCTAGGCGGTATGGCGCTTTGGCTACGGGGTGGCTCCGGGAATTAGGTCGATTCGGACTTCGACCTGTCGTGCGGGTGGAACTCTGGGAAGGTCTTATGGAGATACATCCGGGAAATTACAGACCTTTGGAATGTCCTTGATGTCTTTCACCTCCAACTTCTTATCCACTACATGGGCTAAGAAGGCATGGTATTCCTTAATGAGATAATTTTGGGCTTTAACACAAGAGATGATTTGCAGGTTTGTGTTAGGTTTGTTGCCATAAATGATGAGAGTTTTACCGCTTTGTAGATTAAGGTGATTGGCCCTTCCGTAACACAGAATATTGGCATGATTAAAACTTAACCAGTCCATGCCAATCATGGCGTCGAAGCTTTTTATTCAAACATACATTAGATCACTTTTGAATGAGTGGTTGTTTAGAGTGAGGGTACACCCTTTGTATATTTCGTTAGTTCTCTTTGGCTTTCCATTTGCCATTTCTACAACGTATGTATCTTTTACTGATTGAGGGTTTTGTTTTAGTAACTGTTGGAATTGATGGCTAACAAAACTCATCTCCGCTCCACTATCGAATAATATGCATGCATAGGAGTTTTTGAGTAGAAACATATAGTTAACCACCTTGGAATCTTCCATGGATTCCCCTTGCCCTAAGGCCAAGACCCTTCCGACACCGCCGACATTTGTGTTTCTGTCCTTTGGGTAATCTCTTTAGTAGTGCCCTATCAGGCTTGGCTTGCCCCGGTGTTGACGGCCGGGGTGGCTTGTTGGGCTAGTGCCTTGCAGAATTGGGTTGTATGCCCTTACTTGTTGCAGTTGCTGCAGTGCATCTCTCGACAAGGGATGGTGTGGTGGAAGCTACACTTGTTACATTTGGGGAGGGTTCTAGCATACTGCCTCTGGGGTGCTGGAGCGGCGGGGGTAGTAGCAGCGCGAACCGCCACTATTTGTTGTTTCTTGGCAAAATCCTGGGATGGCTCTTCTTGTGGCTCCATAAATTTCTTTTGTTGTTTCCCCATTTTGCTAGCTCGGGGGTGGCCGCTACAGTGCCATGGTTAGCCCTATGGTCGATGAGCTGTTGTGCCAACTTATTGACACTGTCAAATGTGGTCGATTTTGAGGCCAACATGTTCCTTTAAATCAGGGGGTTAGTCCCCAGATGTATTTCTCCACCTTTTTACTCTCCCGGGTGACCAACCCGGGACATAGTATGGCCAGATCACTGAACCTGGCTGTGTAAGACGTGACATCAAAGCCGGTCATCTTGAGGCCCCAGAGTTCCTGTTCGAATTTCTGAACCTCACCCCTTGGGCAATATTCAGCGAGCATTAGGGTCTTTAAATCCTCCCAGCTCATTGCATTCGCCACTAGGAAAGTCAATGACTTTACATGAATGTTCCACCAGGTAAGGGCTAGGCCAGTGAAAGTGCAAGCTACAAATTTGACTTGGTAGCTTTAGGACATGCACAAATCTCGAAGAATGATTCTGTCTTCTCGAACCATTGCATCATAGTGATGACGCCCCCGCTTCCTTTGACTGATTTGGGTTTTCCATTTGTGAAATATTTGTAGGAACATTCCTGTGAGAGTCCTTGACTGTCTCTCTACTTAGATTTTGTAGTACCATTTCCCGATCCACCAACACCATTTGTACCGATTTGTGACATTGCAGCTGTCACGACTGCTGTTACGGTAGCTTGGAACATGGAGGGGTAAAACTGCGGTTGTGGTGGAGATGGTGGCGGAGGTGGTGGTGGTGCGTTGTCGGAAGATCTCAGATTTTTCATTGGACGCATATTTCTACCACAAGTTTTTAAAGATGAAAAGATGGTAAGCCTTTAATAGTGGTGATATGTCGGTTGTTATTGAGCTATATTATCAGTATTATGTCCCGACTTTAAAGATTTTGCAGGCAATTCATGATGGAAGTCCATATGATTGAACTTATGAATTCAATAGTAATGTCTTAATGAAATCTCGTGACTTGATCCATACCAGGTCTTTCTACAGTTTGCTTGGGGTATGCTAGTTGCGTATAACTAAGTTTGAATAGATCGTTGAATCTAATGGGTCTGCCCTAAGCCTACAACTAAACAAGGAATAGGACTTAAAGCGGAACCACCATTTCTAAATCTATAGAATCTTAAGTACATACAACGTCCCTACATACAATAAGTAATTGTAGATTCACCATACGTAACGATATACACTCTAATAAATTTTTGTAGTAGTACTCTCAATGAAATATAATACGCATGCGAATTTCATTGATATGATTTAGTACATAGAGCTTGGAAAATTTAACCTTGAAGTAGGTCTACATAACATCAATATAAGGAAAATTTTTGACAACAAAACAATCCTTTGAATAGTGTAATCACTTAATCGTAGGATTGAACCTACACATAGAGAAGAGTAGCACCAACGCATACTTATAAACCTAATCCATAAAGATTTGTGAGTAGTGTGAACCCTACTCACGATGACCAGTACCCTGTGGTCCTTAAGACGAAGTTGAACCGCCCTGCAGTTCTACTAACCGGCGCTCGACTACGATCACTCTCTCCTCGATAGTCGTGTGCCTTTCTTGATACTCCCTTACCTCCGCCCGAGCGGCGGTAAGCTCCTCAATGAGTTGGTCAAGGGTATAGTAGTCTCTTTCCAAGTCTCAATTACGTGCGTCGGTGGCTTCCACAACAGCGCTGAGCTGCCAAACTCGATTCGACGTTTCCCTATTTTGATCCCCAAGGTTCGTGATTTGCTGGATCACAACTAGGAGGGCTCTGTCTGCCGGTCCTCCATGGTTGAGGTCATTGTAACCTCGTTGATTGCCAAATGGTGATCGTTGTTGCTGATGACGACTCCACCTACCGATTTCTGATGCCCAACGGGGCACAGGTCCATTGTAGCCAAAATGGTTAGGGGAACCCTTGCTACATAAGGAGGGTTGATGACCTCCGGCTCCTCTTCAGACTCCTCTTCGTCTTCTTCTTCCTCAAGTTCCTCTTTAAGTTCATCTTCTTTGGGGTCCTCATTGGTATCTTCTTCTGGTTCCTCCTCTATCCATCCCCTGTTTCCCTTGTTCGGGAAGTAGGGATCTCTCGGTAAGTGGAATCCTACCATGACGTATGTGCGAAAATCGGGGTGTGAGAGACATATAACGAATCTAAAAAATATTGCGTTAAGGCAACATAAAATACTTGTATAGTATTTTAAATGTGATGTTTGATTCTTATTGTGTAACTTGTACGGTGATGGTAGGTTGTTAGACTTGTTGTCCACTGCGACTATCCCCTAGCATATGCGAGTCACTTCTCGGACAAATATAGTTGATCAGGTATATTCATCATAGACTTGACTACATATCCCAAGGCATACTCGTAGCGTACAACTCATCCTCTTTTACTTTGTATTCTTCCTAGTTACGACACTATACTAGTATGTATGCATGTACTTATACTAAAAAAACATTTTATTTCTAAAATTATACTTGTATGAAAAATGTTTAATCGGAGAGTTTTAGTCCCAATGTGTTTATAGTTGGTATATCTTATGTGGTTTGATATACTTAGTTCACTATAAACAATGCTCTGATACCAATCTGTCACACCCCCAAACCAATGATGGCGGAAACGTCTCGGGGTTGAGGTCTTCATGTATAGTATCATGACAACGAGTATAATAGTGTTCAAAGTAAATATAACAATCATAAATATAATCGAAAAAAATTTACATGGTTTCATATGTTACATGTTTTGAAATCGATTACAATATAATGATAAAATGGTTTGTCTAACGCCGTAACGTTCCATCCTCAGAAGCTAGTAGTTATCTGTTTTCATGGATTACCTGAGAATACAAGTAATTTTGAAATAGTGTCAACAATTAAGTTTGTGAGTGCATAAGCTTTTGTATGTAGATTTGAAAAACCTTTCTTTGTAAATGTAGTGTATGTTCAAAAAATATCCAATATTTTCCTTATAAATGAAAGTGTATGCAGTTTTAAATAATTAAAACCCTTTCGAATGTAAGAATTCTCATAAACTTTATGTGTCGTTGTTTCCCTTTGTGAGTTATTATAGCTGTGCAATTGACATAGTAAGCATGGTACGACATGCTTCGGGCGTCGGAATTTTTTGACATTTGTCACTCCAGACCTGCCGGTCAAGCTGTTGCATGCAGCTTAGGTGCGGGATTGCTACTCCCAATATAAATCTATATACAAGTATCATGCTCTCCTTACAGGAGACTATGGTTATAATACATGACTTTAAACAGTACCCTAAAGACTACAATGCAGTGACATCTCAAAAATTTGATTCAATGAGTTTATGTGTAATGTGATTGAAAATCCTTTTTGTAGTGTAGAAGAAACCTTCCTTAGTGTGTTTGTAGTGTTAATGTACCATAAACTATACCTATTGTAGTTTATCCCATATGTTTGTAGTAAATAGTGTATTGGAAACCTTTCATAGTGTATTTGTAGTGTAACAAACCATAAACTATACCTATTACAGCTTATCATATATGTTTATAATGAATGAAAAATCATTATGATGAATATCTAATTTTGTTTAATGAAGATAAACTAACATGAAATACGACTAAGATGTAGCTAAACATGGTTATACGCTTTGCTCAACATGTTACAAAGTTTTAATGAATTTATAAACTATTTTACTAGTTTAAACTTTTCTGTCATTGTTTTAGAAAAATCGTTGTAAGTCAAAAACTAGATCCGTAAACTCTAAGAGCTTAGAAAATATGTCTAGCTTGTTCATAAATTTTATTATGATTTTTAGATGTCTTTAACCAGTGTGAAAATGTCCATATTCATAGACTGGTCTGAAATCGTTTCTGAAATGACAGACATGTTTGTAAAAATTGCCATAAATTGTAGAAAAATTGTATGAATGTGTGCAAGTAGTCATTAGAAATGGATAAACCTGAACTAAATGCATATTGAAATTTTTTGAAAAATATTGAGTTTAAGGTGGTCAAAACAGTTCGTGAATAGACCACAACTTTTCTAATGAAAGCTGTTAGTATAGATTAGAATATGTTTTGGGTGTTGTAACTTGTATTCTCCCCTCCCCCCTAAAACTTGAAGAAAAAACATGAAAATGTAGTGGTATGAACTTATATTCCATGATTTCTTGAAGAATGGAAGGTTGAAGATGAAGAGTTTCAAGTCAAGAACACTTAAGGATGCTTGAGGATTTGAAGCTCCTAAGAACATATATGTCGATATTCATGTAAATGAACCATGATTTGTATGAAGAAATGAAGAATATTTTGGAATAAAAAGGAAGAACTTACCAAGAATGAAGGAAAGCTAGATACCTCTTGGGGATTTCGAGTTCCATATATATATATATATATATATATATATATATATATATATATATATATATATATATATATATATATATATAGAGAGAGAGAGAGAGAGAGAGAGAGAGAGAAAGAGAAAAGTTTGTTTTTAGAGGTATTAAATGAGGTTTTATATGTGAGAGGCTTGGCTGCGAAGGTTGGTTAAGAGGCGATGGTCTTCGGTTCGCATGCAAATGTTAGGAGGTGCGAATCTTGTCGAGTAGGAACGAACTTGGGCGAGTAGAAGCGAACGTGGCCGGATAGAAGCGATATTGTCCGGTTTTGCTTGTGAGAACGTTAGGTGCGAAATTTCCTGGTTAGAAACGAACTTCTAACCCAAAAATGAACTTGGCAAAGGGGTGGAACGCCAAGGCACGCGAGGGTTCACAGGTGAACATTACCCTGCGAACCTTCAACCCTCTTTTTGACTTCTTTCTTCTGTTTTAAGCTTTTTTCGACCAAGGGGAGGCTTGGGATGGTACAGATGTTCATAAAAACATCTAAAAACGTGATTTTATCACTATGAGGTTTAAGAGAGATTCGGAGAGATTTTGGGACAGATTTGGAAGAGATAAAGATAGAGTGGGAGAGATTTTCTTTGTCGCCTTTGTTAGTGTTCGGCCCCATAATGCAAGGTTCGCAAACCCTATTATGATTTGTTATGAGTGTCTTAAGCCCCCGAAGGGTACATAATATTACTTTATAGAGTCGTACATCGCTCAGCCTGGTTAGGGTTTAGAATTTTCTTAACGTCTGAAATCTTAGAGTGATACTTTGTATTCAGGTAGAGAGTTGTACATTAGTAAACATAAAGTAAACACTATCATACAAGAAGTAAATGAGCTTATCAGTTTGACTCATTGACTTTATCTGACTTTGACTTGACCAGAAACTGACGATTGCCACATGGTCCTGTTGGGTTTTGTGCATTCTAACACTCCTAAGTGTACATGCAACCCTAAATACCTTGGATCTATGTTTTCTCTATTATACATGCAAATAAGAACTTCCAAGGTATTATCCTAATCTAGCATACAAAACAATAATGTAACAAGATAGAATACATACCTCTTGATGTAGAAAGTCTTCATGAAGCTTGAGTGCTTAGTGCCCCAAGTGTGACACCTCAAATGGAATCACGATCATCAAAACACTTAGAATGACTTGAGAGAATTCTACACTCACCAAAATCGGCTAGCCCTTTCTTGAATACTACTAGTGGCCGATTTTTCCTCAATAATAAGATGCTTATATAGTTACACAATTAGGGTAAACTCTTAATTGTCATGGCTTTCCATTTCCTTGGATCCATGGGTACAAATACACCATGGAGCATCCATGGACCATCCTATGGGTTTTAGCCCAACTTGATTATCCATGGAGCATTAGCCCACTATACAAGTATGGATGATTTACACAATCAACCCATATATTTAATTAGTCTTCTTTTGATCACTTAATTAATCCTAGATTAATTCTTGATCAATACTAATTAAATAATCTTATTATTCTTATTATTAATACACTAGAACTTATAATATATTAATAACCATAAGTGTCTTATTTCTCTCATGCAAGTGCATGATGGTATGCAACCCAAATGGACCATGCCGGGTCGGGTCAAGTCTTACCAAATATAGTTATGGACTTAGACATTAATCCAACAGTCTCCCACTTGGATAAGTCTAAAACTATTATTGCGTATGACTTCAGGAACCAACCGGCAATCGTAGCTCTCAAAAGCTTCTGTCGAACTCTGACCTTGTAGATGAACTCTGACCTTTGTCAGTGACTTGTCCATTAGATAAGGGATCATATATTCCTCCATTCTAGATATCATATGGACTGAGTCATGGATTATAATCATTCTCTCTGTCCATTTGTTGTTTCCCGATTTCCGATTTATGACAACTGACTAATTGAACAAATCAAATCAGTCCTGGCCCGGCCGAGCACTTCCATTTGTCATCATCAAATCATCGAGGGGCCCACAGATATCGCTTTTATCCCGAAGGTAAAAGGAACGGATAAACTTCGACTCATATGGCTTGTTCTACTACTTGTTGAATCATACACAAAGGCACGTTTTATAGCACCGAGTTACCAAATGCGTTTTCGTGCTATCAATGTACTATCAACTCATAGTAACAACTCATATCTCTAGGTTTGAAGAATATAAGATATTATCGTCTCATGATCACTCGTGATAAAATCCATGAAGTGATTCCAATGAGCGCGGGTTGAATCCAATACTCAGAACTTATGAGCACTCATGATTGTTGTAGCCTTGTCCAACACCTTAGACCTCTACAACCCATCATGACAGTCTTAATTCATATCTACTTCCAAAATACGACCGACTGTGGATGGTTTGAATAACTTAGTCATTCCGGAAGAATAACCTAGTTTATTCGGGAAGTCAAAACATGCAAAGTGAAACACAATAATAATTTAATCCAATATGGTATCAACCCTTTGAACATAAATAAAACACCTTTTATTTATCACCATATGATTACACATTATTCATTGTACACTGTTTCAGCTATCAACTTTATTCTTGAATTTAAAACAATAGTTGTCCCATGCTCCAAGCATGTACACTATGTTTTTTTTCAAAACACTAGTCATGCCACACACTAAGTATGCATACTATGTTTGTCTATGATCTTTACTTTGTGAACTAGATCCATTGAACATAACTTCAATGATTCTCTTTTCACACTCCCAAATCCTTACTGCAAATGCAAGAATTCCAAATTCATGCCATTTACTGGAATCTGTCAGATTCTAAACTTATATGCATTGATCCTCTTGTAATGATTATGCACAAAGTCATAAAGACTTGACAACAAACATTACAGATCATTCCAAAGGAGATCAACTCCTTGGAACCATCCTTCTTGCATTAAGTTTCCTTAATCTTACACAGAGTGAAAATTCTAACTTTGAAACATTTCCAGATTCCATTTTGACTATCACTTCTGAACAAGAGTTGCCTCCTTACAGATTATGTCAATATGGTCCTTCCAGAATTATCACTATACTTCCAACTGTCCTTGAGCAACCAATCTTTGGTAAACCTTAGATTGTCCTCGACAATTGTTTAATCCTTTTAGTCATATCCAGTTCTAAACCTTTTCCCTTCTTAATGCCCCAGGCATTTGGAAAATTTTAGAACGGATGATTATAGCACATGTAATCGATCCTATATCCGAAGCATATGGGACACGATTCATGATGTCTCACATAAAGACTAAACCAGTCTTTTGCTATAACATTTCCATTTCAATTTGCCAAGTTCTCATAATTCAGATTATGAAAAGGGATGCCGTAATCATAATCGAATTTTAGAACGCAAATAATGGACTCATATACAGAATTTCCTTATGTTGAGCCATTCCAACATGAAATTCATATATATATCCTTGACTAAATGATTAAAACCTCAGATCTAAACCTTATAGATTTGATATGAAGTATAATTTCCTCTCCCTTAATTATAGCAAAACAACTTTTTCCCAATTGAAATTTTTTGTTTTCTATAATTAACATTGCTAACTTGCAATACTTATCATAATTATCATGCTCCCACTAACATGATGATTATTAGCATAACACTTATGCTCCCACTAGCTTTGACATGTACTCAGAAATCAGCTGACTTTCTTACCAAAGTTCAGATTTCTGATACTAGATTGTTTTGATAAGTCTTTATCAAAATCATACACCTTCCCTTAAATAGCACACTTGTGTATCTAAACAATTATGAAGAGGGATGCCGTAATCATAATGTTTAGACCTTTTTGCCACTTCTCACAAGTCCAGGTTAGTGTGCCGGTTAACCACACGCGCTCCACTAACGACTTTGAGAATGCAAATATCACAATTGCTATCTAGATAAAATCTACTTAGTGAAAGTGTTTCCTCACCATCATTTTCATGAATCGGAGAGAAACCTTATGACACTTAGATTTATATGGTGTATGAGTTCCTACCCATATGAATTTGTCAAACCATAATCACAAGACAAAGATAATGACAAATCCAAAACCATATGGATTGAACTCAATCTTAACTTCTTGCCACCTGGCAGCTCAAGGGCCTGCCATTGCTTCCAAGTTGTTATGCAACAAACTGAGAACTCTAAGAACTCATATGCAAAGCCAACTTTAACTGGAATGGGCACTGATATGTCAACACAATAGATTATAAACCTCAAATTGTGTGCTAGAGAAGAACTTTAGGTTTTATTCTTGATTAGTTCTTGAGACTTTCAAGACCTTTAAGACTCCCACTGTCCTCTTGACATATAAGACTCCCTTGTCAAACATCCAAGAGATAGTGCGGATTCTAATGAAGAAAAACACTTTACCCAATTGGCCTAAGTTGGTCTTTGTTTTATCCAAAACATCACAACTTACCAATTTCAAATGTACAAGAGTAGAAAACTTTTACTCTTACATTTGACAAGTGTTTTAAACCTTCTTTAAGACATGTCACTCAAATGACAATCTTGGAGTATGACTCTAAGACTTGTATTGGAACGAAGTATGACTCATCTTCTTGATTTAACCATTTCAACAATTCAAGTTCCTCTTCTTAGTCATAAGAATGCACTAAGATTTCCTTAGAGAACTAATTTTGATATGGTTTCTTAATCATTAAGATGATCACAAAACTGATACTAAAGTACTCTCCCATCTTTTCAGATTTGAGAAACTTTTATCCTTCTGCCTTATTTGATTCTTCTTATCGATCTTTAGTGGTGGACTTAATCAGTGCACAAGAATGTGTACTCGATCCCTAAGTCCTTTACTTGACTCACACATCCATGTGAACAAGTAATTAGTCTTAATTTTCCAAAACTTGAAAGTTCTCATTCATCATGCTATACAACTTGCATGATTCCAAGTTCCGGTCCAATTGAAACTTGGGTGATGAGAATCTTTCCTTATTTGGTAAATTTAGACATTACCACAAATGAAAGAATCAATTTCATACTTCCACTCTTGCTACTAATGGAATCTTATAAGCAACAAAAATTTCCACAGATGCCATTGTAAGGATATTTTAAAATAAATAAAATCAAAAATTTCCTTTTATTTTAAAACTTTGCGGAAAAACTATCCTTACAATCCATATGAAAACTTGTTGTTATCTATTCCTAAGCAATATCTCATAACTCCTAAGAAGTAGCTCAAGAATCCGATTTTTCAAACTATGCGATAGAAATCCATCTATGCGATCAGATTCAGCATATTCTTCCTTTAAGTTTCTTCACTTTCCTTTGATTCTTAAACCATTACCATGCGACCCGGTCACATCATGTATCAAGAATCTCAGAATAGAAACTTAACAGAATTAGATAGTGGATTTTACCTGAAGTAGAGTCAAACTTATTGACTTTAACATCCTTAGGTAAATTTGGCAGCTTCGCAACCAATGCCCTTTCTTTGGCAATACAAACATATGGACCCTTTGATAATGGTACACAGGACTATCACAGACTTAGCTTTTCTCTTTACCATTTGGTCAACCGAGTTGACTATAGCCGATCCCTTTCCATTGGGAAGAGAATGCTTTACTGGATATCCAATGTCATCATTGTCAGTGTCCATAAAGTTTTAGGAAGTTGATCTTAACAAATAGATAAGATCATTAAGGGTCTTGTCATAGTCTTTTTCATAGGTGTTCCAAAAGAACTCACTATGTGACTTAGAAAGTAGTTGAACCACCAACTTTCTCAAGACTTTGACACCCAACTCTCCCGGCTTGTCAATATGTGACTACATCTCCAAGATGTGACCACACCTAGACCTTGCCTTGCCTAATAGGGCCTGAGTGACCTTAAACTTTTCAAGAACTTGTGGGTTAGGGAGAATAATTTGAAGTGGTGAAGAAGTATGATATCCATGGGACATCATCTTCATTAGGAAACCTTGTTTCAAGAGATTTGGGAAGATCATAGGTGTCTAAACCAGACATCTTTTGGGAGATATTCAAGATAGTTGATTTAAAGTCCTTAATATGACACCCAATATGAAATATTAACGCTAGGACCCAACAAACTATTTTATAACTTAGAAGAGGTATGCCGTAATCCAAGCTATAAAATATTTGAAGGTAGGTGAATGACGATTCGCCAATTTCCA
Source organism: Lactuca sativa (assembly GCF_002870075.4). Lineage (NCBI taxonomy): Eukaryota > Viridiplantae > Streptophyta > Magnoliopsida > Asterales > Asteraceae > Lactuca > Lactuca sativa. The sequence continues at coordinate 153,072,460 of NC_056623.2, read as the reverse complement.
CCAAGATAAACGAAATGTATTATTAGGTTTTAATTGGTTTTGAAACTCCTAGATCTTTGAGATTCATTGAACTTTTCAAAGGCATGTTTCAATCTCGAGTGTGCCCTTCAGGTTTTGTGACTAGGATGCCGAGGATCACAAAACAAGGTGTGAAGTAACCATGCAAATCACTTGGTACCCTTAATAAATTACCCCTCAATCGATGTGCCGGTTAACCACACACGCTCCATCGATACTATGATAAATATTAAGTCACCCTTTACCTACCTTGTTAAGTCCAAGTTAGTGTGCCGGTTAACCACACACGCTCCACTAACGACTTAGACAAAGTGTAAAGTGTAATTTCATGGATTAGCACCTTATTCACATTTTTCCTAAGTAACTAAGATTGGGTATTATTAAGAGTTTAGTTACTTAGTATTATCATTAATACTTTTAATGAAGGGAGAATTCTAGTCCTGTCAAACCCGTTCGGCTAACGACCCTCCACCAGTCAAGCAAGCGGTGGGTGAGAGTGGACACCCATTAAGTTGCCATTTTATAGGCAACAACCTTATACCCACCTTATAGACCGGCTTCGTGAATGAGGCGTACTAGCGGTAAGACTGACTTTACTCTTATACATATATATATTATTAACTTATAATATTATAAAGTATAAGGGTTGAATTTTAACTTTTAAAATTCTAAGGGCTAACTTGGAATTAAAGTATTCATAAGTGAAAACTTTACAAATTCCAAAACTTGAGGGCAAGTTTTGAAACTATTCAAAACTAATTAATTCCATAACTTATGTGTTTAAAGTAGTTTTAATCCAAAAACTCTTCAAGTTCCATAACTTGAGGACAAGTTATGGAAGACTTTAAACTAATAAAAGAATTAACTTTTCTTTATTTTATAACTTATGGAACTAATTAAGGTTACACTTTTTTTATTTTATTTTATTTTATTAAATGAAGAGACTCTTGGTCCTCCATAACTTGAGGACAAGTTATGGAGTCATAAAACCATTTAATTAGAACTAGACTCTTCATTTTTGTAACCTTTGCCAACTTTTATGAGTTTTAAGATTCATAAATGTGACTTATAAGTTACATAAACACATTTTATGAACTTCTTTTAGATTAATTTGGATTAAAACCAACTATCACATAATTTTATTCATTAATCTAAATTCACTCATAAAATAAGGTAACACAAAAAACTTTTGGTGATCCATAACCTATTCTTAAGTTATGGAATCCTTTAAAACATTAACACCAAATTTTTTGTAACTCCATAAAACTTTGAATCAATTTTTTTAAAAACCTTTTCATATCCATAACTTATGGAGGTTTCAAAAAAATAAAACTCTTTAGATCAAACTTTTAAAACTAATAAAATAATCATATTATTTTATCTTTTATTAAATTTAACCTAATTCAACTCATAAAGCAAATTATTCAAATTTTACAAATAATTAGTTTTTCACAAGAACAAGTAATTATCTTAAAATTTGACAAACTTCATGTTTTTTTTTTTCCAACATTGAAAATAAAATATTTGTATCAATATAACAGAAAACAACCCGTGGCTCTGATACCACTGTTGGGTTTTGTGCATTCTAACACTCCTAAGTGTACATGCAACCCTAAATACCTTGGATCTATGTTTTCTCTATTATACATGCAAATAAGAACTTCCAAGGTATTATCCTAATCTAGCATACAAAACAATAATGTAACAAGATAGAATACATACCTCTTGATGTAGAAAGTCTTCATGAAGCTTGAGTGCTTAGTGCCCCAAGTGTGACACCTCAAATGGAATCACAATCATCAAAACACTTAGAATGACTTGAGAGAATTCTACACTCACCAAAATCGGCTAGCCCTTTCTTGAATACTACTAGTGGCCGATTTTTCCTCAATAATAAGATGCTTATATAGTTACACAATTAGGGTAAACTCTTAATTGTCATGGCTTTCCATTTCCTTGGATCCATGGGTACAAATACACCATGGAGCATCCATGGACCATCCTATGGGTTTTAGCCCAACTTGATTATCCATGGAGCATTAGCCCACTATACAAGTATGGATGATTTACACAATCAACCCATATATTTAATTAGTCTTCTTTTGATCACTTAATTAATCCTAGATTAATTCTTGATCAATACTAATTAAATAATCTTATTATTCTTATTATTAATATACTAGAACTTATAATATATTAATAACCATAAGTGTCTTATTTCTCTCATTCAAGTGCATGATGGTATGCAACCCAAATGGACCATGCCGGGTCGGGTCAAGTCTTACCAAATATAGTTATGGACTTAGACATTAATCCAACAGGTCCTTCCTCTGGTCATAATAGATAAACTTTCAAACTTTATCCATTAACACACCTCAAAAAGTCAAAATCCCAAGCCTTAACTCCTTAAGGATGACCAAATGCATAAAGACACCCATTAACCACCAAATCTCCAAGGTTTCTCACCCAATGTGTCAATAATGATTTCTTACTCCTAACAAGCCCTATAAATCGTGGCTTCATAGACATCCATGCCCTTCCATTTTAGGTCAAAAACATGGCAATAAAGACTTAGACTTGAGCATGGAACCAAAAACATCATAGATCTTTAGATTTGGAACATATAACACTAGAATGATCACATGGATCCATAAAGTTGCTAACTTTATGAGATCCTACCTTCCAATTTCTCTCATCATGAAAACATAGGGATAAAATAGCTAGATCTAGACATATATAACATAAAGATTAGATCTTGAGGACTTACAAGAGTCCATAAACATGCTCAAGGTAGATGGGAAGACTTGCTTACTGAAACCAAGCTCAAAGATGTCTTCTTATTCTTCAAAATACCACCAAAACGCATAAGAGCTTAAATATTACCAACAGAGGCTAGGGTTTCTTCTTAGAGGCTAAGGGAGAGTGAATGAGGCTGCTGGTGGGCAACCATAGCCATCACATTCCCTTATATATGGCTCAAACCACGGATTAGAATTTGTTATTAAACAACGGAAACGGCGTGCCAATATATTCCACATCATGGCACCAAATTAAAGGCCACATAAACATTAGGTTGACCATGCCGTGGAATTCCATCACCAGTACATAGCCACCATAGATCCAATTTCAATTTTTTTAAATTACTAAAAAGGAAAATACCCGATAATTGGAGCTACATGAGTTTTCACTACCACTACACCATCAATAATAGGAGAACCCTATTTTTTCATCCACTTGATTTCATTATGCCGGGATGCATCCATTTTATCCGATGTAAGGAGCATAAAACCTATTTTGTATTTCCCAACCTAATTTCATGCCGGTTTTAGAATTGAAGTTATCTTGGGATGCATCTGTTTACTTTCATGATAACATAAGCTAAAGATTTTTAATTATTGTTGAGGAACACTAACCATCAATCGAAAATGACCTTAAAAAATACTTTAGCGTTGAGATAATATATATATATATATATATATATATATATATATATATATATATATATATATATATATATATATATGGGTAAAGTGAATATACCTAACAACCTTATATAAGCTTAGGTACTTAACCTCATCAAACTACGTCATTTTACACTAAATTTTCATTGCAATCATCCAAGGTTCTTAAACTTCATCCGTAAACTTGATTTACTTCAAAACAATTTGGAAATTCATCATTATATTTCTCATACATCCTTTCATTTGTAGCGGTAGGATATGAAGCCCATCAGGTGGTATTCGATAGAAAGACGTGATGTAAAAGAAAGATATTGGTGAAAGTCCAAAGATTTTGGAAGTAATCAAGTTATGGGGTTGAAGTTTAAGAACCTTAGGCAATTACAATGTAAATATGATACAAACCGATGTAGTATTATGGAGTTAGGTACCTAAGCTTATATAAGGTTTTTAGGTATATTCACTTTACATATATATATATATATATATATATATATATATATATATATATATACATATATATATATATATATATATATATATATATATATATATATATAGTTTGTTGTAATTTTCTTTTTATACAATTAAATTTATTATATATGCAATAATAAATAAAATGAATAGTTGGAGGGAATTGAAATGTATATGAACTGTGGAGTGAAATGGATGCGAACATAAAATTAAAATGAGAGGTGTCCGTGTGACAACTGAAGGGTTTCCGTCACTATTAATCATTAGGGAAGAGTAGGGAATATATATGTAATAGCTTAGTATTGTAATATTTTATTTTTTGAAATAATAAAAATTAAATGTGTCATTACATTTATTTGTTAAAACGGCCATGAGGCTAAAAAATTAGCGTTAGAAAGGTGTTACCGTTTTTTTAAATGGTTAACATACTAGGATAGTACTCAGTGACGGAGCTTGAGCAATCGAGTGGGGGGGGGGGGGGGGGGGGTCAATAGTAAAATATGTAGAAAAAGTGGAGAATAGGGGGGGCCACTGTCAATATTTTTAGTTTAACGTCTAATATGTAGAAATTTTAAAAGTAAAGGGACTAGTTCTGAAAAAAAAACAGGGGCTACCCCCCCCCCCCCCCTTGTCCTAATGATGATCCGTCCCTGATAGTACTTCATTAACGTCATCTAAAGGATACAAGATTTGTAAAAATGCGACTTCAAAGGAAAGAGTTATAAATTTTATAAAATTAAAATCAACCACGTAATTAAAATTAAAAATGTCAAAACGCTACTGAGAGATTGGTTGAGTTTTGACTAAAAGTGCAAAAAGGAGTTTCGTAGTACTCCTTAAGATATTAACATTATCACAAAGAATGTTGAAAATGGGATCCATATGAGAGATGATTTTTGAAAAATCATTTATTTTTATCCCCATTAGGCAGAAAAATGAAAGTCATAACTAGCTAAAACAACCTAGAGGAGAGTTGTAGTTCCCATTGAGATCATCATATAGATATAGGCAGGGCTTATATTAGAGACCGCATGAAAGATTTATGATTTTTTCAAAATCATTTCGTGCGTGCAAGTGCGCGACTATGCCCGCCACACAACTATCATCTAAGTCAAGTAGATTGCGAGTGACGTGCCAATTTGGGAAGTGACACATGACCTTCTCTTGATGGAGCCACGATGATCATGCGCAACGCGTGCAAATATTTGTGCCGAGCACACCCGAAATCCATGACTATAAGTAGAGTGTTGTGAAGACCTCATTTCCCATAGCTTAGTACTTACTCTCTCAACAATCTCAAATCTCCTGCCCTTTGAAGTGGTCCCCAGAGTCCCGAGCCCGATTCAACCTTATATCAAAGATCCCACATGACTAGGGTGAGTTCAAAACCCGAATTTCATTATTTTAAATGTTTTACGCAGGGGGGTACATGCTTATCAAATTGTTTTATCAAAATATATTTATATCTGTAAATATCAACCGTTTCCTAAAGATTAAAACCATAGGGTAATGTAGTTGTAGATACTATACCTAGTTATAAGTTATGATATTATGCCTAAGAGTTATGAGGCCCAATAGTCTAGGAAGAGAGAATACCTAGATGTTATAATGACCAAATCCCCAAGATAACATAGTAACTAGAAGTTATGTTAGTAAAATATAAGTATATGCAATGTACCTAATCGTGACTCTGCCCAAATATCAAGTTCTCAAATTAACTAGAATTAGGGTATATATATATATATATATATATATATATATATATATATATATATATATATATATAATTACGAGATCGAAAGATATAATTATAAAATATAAAATTAAATGTGCTTATATTAGGATAATTATAAGAAAGATAAAAGATAAAAGATAAAATATAAAAGATAAAGTACCTAAGGTTAATGCGTTAGTGAGCTGTTAATATTCATCCAATAGCATTGATTAAATTCTACTTGCCCAATAACTATAATTGTTAATCTTGCGAGAGCTAGGAAGATATGTATAGATCTATACGAGGATTAACACGCCCACCTACGATTGCTAGCTACAATCATGGAAAAATAACTTTCTTATTAGTCACTATTTAACGTTCGATAAAGCGTCATGGTGGGGCAATTATTAGTTAAACAACGTCGATTATGGGGGCTCATGGTAATACATTACAAACACTTTAAAGATCATTACAATTAGGGATGCCTTAGATTGTAGATAAAATACATTAGGGTTGTTAGATATCATACTAATATAGAAAATAGGATTTATAAAATATCCTAAAAGATAATAAGATAGGATCATTAGACATCCTAAAAAGATAGTAAGCTAGTTTGATAAAATACTTTAGGAAATGTTTTTCTAAAATAAAAAGGATTCTAAAATTAATACAACCAAATAAAGTCGAAAACTATAAGAACCTGTGCCCTCACCAAAATTATGCTCACGTTTTCAGAAATATATGTATTCTCAGGGAGATAAGTGTGGATGATATTTGTGTCGAGAAGGAAGAGATCTTCGAGGAAGCTTGTTGGAGTTAAGCTCCATTCATTTATCATTTCTAGTAATGTTTAGGTTAAGTTCTTGACATTTAAACAATGTAAGCCCAAAATAATTTATAATAAATAAAAGTATCGTTTGTAATATATTTTTTGGTTATATTCTATATATATTTCTATGCCTTGATCCAATTTCCCCACGTTTGCCACCGGTCGTAGGTATGATAGATTGCTATCTGAGCTAGAGGTTATAGCGAACTAATAATTCCTTAGGTACTATGACTATAACCTAGGGCATAAAACTTTGAATTAATTAAACCTAATCAAAGTAATATTATTAATTACCGTACTGTAACACCTGTCAAAATTAAGTCAATAACAATCACATGTGATTATGCTAATCATGTAATGTGATAAATGTACTATGTATTTTATTATAAATTCTAATACAAATATGAACTTTCTTTATGATACAACTCAAAGTATACATCCATACGATTCCAAAAATATAGAGAAATGTCTGAATCTGACTTCGCATGAAGAAGTTATGATAAACCGAACACTATAAATCTCTATAATAAGAGGAATTTAAAATATACTTAGAAGTAGCTATTTAATACTAAAAGAGAGTTGTAGTACTCATAAATACCTAAGCGTGCATATAAAGAACGTCAAGAACGGAGTTCGTATGCAAAAGTTATGGCCTTCCGAAGATTCAGCTTTCAGAAACCCTAAGCTAACTAAACTCACGACGTCAACAAGGGTTTATTCACGACGTGAGGATTCATTTTGCCACATTTCGGAATTTAGAAGGTGTGACGAGGCTGCGAGGGGATATGATCCAAACTCACGACGAGAACAAGGAGTTTTTCACGACGTCCGGAGTCACATGGCTACCTTCCGAAGATAGGGACGCAAATGGCAAGTCTACGGGGTGAAAATGCAAGACTCACGACGTGAGCCTTATGAAACTCACGACGTGAGAGTCCAAAATCCTTACTATAAATAGCAGGTTCGACTTCATCTATTCCTTACACCATTTCCTTATCTCCTGTCTCCCTTGCTGAAGCCATCTTGCATCCCGAGCCCTGACAATATCATACGCTGACCGTTTTGCTTAGATAACATAAAATCACACTACTAGGGTGAGTTTCACGGCCCCACTTTCTATTATTTCGGGGAAAACGCATGCTAGATATTATGTATATGTTATTATTATGTCTACAAGATAGTATATAGTTATGATAACAGGGGTATGGTTGTTCTAAATATAATATTTTGAATATATACAACTAATATCAACTTATTAGTATGTTAATTTACTAACATATTAGTATGTTAATTTACTAATGTAGATATTGAGTTATACTTAGGATTCTATATATATCTTGTGTGTGATATAATTCAAATGTTATATTCGGAAGTTCTATAGGTTAAGTTATGAAGTATGTTGTTATTAATAGTTTTATGTCAAGATAAAACTGGATATGTTATATATTGTTATTGTTATTTTTATGTTAAGATAAAACTTGGTATTGTTATTGATAGTTTTATGTCAAGATAAAACTAGGAACGTTATATGTTGTTATTATTGGTTTTAGGTCAAGATAAAACCTGGTTTTACTTCAAGATATAGCGGTTATACTGCCTAAGTATTATGAAGTTAGAAGTAATGTTTAAAAGCATAGTCTAGTAACTTATGGTTTTAGACATGAAGATGCTTTTGTTGTTAGATCTATAGGAAGCCATCAAAGTCTACATGAGTAATTGTATTCATCAACTAAGATTGGGGATCTTAGCGGAAATCCTCTAAACTGTAACCGTTAATTCCGTGTGAGCGAGGAAGTCGTGTATAATTAGTATACGGGTTGACCACCTCACTTGTGAAAGTTAGCCACAGTCAACCAAAAGCAAGTGATGAACTATCCTTTTATTTGTTATTGTTCCGGCGTCGATGAAGCGTACGGTGTTGTTTCTCATGGTAAATCATGAGTGTGTTTGTTTCTCATGGTAAATCATGAGTGTGTTCTATCAGAGGTATTATGTCACAGCAGTAGTTACAAGCTCATGGTAGCAAATTGTTAGAAACATTATACCTTGTCGTATACAAGTATTAATGTTAAGTATAAGTCTTTCCCTACTTATACTATAGGATCAAGAAATGTTTAGGTATAATACTTAATTGATAAGTATATTATTATACCTAATATACATACTAAATGTTGGAGAGTCAAAATGATACTTTCAAAACTATACTTTTGAATGTGTAAAAATGTATTATTTTATGGAGTCAAAACCTGTGGACTCACCAACTTTATGTTGACGTATTTTTAAAATTCATGTGTTTTCAGGAACTTGAAAAGCTGGTATGTATTCGAACAGGAGAAGTTTTACTATTTTCTTTCTGTTCTTTATGAAGTATGTCATAGTCGGATATTATGTAATAAATATTAGGAAAACCATAATATAACTTTCAATCATCAAAAAAGGTGTGTATTTTCTTTAGTATTGTTCAATGTATGTTATATAACTGTGATACAAAAAATGTCGTTACACTACCCGGTGTTTCCGCCGACGGCCGGGGTGTGACGAATTGGTATCAGAGCTATTAACTATAGTGAACTGGTACTTTCTTAGGAAAGCACATCAATAGTTTAGGGCTTACTCTATTAGGTTTAGGTATATACCTTAGCCTATAAATAAAAAGTATTATTAACTATTCTACTGAAGGACTACTTACGGGAGCGGTGAGAAGGATAGACATGTCAATTTGGGTTGATGGATTTCAGAACGGCTATATGCTAAAATGATCCTGCCCTTTCGACAGTCCTGACTGGCCGGAGCTTTATCAGATAGACCTGAAGTAACAAACAATAGTAAAAGTGTGAATACAATATATAAGAATATAGAGTCATGTATAAAGACTCAGACCCGCGATGAGAATACACCTTAATACCCGGAATGTTTTTGATCTCAAGGATTTAGATCAAATATTCCAACTAAAGTTTATATGTGCATAGATCCTATCAAAAATAGGTGTAGGTGCACAAATACATTTTACTATGATCAGGTCATATGAACTATTTAATTTGGGAGAAATATTTGATAGACTAAACTCTTGGTGATCCAAAATGTATAGGAATCCGACATCGCACATTCACGAGAATGGATAATCATCGAGGATACGGATGAAGAAGAGGAACTTTCATTCCCTATGATGGTAGGCGATCCTTACTATCCAGTAACTCCAACCACCTTTCATCCAATACCTTTTGACGATGGAGCACCTTTACCCTCCAACAAATAGGAAGAGAGTGAACCAATGGAAGAAAGCGAATCCATGGAGGAGACAGAGTCGGTGGCATCATCTCTACAACCACTGAACACTCTTTACCGTAAAGTTCCAGGAGGAGTAAAAATGAAACGCACTGCACGTAAATCTAAACCGATATGGCAAAAGCTTAAGAAGAGTCAGAAGGAAACATCTTCAGGAAGTCATAGAGTTCAAGATGAACCTGCAGGAATCGCACAAACAGTTGATAGATGGGTGGTGGAAGATAAAGATGCCAAGATGTATGAGACTGGTCAGTCATCTCGATCACATCTCCCACATTCTTCTGAAGATAACACTTTATCTCAATTGTTTGAGAAAAGTGTGAAAATTGAAGATAAGATGGAAATTGTCGAAGGGAGGGCTACTCATCTCTCTGGAAGAGTGCAAAGGCTAGAAGGACAAAGGACACGAGATCAGGAATCGGTGATGGATGTCCATCATCGTATAAATTTTGTTTATAATGACATGATTACTCACGATGCCAGGATTGCAGAGTTAGAGCTCTACAATCAAACCTCAAGAAATGAAGAACGCACGGGAAGTCTTGAGCAGAGAACTCAAGCACTTGAAGAGAAAGTGGTTAATGTCACTGACGTGCTGGGTCATCACTTAGGTTTCCGGTAGATAAGCTACAACTAGCGGTTATGTAAATAGAGAAAATCAGATTAGTTAATGCGAAAAGAGGAAAATTTATAGCAAGGATGTAGAAAACCTTGAAAATTTTTCAATGTTTATAGAAACTTTTCTCTTATAAACCTAAATAAACTGATGTAACCACTGGTAATAACATGAAGCATACGTTACAGTAATAATTATGTTGTCTATTATGTTTTACGCTGTGAATAATAACTAGAGTATTTAGTACTCGTGTATTAAATGATTAAGAAAACTCATAAAAATTCTTATTATTTATAATAGGAACAAAAACAAAATGCCTAGAAGGAGTAATCGGCTAAACCCTAACCGACCATCAGCACCACAACAACCACAACCACCACCAGAAATAAACCCCTCAATAAGTTCAATACAACTTGAAGAAATCATAGCTCAAAGAATTGTTGCGGCTCTATCTAATGTCACAAGAGATGGAGTTTGAAATAAAGGCCATGTAGGGACCGCTAGAACATGTACCTACAAAGATTTTATGAATTGCATGACAAAAATCTTTCATGGAAATGAAGAGTAAGTGAATTTCACAAGGTGGATAGAAAAGATAGAATCCGTCTTTCAAATAAGCTTTTGTCTAGATGATTGTAAAGTACAATTTGCAGCATGTACTTTCGCTGACGCAACACTTACATGGTGGAATAGCCATATGAATACAATGGGAATTGATACTGTGAATTCCATGAAATGGGAGGAGCTAAAAATGATGTTAGTAGAGGAGTATTGTCCTAGGGAGGAGATACATAAACTGGAACAATAACTGTGGACCCTAACAATGAAGGGTTCAGAGATAAAAGCTTATACCACTAGATTTAATGATCTTGCTGTAATGTGTCCATCACTTGTAATCCCTGAATATAAAAAGATTGAGCGATATATATGGGGTTTAGCATCACAAATCAAAGGCATGGTGATCGCATCAAAGCCTACGACTTATGACAGCACCAAGAGGATAGCTCAACAGCTAACCCTCATAGAGATCCAAGGAACAGAAGTGGTCTCAAAGGGTGAGTCTCCCAAATCTAGAACAAACCAACACAAGTTTAATAGGAAGAATCCCAAACAATCATCTGAGAAAAGATAAGAAGTGGCAAGCAACTACACAGCCACAACAGCAGTACCTACTCAACCAAAATCTTCATGGTGCAATCAGTGCAACCGTCATCATCCAGGTGACTGTTTTGTCTGCATGAAGTGCATGAAAAAGGGGCATACTGCTAGTTACTGCAGGAGCACAAGACCTGCAACAGTCGATCAACAAACCAATAATGGGACAGGCTGTGGTGAAGAAAGAAGATGCAATGAGTGTGGGGAGGTTGGATATATCAAGAAAGAGTGTCCAAAGTTAAGGAGTCAATGAGGCATAGGACGTGGCAGGGTGTTTGTGATTGGAAGCAGAAAGGCTATCTAGGACCCTTCGGTCGTATTTGGTACATTTCTTATAGATAATTTATATGCTTCTATATTAAAAGAAATATGTGAAGTAGAAATCGCTAACGATCAAACTGAGAAAACACATGAAATCATAGAAAACTGTCTGTTAACTCTTAATAACTACCTTTTTCACGTCAACCTCATGCCAATGCCTATCGGTAGTTTTGATGTTATAATTGGCATGGATTGGTTATCTTCACACCGCGCCGAAATTCTATGTCATGAGAAAGCCATACGACTACCCTTACCAAACGGCGAAGCTCTGATTATCTATGGCGATAAATCATGGAAGAACCTCTAAGTCATCTCTTATACTAAGACCTAGAAATATCTACATAAGAAATGTAGCGCATTCTTAGCTCACATTGTAGATAGGAAGAGAAAGACAAAAGAAATCAAGGACATACCTGAAGTATGTGATTTCCCTAACGTGTTTCTTGGAGATCTACCTGGAATACCTCCCGTCTGACAACTTGAGTTTCGAATCGACTTAATTCCAAGAGCAACACCAGTAGCAAAATCTCTGTATCGGTTGGCTCCATCTGAAATGCAAAAATTGTCTAGCCAACTACAAGAACTTCTTGACAAAGGCTTTATCCAACCAAGTTTTTCACCTTGGGGAGCACCAATCTTGTTTGTCAAGAAGAAGGACAGATCCTTTCGAATGTGTATTGATTATCGAGAGCTGAACAAGCTAACGATCAAGAATCGTTATCCACTTCTGAGAATTGAGGATTTATTCGATCAACTGCAAGGATCTAGCTACTACTCAAAGATAGATCTTAGATCAGGATACCATCAACTCAGAGTACAAGAAGACTACATTCCAAAAACAACATTTAGAACTCGTTATGGTCATTATGAGTTCTTAGTTATGTCTTTTGGATTAACCAATGCCCCTGCAGTGTTTGTGGATCTCATGAATCGTGTTTGCAAACCATACTTGGATAAATTCGTGATCGTGTTTATCGATGATATATTGATATATTCACGAACCAAGGAAGAACATGGTCAACACCTGCAAATAATCTTGGAACTACTAAGAAAAGAAAAGTTGTACGCTAAATTCTCCAAATGTGAGTTTTGGATTATAGAAGTACAATTTTTAGGTCATGTACTTAGCAACGAAGGGATTCATGTTGACCCATCCAAAGTTGAAGCAATCAGGAATTGGGGAGCACCAAAGATGCCAACAGAGGTGCGTCAATTCCTAGGACTTGCTGGCTATTACCAAAGATTCATAGAGAATTTCTCCAAAATAGGCAAACCACTTACAACACTAACCCAGAAGGATAAGAAAGTTCAACTGGGAAGACAAACAAGAAGCGGCTTTTCAGAAACTGAAGCAAATGTTGTGTAGTGCACCAATCCTATCCCTCCCAGATGGGACAGAAGATTTCGTCGTGTACTGCGACGCATCAAATCAAGGATTGGGATGTGTGTTGATGCAAAGAGGAAAAGTTATCGCCTATGCATCACGATAACTTAAGGTGCATGAGAATAATTACACTACCCATGATGTTGAATTGGGAGCTGTAATTTTTGCACTAAAAATTTGGAGACATTACTTATACGGTACCAAGTGTACTATTTTTACCGACCACAAGAGTCTCCAACACATATTTGACCAAAAAGATCTTAATATGAGACAAAGAAGATGGGTTGAATTGTTGAATGATTACGAATGTGAGATTCGTTATCATCCCGAAAAAGAAAACGTGGTAGCAGATGCCTTGAGCCGGAAAGAATATATTAAACCCCGACGGGTATGAGCATTAACTATAACGATCCATTCTAACTTTACCGCACAAATTAGAGAAGCTCATCTTGAGGCTCTAAAAGATGAAAACATCAAGAACGAAGCTTTGCGAGGAATGGAAAAGCAACTTATACAAAATGATGACGGAACACGACACTTTATGAACCGAATTTGGACGCCTAAGTTTGGTGGAATTAAGGACTTGGTCTCAGAAGAAGCCCACAAGTCAAGATATTCCGTGCATCCAGGTTCTGACAAAATGTACTTAGACTTAAAAGTACATTTTTGGTGGCCAAACATGAAAGCAAAAATTGCTACTTATGTGAGCATATGTTGGACTTGTTCTAGAGTTAAGGCAGAACATCAAAAGCCTTCAGGTTTACTTCAACAACCGGAAATACCTGAATGGAAATGGGAGCAGATTTACATGGACTTCATCACTAAGTTACCCAAAACTCCTAGCGGGTTCGACACTATTGGGGTAATAGTCGATAGATTGACTAAGTCTGCCCATTTCATACCAATTAAGGAGAACGATAAGATGGATAAGCTAACTAGAGTTTATCTTAAGGAAATTGTCAGATTGCATGGAGTTCCAAATTCTATTATTTCTGACCGTGATAGTAGATTCACTTCACGATTTTGGCAATCTCTACAAAAATCCTTAGGAACACGTCTAGACGTGAGTACAACTTACCATCCACAGACTGATGGTCAGAGTGAGAGAACCATTCAGACTTTAGAAGATATGCTCCGAGCTTGTGTAATAGACATTGGAAATGCGTGGGATACTCATTTACCGTTAATTGAGTTTTCCTACAACAATAGTCATCACACTAGCATCAAGGCTACACCGTTTGAGGCTCTTTATGGACGAAAATGTTGTTCCCCAGTATGTTGGGTAGAAGTTGGAGATACGCAGATGGACAGAGAACATACAGGATATACGTTACATACTGGACTAGAAATAATGCACGAGACAACTGAAAAGATCATGCAAATTAAGGATCGATTAAAGGCTGCACGTGATCGTCAAAAGTGTTATGCTGACGTAAGACGTAAGCCTTTAAAATTCCAAGTTGGAGATAAAGTAATGTTGAAAGGATCTCCTTGGAAAGGTGTAATTTGATTTGGGAAGCGAGGCAAACTAAACCCATGATATATAGGACCTTTTGAATTCTGGCAAGAATTGGTTTTGTCGCATACCAACTCAAGTTGGCTCAATAACTAAGTAATATACACGATGTTTTTCAAGTATTAAATCTCAAAATATGTCTATCCGATGACACTTTTGTTGTACCTCTCGATGAGATACAAGTCAATACCAAACTCAACTTTGTAGAAGAACCTGTTGAGATCATGGATTGAGAAGTCAAACGATTAAAGCAAAGTCGAATTCCCATAGTGAAATTTTGATGGAACTCTTTACGAGGACCTGAATTTACTTGGGGATGTGAAGATCAGATGAAAGCAAAATACCCAACTATTTGACAAAACCTTATCCGCAAGATTAATTTGGGGACGAAATTGTTCTAACGGGGGAAGAATGTAACACCCGTCAAAATTTGGTCAATAAAAATCACATGTGATTATGCTAATCATGTAATGAGATAAATGTACTATGTATTTCATGATAAATTCTAATACAAATATGAACTTTCTTTATGATACAACTCAAAGTATACGTCCATACGATTCCAAAAGTATAGAGAAACGTCTGAATCTGACTTCACATGAAGAAGTTATGATAAACCAAACCCTATAAATACCTATAATAAGAGGAGTTTAAAATAGACATAGAATTAGCTATTTAAGTCTAAAAGAGAGTTGTAGTACTCGTAAATACCTACGCGTGCATAAGAAGAACGTCAAGAATGGAGTTTGTATGCAAATGTTATGGCCTTCCGAAGATTCAGCTTTCAGAAACCCTAAGCTAACTAAACTCACGACGTCAACAAGGGTTTATTCACGACGTGAGGATTCATTTTGCCACATTTCGGAATTTAGAAGGTGTGACGAGGCTGCGAGGGGATATGATCCAAACTCACGACGAGAACAAGGAGTTTTTCACGACGTCCGGAGTCACATGGCTACCTTCCGAAGATAGGGACGCAAATGGCAAGTCTACGGGGTGAAAATGCAAGACTCACGACGTGAGCCTTATGAAACTCACGACGTGAGAGTCCAAAATCCTTACTATAAATAGCAGGTTCGACTTCATCTATTCCTTACACCATTTCCTTATCTCCTGTCTCCTTTGCTGAAGCCATCTTGCATCCCGAGCCCTGACAATATCATACGCTGACCGTTTTGCTTAGATAACATAAAATCACACTACTAGGGTGAGTTTCACGGCCCCACTTTCTATTATTTCGGGGAAAACGCATGCTAGATATTATGTATATGTTATTATTATGTCTACAAGATAGTATATAGTTATGATAACAGGGGTATGGTTGTTCTAAATATAATATTTTGAATATATACAACTAATATCATCTTATTTGTATGTTAATTTACTAATGTATTAGTATGTTAATTTACTAATGTAGATCTTGAGTTATACTTAGGATTCTATATATATGTTGTGTGCGATATAGTTCCAATGTTATATCCGGAAGTTCTATGTGTTAAGTTATGAAGTATGTTGCTATTAATAGTTTTATGTCAAGATAAAACTGGATATGTTATATATTGTTATTGTTAGTTTTATGTTAAGATAAAACTTGGTATTGTTATTGATAGTTTTATGTCAAGAGAAAACTAGGAACGTTATATGTTGTTATTATTGGTTTTAAGTAAAGATAAAACCTAGTTTTACTTCAAGATATAGCGGTTATACTGCCTAAATATTATGAAGTTAGAAGTAATGTTTAAAAGCATAGTCTAGTAACTTATGGTTTTAGACATGAAGATGCTTTTTTTGTTAGAGTTATAGGAAGCCGTAAAAGTCTACATGAGTAATTGTATTCATCAACTAAGATTGGGGATCTTAGCGGAAATCCTCTAAACTGTAACCGTTAATCCCGTGTGAGCGAGGAAGTTGTGTATAATTAGTATACGGGTTGACCACCCCACTTGTGAATGTTAGCTACAGTCAACCAAAAGCAAGTGATGAACTATCCTTTTATTTGTTATTGTTTCGGCGTCGATGAAGCGTACGGTGTTCTTTCTCATGGAAAATCATGAGTGTGTTTGTTTCTCATGGTAAATCATGAGTGTGTTCTATCAGAGGTATTATGTCATAGCAGCGGTTACAGGCTCATGGTAGCAAATTGTTAGAAACATTATACCTTGTCGTATACAAGTATTAATGTTAAGTATATGTTTTCCCTTACTTATACTTTAGGATTAAGAAATCTTTAGGTATAACACTTAATTGATAAGTATACTATTATACCAAATATACATACTAAATGTTGGAGAGTCAAAATGATACTTTCAAAACTATACTTTTGAATGTGTAAAAATGTATTATGTTATGGAGTCAAAACCTATGGACTCACCAACTTTATGTTGAGGTATTTTTAAAATGCATGTGTTTTCAGGAACTTGAAAAGCTGGTATGTATTCGAACAGGAGAAGTTTTACTATTATCTTTCTGTTCATTATGAAGTATGTCATAGTCAGATATTATGTAATAAATATTAGGAAAACAATAATGTAACTTTCAGTCAACAATAAAGGTATGTATTTTCTTTAGTATTGTTCAATTTATGTTATATAACTGTGATATAGAAATGAAGTTACACTACCCGGTGTTTCCGCCAACGGTCGGGGTGTGACACGTACGGATAGACTAATTACGTGTAAGGTGCCAAGGCTGGAAAAAATTGCTATTTTGGTTGCTGGATTTTAGAACGGATATATGCTAAAATGGTCTTACCCTCCCACTTTTCCTACCTGGCTGATCCTCGCTTAGTGGTCTTGAAGTGTACAAACATAGAATTAATAAAATACCCTAATCAAACACTAATAAAAGAAATAGTTATATAAACTCTTATAAATACAACCTTATATTATAAAAAACTATCCATTCAAATCACAACTTAAGATTTTAGGTCAAAAATAAGTCCAAGGGTTAGTTTAGTACTCAGTCATAAATATACCATAGGGGTATTTTAGGATCCATAGCTAACCTTGTGTGAAAAACTAAAAAGATCCGTTATTGATATACCTATGAATACAGAGGGTATACTTCCAAGGTTATGCATAGTAAGGACCCCATAGGCTAAGAATGTGTGGTTTCGCTCTACTTCCTTTTCCTTGTTTGGATGTGGATATAGAGTAGTATCACATATTCGAAGGCCTATCAGATCTAAGCTATATATACTTTGTGTACCCTATGTAATTGTAGCAGGACTCGATATGGATCACCCAGTGGAATGTTTTAATAATCTCTTAGGATTCTTTAGACATCTCCATTCTCGCATGAACCCTGTAGAAAATCCTATCCACTTCAGTGTTCGATAGAAAAGTTGATTCAGACCCACAAGAAGTTCATTGAGAAGATTTCCAGTTCGAAAATAAATGAACTAGGATGAGACTATTGAAACCACCAAGTGCCTATACCTTTTAGGGACATTGGTGTGAAATCCACCTGAACTCCCGATATTTCCAGTCATCCACCATGCAACGATGACACTCGGAGTCAGAATCGGAAGTAAGACGGAGTAGAGATTCAGTATGTCTACAAGAGAGGAGAACCCTAGGTAACTACCCGAAGAGAACCAACGCCGGTCCCAGTCAAGGATAAGAGGTAGACAGAAGGAGCCAATACATGGAACCCGAGAAGTGTCTTTTCCTCGTTATAGTCGCGCTAATACACCCATAAAATAATACAATTTAGTGAGTTAGTGATTGCACTACTCACACTATGTGTTAGGTAACTCGCCTTTTCCCATCGCAAGTAATATGATTAGATCGAATCCCAAAACCTCAATTTAGAGTGTTAAGCCATAAGTCATCAAGAGCCTTTCTTTCCGTAGTCTTCGTTCCGAACTGTCCTCAGATCTTTCCAAAGCAGGAGAGTGAATCTCTCCAGTATAAAGATAACTTAGTAGGAATGACTCCCATCTTATGGCTTTTCGATACTCTTACTCCTACCTTGATACCCGGACTACATCATAGGCATGTAGGTCGACACTCAGATAACCAATATCCAAGGCGTGGGAAAATTTACGCCTATTATAGTAAGGATAGATACATCTAGAGTTAAACATCGTCTCTCATCAGTTTGTGATCCTTTTCGTGTTGGAAAACCATGCCTCCGATGAAATGTAACCAATCCGCTGGCAAGAAACCGACTCTCCTATTCGATGAAGCTACGTTCCAAGTTGCAGTCTCGGCAGCCGTAGCAGCTGTCATGGCTCAACTGAATGCTAACAACGCTAATGTTAGCAAGAGCCCTATCGGGATTCTTGATCTCAGTAATGGACAGAGGCAACCAACACCTGCGTACCCAGCCACCCAAGAACCTCAACCAACTCCACTGAAGAGAAAGTTCAAGAACGAGGAGAGAAGTACCTCGGCTTAAGGAGCTTCCGAAGGGCAACGAGCTGAGACAATCAATACCCCTGCCAACCCTTCCATCCTAACACCTGGAAGACCATACTGAGGAAACCTTCCCCGTTGCAGCAAATGTAGCTACCATCATCATCGTATATGCCGGGAACTCTTTTGTGCTAGGTGCAACACGAAGGGGCATACCTCTCATACCTGCAGAGCCCCGGTTGAGTTCATTACATCAACCACTAATGTGGGGTCCAGTCTAGTATGCCATCTATGTGGTGAGATTGGGCACTTCAAGCGGGACTGCCCGACTGAAAGAAACGAAAAAGGCACAGGAAGAGTCTAACCCTAATACCTAGGAGAAGCATCAATGAACGCGGTAAAATTTTGGTATGTCTCTCAATCTCAGATAACTAACCGAAATCAGTAACCGAAAACATTAAAAGGCTAGTTCTGAATGTAATTACTCTCCCATTAAGGCGAAAGTCACAGCACTGTTGTAAGAATTCAAAATTTCATCAGGTAAAGCTATAATGGCTTGGTATATACGTTAAAGCCATGTATAATTAAGATGGATAGACCTCGAGTGAGTGATGCTACCTCATTTCCTGTTCCTCGTTTAGATGTGGATTTAGGGCGGAATCGCTCAGTCAACAATCCTTCCCATCTTAATTATATATGACAAGTGTATGCTAAGCGATTATAGAGAGACCTCGTGAGAATTCGTTCATGAAAAGTACATTATTCCGAAACCTCAGGACCCTCTATAGTCTCCACGTCGACTCTATCAGTCCAAGTATCCGCGACAGTGATACACGGGACGAAATCCGAGACACCAAGAACATGTGTGCCCGTTCAGCACATGGCCCTATCGACCCTCATTCTATATCATGTCGATGTATGCCAACTTCGACGCCTCTATCAATCATGGTTCGACTTAGTGCTACCAAGTGTAAATTCCTAGTGCTATATAAAAAAGAACTTTCACTATAGCCATTCCGGCAAATAAAAGTTCTTCGGGACTTAATAATAAAACTTAATGCAATCCGTTAGTCGTCTCCCTCATCTAAAACCTTCCGAAATACCCCTGAGTAGGGTATCGCGCGCTGTTAACAAACCCTTCCTTAGACAAATAGAACCCGAAGAGAAAGACACTACAGGTATTCCAGAAGACGATAACCACCCGGAACCTACTCCGTAGATCCCCCAGACGGACCCTTAGCACCTCACAATCAGGTTCGTGAATCAAGAGGAAAGATCTCATGGGATTGACTACTATTAATTGAGTATATGCATAAGAGTGGTATATAATTAAGGTCAAAAAGATTTAAGATGTGTGCTTCCTCCCTACTCCCTGTTCCTCGTTGGGTTGTGGGTCTGGGGTGGAGTCGCACAACTGAACATCCTGCTGACCTCAATTATATACGGCTTGCATACACGAAGTATTAGTGATTAAGCCAATTATGAGCTCTACCACGAACCTCATAGTAAAACCCTTCATCCTACCCCATAGAATAGGAACTAGAGTCAAGTGAACCACTGCGGGTTGAGCCACTAAAATGACCAAAAATCCGAAATTGTTGTCATCCCGATTAAGCCAGTATAGTAGCCAACACCCTCAGTTGGTAAAGAAGTCTGAGTTGTAAGAGTCAAGGACATTGACTACGACAATCCATTCACGCTTAATCCCACGAATTAAGCATCTCAGCAGATATCCCGAAAACCTGGAAGTTGCGATAAGATTAGCTCTGAGAAAAGTGGATGAGAAAATTAGAAGTTCCGAGTGACGGAACCCTATACTTCTTGACTTAATCTAAATCAAGGAAACTTAGAACCACCGGAAGAGTAGTTGTAGAAGATGCTCGCACTACTCAGGCACTTAGTCCACTCTGTTACTGACGAGTAGTGCCTAGGACACTCCACCTCCCCACGTGAAAGGAGCCATTGTCACCCTGTAGACGATAGACTACACTCTCCGGAGTGGATACTAGAATGCCAAGAACCACAGGATAACCTCCGCAACCAATAATACTTGAATAAAGTACGAAAGTAGGTGGCGTTAAGCCTAACAACCCAGATTCCGAAGAGATTATAGACTTGACACCAGTCAAGGTGTAAATCGATGGGTTATACAAGAGCATGCGCTTTCTGCAACTGAAATAAATCAACGCCTTAGAGAATAGAGAATATCTTAGAGATTCATTGGACTACTAGGTGTTCCAAGAATACTGTCTCACACAGAAATAGTAGAACCACCTCTCGAGATAGTCCAACACTTCAGAAAATCTATAAGGATTGAGTTAGCCCTAAGCAGAGCTTGCTATTCATGAAACAGCAAAGCAAGTAAGAGCATGATTCTTTCCCGATAGGAATCATATCATGAAAGCGCCAACTAGACGATGATGAGAAGTCTCAAAACTTCCTAAAAACAATCATCTGGTAAAACCCTATCTCACCAGTCCTGAGAGTTTCCATTAGAAACACCTCGAGGATCAGAAGTGCAGATTCATTTTGCACAAAGCTGAGATAGACACCCCCCTGCAACAAACAGATACCCGTAGACATCCAATTCATCCGACGAAACCTCTGAAAGCCAATCAACAGGGAACACGAATCCAAGGATAAATCGAGCCTTCTAAGAACCAACCCGAAGAACGACACCCCCAGTATGAGAAGACGTCTAGAACTTCAAAATGGCGATCACGTCAAAGATGATCTCACCATAGAATGACCTTATGTTCTATGTACTGAAAAGCTCCATCTTTCCGAGAGCTTAGGACCATCCGAGATTCTTTACAAAAATTGGACCTACCCTCGTCAGACCACGACTACTTACGGAAATTTCATAAGTTTCACCCCAAAATTAATCCACTTCTTAGACTTGAAAAGTGTTTTCCCGACGTCACTCTCTGTATCCCACTCATCTTGATAGAAATCATTGGGAACCCTAACTTCGTAGACGAACCTGTAGGAATCGCTAACTGAACGAAACGGAATCCACATCCTGTAAGTGAAAGTTTGTTAGAACGCCAATCAAAGTCCAGAGTTCGCTTGGGAGTGCAAAGACCAACCGAATAGGAAATACCCTCATCTTTCTACCTGATTGTTCATGCCACTTCCTTGCCTAAACCCAAATTTCGGGACGAAATTCCCTCTAACGGGGGGATGATGTGACAACCCGAAATTTATCCCGTCATTTTAACCTCTTCTTCCGTTAATAAAACTCACTTTATTAAATTGTCCGTTAACCTTTTAGATTAGGTTAATTAAATTGGGACTTTTATTATGACTTCATAAGGGTTGGAAAAAATTAGAAACACCCTCAATATTCCCTTGAAAATTTTTAGTTACAATCAAGTCAAATTATGACCATTTAATCGAATGCGACTAAAAGCCCCGTTTAACGTCTGTATCGGGTAGATTTCCACTGAGCCACAAACTCAAACCCTATATAAGGTTGAGGGGACTCTATTTGAAACCTTTCCACCCTCTCTCTACTCTCTCTCTCTACAAGTTGCCTTCGATCCAAAAACGCCTCTTTCGAGCTCCATAATCGTAAGTAATCTATCCTAGCTTGTTGTTTAGCTTGATATGCTTGCAAATTCGTGTTTCAATCACCCAAAACCCTCATAATCATGTGTTTACGTCCCAAGAACCCTCTTGGACCGCAAACACTCATAAATGGGGTTTTGAAGCACCAAAACCCTTCTAAATCACTCTTAGGGCTTAGGTATGACTTGTGGACTTGCATGTACGAGCTTAGAACACCAAAACCTTGTGTTTTGAGGAGTAAACATGAGTTTACGGCCCAAGAACACTCTTGGACCATAAACCCCTCTTCATGGGCCGTGAACACTATTTAAGGTGTTAAATTTCCCCTTAAACACCTCCTATGGCTTGGGTAATGTCTAGAATCAACCACCAATGAAGTTGGGGCATTAAACATCAAGGAAAGTATGGAATTAGGAGTTTACGGCCATAAACCCCCCAAGGATTGGTCTATGGGCCGTAAACTCCCTTAAGAAGGCCAAATGATACCCTAACTTTCCCATTTGTCTTGGAATAATGTATAGAACCTTATATTCTTGCATTCAAGACCTTAAATCATGAGTTGAAGGACCAAGTGAGAGTTTACGGCTGTAAACTCTATGTTTACAGCCGTGAACTCCCTTAAATAGTTCATTTGGAGCCTTAACCCCTTCATATGCCCTAAATTGAACCTAGACCAATTCCACAAGTGTTGAAAGACCCTTCTAGCATCCAACAACACACCACCCATGAGTTTACAGCCGTAAAATCATGGGGATATGGTCTTAGGGCTGAAATCTCCATAAATATTTTATTCTTGAAGAGTAAACTCCCTAGCTAGGCCATACACTTCCTTTTTGCAAACCAATAGCCTCCTAGCACTTGACCAAAGTGTTTTTCTGCACATTAGAATGCTTATACGTGTTTAATTAGTATTATAATCACTATTTGTATGTAAACATATGCCTTCATATGTTACTAGGTTATTAAGTGTGTTCAAATCTTCACTTGACACCGAGCACCCAACCAACACCTCCATCCGATCCACCTGCAACAGGTGAGTTCATACCCCTCAATTAACCTTTTAAATGATTTTAACTGCTTTTATAGGGGGGGATACAAGTTGATCAATACAATTATTAGATAAATCACATGTGATTAATAACTGTATAGCAAAATAGATTTTTGCATAATAACTATTTTATCCAGCTTAAGATGTTCCAATCTCGCTTTCAACTCTTGTTAAAGTATGAATTTCTCTTTTAGATTATCGTAAGTATTCAAAAGGTTTTCCGAAGGTTTTTCAAATGTTTTCCAAAGGTTTTTCAAGCTTGGTTACTAAAGAGACATCAAGTCGTAATTTCTTGTTAAAGGTTTTCTAAAGGTTTTCTTCACTTAATCCGTTTTATAAAAATCAGTTTCAAAGCTGTTTATGAAATGTTTTTCAAAGGATTCCAAACATTTTCAAAACTTTTTTTACAAACTGACATCAAGTTGTAAATTTCTTATGTGTAAAGGTTTTCCAAAGTTTTCATCAAAGTTTTCTTCTATGCTTTTATTTCGTTAAATGCATTCCTGTATTGGTATAGTTATATAGATAATGTTTAAAAGACTTAGGAAGGCTAGTTTTCCCTATTTCCTTTTCCTCGTTGGGCGGTGGGCTAGTAGGTATCGGTTATCTGTCCAAAGGTCGTTTAAACATTCGTTATATATCATGTATACATGTATAGAGATAATGGTTTCCATCGACCAGTTCATTTCCCTTGGGTAGCAAGGGCATCCTCCATTCCTCATTCATAGACCTGAAACATTAGTTACTATTATAGGAATAGTTAGGAGATTCTGTTTACTCTTCCTAGTATGAGAATTCCAAGAGATTCAGTTCATTTGTGAGTCTATATCATTATTCCAATACTTATAATAGAATTCGAAATTACGAGATGCATCCTCTGGACATGGATTTCCCCATTGTCAAGTTGGTAACCATAGTCTCCTGGAGGGAGAGCGGGCATTGTGTGTATAGATCTATACGGGACTGACACTCCCACACCCTGACAGCTAGCTACAGTCCCCGGACAAACAACCCAAGGGGTGACAAATGTCACATTCATTCCGATGCTTGCAGGGCGTCAAGTACTCTATTGTCAATCAGTATGGTTATGAGTATTACCATGTTTACCTTATAATTCATGGCCTTAAGGTAACAAGAATTATCATTGTATTTCCTTGTTGTAGACTTTGCTAGCTGTATCGTTCATTCGATACTGTCTGGAGTCTGTATTTTCTTATTTTAGACTTTGCTAGTTGTGGCATTCATTTGATGCTGTCTGGAGTCTCTATTTTTTTGTTTTAGACTTTGCTAGCAGTATCGTTCATTCGATACTGTCTGGAGTCTGTATTTTCTTATTTTAGACTTTTCTAGCTGTGCCATTCATTCGATACTGTTTGGAGTCGGTATTTTCTTGTTTCAGACTTTGCTTGCTATATCGTTCATTCGATATTGTCTAGAGTCCGTGTTTCCTTGTGTTAGACTGAGCCAGGTATATTATTCATACGATACTTTCCTGGAGTCTGCAATATCTTTTGTTTTAGTCGGCAGTATTACTGCTGAGGTATATATTATTTTCCCTTGGTATTTTTACTTGTGATTTTCTCATTATTCCTTTAACGTCAATACTGTATTCTGATAATGATAGTATTTTTGGGGAAAATTACTCCTTAAAACGTAAATCCGTCGGGTCTTGGTAGAAGACTCCTTAAAAGGATAATACACCGTAGATTCTAGATTGCTATGTGACAACCTGAAATTTCCATTCTGTACAAACTATATCACTTCAATAGAAGTTATAGCAGTCACAATTAATTTTTAGATTTTTTCGCGTAAGTTTGAGTAATTCACGGTTTACACTTCAGGAAATATCAGGAGAGTGGGTGCACTAGGGTTTTGTGCAACACTGTTATTCCAACACTCTATTATATTAGAGATCATATCAGGAATAAAAATATTTTTTGCCAAAAATATCTCAGGACTATAAATAGAATTCTGAACCAAATTCATTCATTATTCACATTTCCAACTAGAGAAAAGCCATTTTCTCTCTCACGGATCTTCGGTTTTTTATACCAAAACGATCGTAGTGTGTGTATAAGTCCTCGCTTGACACCTAGCAATCCTATACCGTTCATTTCATCCCAATCACCAACTACAGGTGAGTTCGTACCCCTAATCAATGTTATAAATGATTTTAAATGCTTTAATGGGGGGAATACAAGTAGAAACAAAATGTTATTGAATCATTGATATGTATTTTATAACTGTGTCTGTCATTTAACAGATTTCACATGCTACAAAATGTGATGCGTGAAATGGTTTTAAATCTTAAAAACACATTGTTATCAAATGTTTTACTTTTGAAATGTTTATTAAAATGACATCAAGTCATTGTTAATTATTGTTCAAAACCAATAAGATGTCTTACAAAACCATTTTACATTCTTGAACTAAACTATGCATATACACTTATATTTTTATATATGTATTGATGTTATAGTTTACACCTTTCATTCAGTTTCCCACACCCTTGAGTAGTAAGAGTGTATAAACCTACATCATCAACCAATTATATGTCAGTAAATTATCATAGGGATAATTTGAAGATATCAAACATTACTTCTATTACAAGGAATCAAACAAGAGTCAGTTCATTCATGAGTCTATACTAGTACATTAGCTGATACATGAGTACATATACAGATGCTTACCTGATACATGAATATGTTTACATATACTTACCTGTTACATGGACACACATACATAAATACCATACAGGAACACTTTTACATAGGTGCATTATCATGTATTCACTTACCTGGATACTTGTACTTAGAACTACGAGGATGATTTATTAGTACTTACTGTGTAAATTATCTTTCCTATCCCGGTTCAATGGGATATGTTAAGTTAAGAATTAACTTGAAGATCGATTAGATCTTTAAAACAGGTAAAATAATAAACACGAAAACAGTAAGAACACAAGAATGGATGAACGTGTGTCGAATGATTAATCAACAATCCTCAGCAGAGCTCGATAAAGAACTTCCACTGTAAAGGATTTAGGGTTTACAAGAACGATGAAGAAATAATCTCCGATCTATCGTAATCGCTATCAATCCGTGTTCTAAATATGCATGCAAGCATATGTATTTATACTAAACCCTATCAGCTCACGGTTGGACAGGCCTAAACCGGAGTAACAAAACATGGACTAATAATCGAGCCCAATGGACGCAATACATAAAAACGCTATGCTACCCAACAATCTCCCCCTTTGCGTCAAGTTGGAGCGAGATCACTTCTTCTTCTTACTTGGGCCAGCTGCAGGAACCTTCTTCTTTATAGTTTCAAACAGACGTGAGATAAGCGCCAGGATTGTCTGTCTGAACCGAATGTACCATTGTATTATATCGTCAAAATACTTGATATCATCCACTGTATTATCCTTGCATCTATGGATGATCCCCAACACATGCTCTAGACAAGCAGTGGTATACAGATGTTTATCCGCTAAGGCAAAAAGACATTTCTGTCCTTCATTCCTAGTGAACATGACGGAGTTTCGCCTCGCATCAATCTTGCCCATCTGCATCTGGTTCAGATCACTGGCTGAGCCAACAGGAGAGATCGTCAGTTTCTTCTTGAAGACGCTTGCAATCTCCTGATCCATTAGAGCAACCTCCATGATGTAGGACACCAGCATCCTCTTGAGATGGTCGATGATCGGACCATATTCAGCTTCGTTGGTCAGTAGGATGTTGTGCAAGATGATCCAGTTATGGGGATTGAGGTTCGGTAGATCTGCTAAAGAAATACCATGTTCGGTTTTGGCAGATCCCCTGAGCACTTTGAATCGAACGTTGATAAACCTCCCTTCAGTGTATGGTTTCAGGACCCGAACGTTGATGATCTTCTGAGCCCTCCAGGTTTGATATTGAGGTTGAGCAGCCTTCAGATAAAAATCAATCAATTCCCGATCAACCTCCGGATGAGGATGAGGGAACTCGGCAACATTGGAGAAGGCATGAAAGATGAACGCCTTTCGGGTCAGTGGCATGTCGAACTGAGAGTCGACAGTGTTGGAACAGTCAAAGGAGATAACTGGTTCCAGCCACAAGATGCTAGGAGTGTTTATTGCTTCCTTTATCATCCTCTCGAGAGTCCAAGCAGGAAAAAGAGTTTTCCTACTCTCGAGAAGGTCGTGGGCTTCCTTCTGTCTTCGCTCAGCTTCTTCAGCTTCTCTTGCCACACGAACACTATCTTCATCATCATTGCATCGACTTTTACGTTTCAACAAGTCGGCAATGGTTTCGTTGTCTTCTTCCTCTTCTTCCTCAGCAATTTTCTTGCATTTATCCTTCACACCTGAACCGGAGGCTTGGCCTACAGGAGGAGGTTCGGTTGTGTGAGTCGCCTTTGAGGAATGAGGTGGTTGAGATCCAGACTCCTTTTCTCCCCCTTGTTTCGGATTGGACACGAAATCGGGTAGCCCTTCAATTTTGCTTAAAAGATCCAGGGCAGGAGCGAGCTTCTCTGCACGGGTACGCCTCACAGAATGGTTAACGATCGGATCATGTGCTTCTAGGATGTTGGAGATGGCTGAGTGGACATCCGAAACACACGATTTAATGACCTCCCGTTCGGACCGAAGAGTGTCAATTTGTTGTTGAGAGTGGGAAAGTTGAGCACTCTTGACCTTCAGGGCAGTGGTCTTCTTTGCCAAGACATCCATTAACGAGTTCTCAGCAGCCAAATCTTCTTGGAGTTTAGAGAGGCGCTCGTCAATGGAAGCACGGAGGGCTGAGTTGTCGTCTGTAAGAGAGTGATGAAGCGAAGCAAAAGAATTCAACTCAGTAGAAACAAACGTGGCCAACTGTTGAACAACTGGTTCCAACGTTTTCTTGGTGGCATCAGCACTCTCCTGTAAAGACTTTAACAGGGTAGAGGCATCGGAGAATAGTTTATCGACTTTTTCGGTCACAGCCTCACAGGCTTTCGTTGAGCCATCGATGGCGGCGGTTGCAGAAGCGACAGAATCTTGCTGAGCCCTTGAGAAAGCATCAACAATCTTCTGAAGAGCAGCTTCAGAGAGGGATGATTGAGAGGTAGAAGAAGAGGCAATGAGCAAGTCAACCTTGTCATGGAGCTCCTTAAGATGTTTCTTGGTGGCTGGAGCATCATCATCATCGTCGCTCTGCACTTGAAACAGACTGTAATAGACCGAATCAAATGTCATGTTTTCCCCACCAAGGAACGTGTCATCTCCGTCAGAGGCATGACCGAGAGATGGTGGTGGTGGTGAAGATGGAGGTTCTGTGGTATGGGTAGGGTCAGGTTGGGTTGTTTCGGGTGTAGGTGTAGGGGTAGGTTCGGGTGCTTTTTGGGTTTCGGTTGCTGGTGGTGGTTCGGTTGCATCGGTATGAACCCCCGTATCAAATACGTTGGTTGTAACCTTTGCAGTGGATGGTGTTGTGGCATCGGTGAAGATGGGTGGTGGCATTGGGAATGAAGTTTATGGAATGTGGGTAAAGGGGTTTATGGTGGGAATGGAAGTAGGAATTGTTTGAGGAGGAGAGGGAATTGGAGAAGGAGGGATTTGAATCTCCGGGGAAGGAGATCTGGGTGGTGTGTTGCCTCTTGGAGAGTCGTCAGAATCCGAACTCTCACCCTCTGACTCACTAGAAGAGGAAGCGATAATTAGCTTTCTCTTGGGTTGTGTTTTTCGCCTCTTAGGCTGCGGAGACTGAGCAGCCTTTGTGGGTTTCCTCTTCTTAGGAGAAGGGCCTTTAGCCCCTTTCGCCACCTGCTTCCCTTTGTCTGCCTTTTTGCCTCTCGGAGCAGGCTTATCGGCGTCGTGAATCAATTTCAGCATCTCCGGCGTAAGATCCCTCGGACCAGACCGCTTGAATTCCTTGTAGGTTCTGATGATCCGGCTGTCTGCTGGAACGTCAGCGTACATGGATTCCGGAATGGAACCATTGAAGGGGAATTTGGAAGCATCTGAGACGATGATCTTTGTGGTGTGGAATGTACCAATCGAAGACATCGGTGCGTCGGCGACAGTGGGGACATTGTACATGTCCATCACCCACTTCGTGATCATGGTCCAAAACCTTGCATAGCACACCTCTGAATGCCGTGAGGAAGAGGAGAGACTCTGGATGAGTTGTTGCCAAAGAACAAACACATAATCGACATTGATGTCGTAGTAGACACCGTACAAGATGGACAGGAATAGTCAACTGGAACCATCTGAACCAGAACTCCTTTCAGAGAGGCCTTTGAAGAGCACAGTGAACATTCCGTTCCACTGTGGCGGAAAGAACGACTTCTTGAACTTGGTGACGGAAGTAAGCACCTCCGTATACCCCAAGTTGTAAAACATGTTGAACAGGTGCCCCATCGGAATTGTCTCTGGATTAACCCTCGTTGGGTCAGCTTCAAACCCTAGCAGTGAGCAAAATCGTTTCTTGGAGATGGATGCTTTGTGATGAGAAACCTCGAAGAAGATCCTGTCAACCACTTTATCGTAGTGAGCAGTCGCGTAGATTTGCGACAGGAACTCCATCGGAACTGATTCCGCCCTTGAAAGTGCAGGAGCAATTGGCGAAAACTTCAAACACTCGATGATTGGAAACATGTAGGAATCATAAGAGTGAGGGGTTAAATCGATGATGAGGCATTGTTGAGGGCGAATGGGCAGGATGTGAGAAGTGGCGTGAACGGAGGAAGAATCTGCCATTGTTGAAGAGAGTGAAGAAGATGATGAACAGTTAGGGTTCAGGGAATTCTTGCGCTCTGGGATTTTTGAAAGCTATAAAGAGGTAAATTGTAGAGATTGTCGCCTTTTATACTGGGGTTTAAAGAGAGAGAAACCATTTCAGATTCACACGCGCGTCTTCTGCGCCATTTGGAGATGAACCATTTCAAATTGACACACGCGTCTGCGACGTCATTTGGAGATTAGACGTTTCAAGTCCGCACGCGTTCCCTTTTATTACGCCGTTCAAAATCAAATCAATTAGACTCCCGCCTGAGTAAGCAACTCTTCATCTTATCCCTTTAAAGTGTAACGGCATCTTTTGAATAATACGCCCACGTGGATTAAAATTGACCACAACTTATATTTGACCACCAATCCAATGAAAAAAAAACCTGTAATTATTAGAACCAGAATTTTGGAAAATCAAAGATTTTCGTGCTAAGGGTGTAAAAGAAAAGAAATAAAGCAATCCTTTTTAGGAAAAATTGTGATGTCAATAAAGACACGAAACAACTGATCCCGGGCACGAATCTCTTCCTTCGAAGTCAAGAGAGACCTTAAAGTGTTAGTGTGGTTTCCCGTTCAATAACGATCAAACACATATTAAGAAGTGTTGAAAGGCTTCTTTTAATTAGGCTTCTTAGGGTGGCCTTTGCTTTGATTCAATAGTCCTAATCTTGAAATAAGATAGAAAGTGAACAAAGTACTTGTGAGACCGGTGTAGTCTGTTGAACAAGTAGGTAGGAATTAATTTTAAAGTGGCTTGGAAAATATAAAATCTCAACTAAAAATTAAAAACTGGATCCCAAGGGAAGAAATCTTATGGTGTTTAACAATTTCATAGGAATCACACAAAATAAAAAATTGAGATTTCATGAAGATACGTCCGTCAATTCATTAGTGAAAACTACATCAAATTAATTGTTCACCATCAATTCAGATTGGGTATTGAATTTTGGGTTTCACTCAGCTCGTAGTGGCACGAAACTAAGATCATAAACGTAGTTTTTGAATAACCATAAACCTCAGTGGTAATTTCTGAGAGTCTCAAGGGTTACGTTTGTGAAACGAATTTAATGGAGAAATGCAATAGAGATGGTGTAAGAAATCAAAGTACCTCTGCTATGGAAAATAGGACCGAGCAGAAAACTCTTGTCTCATGTGAGAAGAGAGTTAGGTAGCTCACGATTAGAATAAATGTGATAGCCTAATTGGGAAGACAAGGTTTGTGTATACCAAGTCATTAAGGCTATTATTCAGAATCTGATGAGGCTTTGGGCACATACAACAGCATGCTTCTAGGGACACTTAACTAATTCAACAATTTCCCCATAAACACACAAATAAGATTAAAGCCAAAAAGCAAATAAATAACAAAATATTTTTGGAGTTTTTGATATTAGATGAAAAGAAATATTTTTGGAATTTTTGATAAATAAAAAAAATTATCAAAAAAATAAGACTGAGAAAGAAAAAAAAAGAAAGAATAAAAACTTTGGAAAAAACTTTGGAACCGAACCCGAGCGTTCGGTTGATTTCGGTTGAGAAAAACTTTGAGAAAAACGAACCCGAGCGTTCGGTTGATTTCGGTTGAGGAAAATTTTGAAAAACCGAACCCGAACGTTCGGCTGGTTTCGGTTTTGAAAAATGTTGGAAAACCGAACCCGAGCGTTCGGATGGTTTCAGTTTTGAAAAATTTTGGAAAACCGAACCCGAGCGTTCGGCTGGTTTCGGTTTTGAAAAATTTTGAAAAACCGAACCCGAGCGTTCGGATGGTTTTGGTTTTGAAAAATATTGGAAAACCGAACCCGAGCATTCGGATGGTTTTGGTTTTGAAAAATTTTGGAAAGCCGAACCCTAGCGTTCGGATGGCTTCGGTTTTGAAAATTTTTGGAAAACCGAACCCGAGCGTTCAGTCTAGTTCGGTTACCGGAGAAATTAGATTTTCAAAAAGGAAATACTTTTAACAATAGGATAAATAGGTTTGGAACAATTGTACAAGAAATTTACAACCAAGAAAGCTACCTTTAGTTGATGAGTGAACGCCAGATTATTCAACCGAACCCGAACGTTCGGTCTATTTCGCTTCTTACGTTTGAGTTTGAGAGGTAGTTTTTGGTACTGACTCTGATTCCATCATATCTAGCCCTTGTAAAATTTTGTTGAACGACGCTTCAGGAAGGGCTTTGGTAAAGACATCAACCAGTTGATCAGTGGTTCTAACAAAGTGAATTTCAACGTTTCCATCTTCCACATGATCTTTGATGAAGTGATACCTCAGTGCTATGTGCTTAGTCTTGGAGTGTTGCACTGGGTTATGACATATCCTAATTACACTTTCAGAGTCACAATATAGTGGGATCTTTTTATATTGAGTCCATAGTCTCGGAGTTGACTCTGGATCCAAATCACTTGAGAAGTGCATGAGGCAGCTGCAATGTATTCTGCTTCAGCTGTAGACAAAGACACACAGGTTTGTTTCTTTGATTGCCAGCTAACCAACTTCCCGTCAAGGAATTGGCAGCCTCCAGTGGTGCTTTTTCTGTCTAGTCCACAACCTCCAAGGTCTGCATTTGAGTAGGCTTGAACGAAGAAGCCTGAGTTGGAAGGATACCATAGACCTAAAGAGGTAGTTCGCTTGAGATATCGTAAAATGTTCTTCACTGCAAGCATGTGAGGTTCGCGTGGGTTCGCCTGAAATCTATCACAGTAACAAACAAAGAACATTATGTCAGGCCTGCTAGCAGTAAGATACATCAGTGAACCGATCATCTGTCAATAAAGCGTAATATCAATTGCCGGGTTATACAAGGATGGAGTGAGCTTGGTGCTGAATGCCATGGGAACTTTAACTTTTGAATCTCCCATCATGCCAAATTTTGCAAGGAGAGTCTTCGTGTAAGCTTCCTGATTAATAAAGATGCTTTTGGGTCCCTGTCTAATATTTAAACCAAGGAAAAAGTTAATTGGACCCATTGAGCTCATTTCAAATTTAGTCTCCATCAGCTTTCTGAATTCAGCCGTTAAGCTAGGATTCGTAGAGCCAAAGATGATATCATCGACGTAAATTTGAACAATCATAAGGTGGTTACCTTCCTTCTTACGAAAGAAGGTCGGGTCAACCGAACCTTGTTTGAATTTGGACATCTTTAAAAACTTTGTCAGCGTTTCATACCAGGCTCTCGGAGCTTGTTTCAGCCATACACGGCTTTGTCCAAGATATAACAATGATTAGGATACCTTTCATTTACGAAACCAGGAGTTTGCTCCACATACACTGTTTCTTCAAGTTCTCCATTGAGAAATGCACACTTGACATCCATTTGGTAGACTTCGAAGTTTTTGTGTGCAGCATAGGCGATAAATATTCTAACTGACTCCAGCCTAGCTACAGGAGCGAAAGTCTCTTCAAAGTCAATTCCTTCCTCCTGACAGTATCCTTTCACTACCAGACGTGCTTTGTTCTGTATCACGTTCCCTTCCTTGTCCATTTTGTTCCTAAAGACCCATTTGAGACCAACAACCGAGGCATCTGGAGGAGTTGGAATGACGCGCCAGACTTTGTTCCTTTCAAATTCATTCAGTTCATCTGGCATAGCTTGAACCCAATCGGAATGATCAAGAGCAGCGTTAACTGTCTTTGGTTCAACTTTTGAGACGAAGGAGTTAAACATACAGAATTCTACTTTTGAGAACAAGGAAGTCTGTTTTGCCTTAAGTTGTGATCGGGTCA
This sequence comes from Lactuca sativa, assembly GCF_002870075.4. Taxonomy (NCBI): domain Eukaryota; kingdom Viridiplantae; phylum Streptophyta; class Magnoliopsida; order Asterales; family Asteraceae; genus Lactuca; species Lactuca sativa. Next base: position 153,038,236 of record NC_056623.2, on the reverse strand, counting down.
GAACCTTTTCTGATACATCACCAACAACTTGAGAGACAGGATGATCTCTGGTCCATTTGATGAGAGGAGGGTAGTTTGGATCAAAGGTTGGATCTAATTCGGCATTTACCATCTCTTCTAGTTCGGATTGACTTTCATAGTCGTAAGTCATATCGACATTCTCCCCCTCGACAGATAAGCTTTCAGGAATGTCTTGAGTGTCTTGAGCTACATAGGTTTCTGGTGGTGCTGAGCTTTCGGGTGTTGATGCACCTTCGGATGGTGAGGCACTTTCGGTTGGTGTGGTACTTTCGGTTGGTGAAGTGCGTTCGGGTGCAGCTTGAGAACTGTTCTCCCCCTCAACATGTGAGCTTGGCTGTGATGATGATGGCGGATCCTCCCCCTCGGCTGAAGCATTGTGTTGTGGAGGGTCGTCCGGACTTGATCCTCCTTCATTCATTCTCTTTGCAGCATCTTCGACCAGTTGCTTCAGATGATCTACCTTGTTGTCTACTACGCTGGCTTCTGAGAGAGTGGCCTTCTCTGGTTCATCAAATAGCTCAACGAACTTCTCAAATAGATTAGCGATTGAGGTTGTGACTTGGCCAGTTTGAGGAAAGATTTCTCCAGCTGTGTCTTCGTTGGCCTTTAGCTTTTTCACATAGATATCATCAAAAGTCACGTAATAAGTTTCTTATATTTTCCTCGAACGCTTGTTTAATACCCTATATGTTTTAGAAGTAAGAGAATAGCCCAGAAATATCCCTTCGTCGGCTTTGACATCAAACTTGTTGCGGTGTTCTTTAGAATTGAAGATGAAGTACCGTGAACCGAACACATGGAAGAATTTAACATTCAGCTTCCTGTTGTTGATGATCTCATAAGGAGTGAGCGTGAATCGCTTGTTGAGATATGACCTGTTCTGTGTAAAACAAGCAACAGAAATAGCATCAGCCCAAAAATATAAAGGTAAGGAAGCGAAACTTAGCATGGTTCGGGCCGCTTCACACAAAGATCGGTTTCGTCTTTCGACAATTCTGTTTTGTTGAGGCGTGTAGGGAGCTGAGAAGTTGTGACTGGTTCCTTTTTCTGCCAAGAGTTCTTCGAATTGTTTATTTTTGAACTCCATTCCATTGTCGCTTCTGATGTTGCGGACGACTTTCTTCAGCTGTACTTCGACCTGCTTGATGAACATCTTTAGCTTGTGAGTCGCTTCAGATTTAAGCTTCAGGAAGAACACCCATGTAAAACGCGAAAAGTCATCAACAATAACGAGAATGTACTTGCTACCGCCGATGCTTTCGATAGATGATGGACCACATAAATCAATATGAAGTAATTATAGTGGCTCAACAACTTTAGTGTTTATTATAGATGGATGACTTTGACGACTCTGCTTCCCCATTTCGCATGCAGCACACAAATGTTATCTATCATACTTGAGCAATGGAAGACCTCGAACATGACCTCCAGTGACAAGTTTGTTGATATCCTTAATGTTGAGATGAGAGAGCCTTCGGTGCCACAACCAGCTTTCGTCAGATTGTGCTTTGGATAACAGGAAAATAGTAGGGTTCCCTTTGATAGGTTTGAGGTTTAAAGGAAACATTTCACCTTTACGCTCCGATTTGAGAATAACTCTTTTCGTCTTCTTCTCAATTATTTCAGAACCCTCATCGTCGAATGAAACTTTGAGACCGGTACCTCCAACAAGCTGAGATACACTGATGAGGTTGTGTTGTAGTCCTTCCACGTATGCAACCTTCCTAATCGTGAAATCACCGTTTGTAATCATTCCATAGCCTTTTATGGTGTCGAAGGAGTTGTTCCCGAACTTGACATTTCCACCGTTTTGAAGAGACCTGTATTCCCTTAGCTCTTCCTTCCTTCCTGTCATGTGAGGTGAGCAGCCACTGTCAATGTACCATTCTTCGTCAAACTACTCGTCACTGATAACCTGCAAAAATTAAGCAGATTTAGGAACCCAAAGTTTCTTGGGTCCTCGTGAGCCTTTCACAGGAACAGGAATAGTAAGAGAGATGTCAACAAGATATGTTCTTTTTATTAGTGTTGTTTCATCTTTCTTTTTGATGGTGAAAACCTTAATTTTATTGCGATTTGTTGCTTTTGGTTTGGACTCTGGTTTAACTGATGAAATCTTCTATTTTCTTTTTTGTTCAGTTGATGATTGAGAATTAGAAGAGTTAGAATGAGAGAGCTTAGACCGAGATGACTTCTTGGCTGGAGATTCTAGGTGAGCCTTTTGCTTTTGATCATTAGTGGGACCGACCCTAGAATTTTGATTTCTTTTGTTCTCAGAACCGAACCTTTGCTTTCGGTTGATGTTGTTCTCCGAACCGAACCTCTGCTTTCGGTTGATGTTGTTCTCTGAACCGAACCTCTGCTTTCGGTTGATGTTTTCTCTGAACCGAACCTCTGCTTTCGGTTGTTATTGCTCTCTTGTGATTTACCAGGACTTTTCTCTGACTTTAAGTTCCTGTCACGATATGAGAAATAGGCATTTTGTGATTGCCAAAACTGTTTTCTTTCAGAGAGATTCTTCTTGTATCTCTGATTCCTTTGTTGTTTTTGACTTCTCATCTGCTTCGGTTGATGATGGATATTGGCTTTTGGTTTCAGTTTTCCTTTAGCAGGTTCACTCTGAACTGATGATGTTTCGCTTAACGGAGTGACTTCTTTTGTAGGAATTTCTTTTTCTTGAGGAACATATTTTGTACCACTAGTACTTGGCACATCGAAGCTATCAGGTTTATTCAAAGGTTCTGGCACATATCTGCCTTTGCTTTTCCATGAAGTCCTTTCAGACAGACCTACCGTTTCGTCAGCATTATCAATGGGAGCTGACCAAAAGAACTCGTCGCAGCCATCAGCATTGTCTTCGTTCACAATTGCTGTGAGTTCAGCGGTTTGATGTTCGGTTATGCCTGTGACCTTATACACCTGATTCGGAGTGGTTCTAACTTTTTGGTATACTACTGCCTTCTCTGCAAGAATCGGGGACTTTTGTTGGGACAAACGAGCAAACTCCACTGAATTTTCTGAAATGAGATTTTTGTGGTTTTCGGGTTCACTCTTGACAAATTATGAACAGTCAACTGTGTCCTCTACAGAAATTTCACTCATATTGTCGTCCTCATTAAGCTCATATGCATTTTCAACATCAATTTTATTTTCTAAGCTCAAGTTGGCATTTAATGAGTCAAATTTTTGTATGGTTTCGGTCCTCAGTTTCAGTTTATCATTTTCATCCAAAAGGTTTTTAAGCATGTCCTTATGGTCCTTGGACTTAATGAAAGATTCGATTTTGTCTAGTCCATACATATACGTCGGATTAACATCCTCAGATGAAATAACACTTTCACAATTATACGCTTCAACATCAATTTCATCCTCCTTAAACTCAAGGAAGGGTAAAATCATGCGATGAATCTTTTGTCCTATTTCACAATCCAAGTGAAGCTGAGTGATATTAGTGTAAAGACGTTTATCAATCAAACAAAAAACATTTCTCTATTTTAAAAGCTTTAAATTGTCTCTTTGCAAATAAATGTTTTCATCTTTTGTTTTGATTAACTTCGACTCCTTCAGTTCGATCCACATCCTCCGTTCCTCACTCTTCGAAGACACCCTGCTTAATTGGTCAGTTAGGTTAGAATTGGTGACTCGAGTTTGAGTTAAACTACTATCTAGATGAGAGATTCTTGAATTAACACTTTTTAATTCTTTTTCGTATGAGCATTATGGGACTTTGAATGAAACAAAAACGGATTGTACCTTCTTGATCAGTTCATCAAGCTCGTTGAACTGCACGCTGAGCGGTTTAGCTGTAAAGCACAAATCCTGTTGCTCCTTCGTGTCTTCCTTTCCACCATCTATGTTGTATCCCCTCATCTGAGATACGTCAGACACCATCAATCATTTTCCCCCACTGCTCTCTTCTTTCGCCACATAAGCCTTTCCATGAGAAGGCCTCCTTACTTCATCATCTTTAGAGTCGGTTGACCAGACCTCCACGCCACCGAACTCATCATTCGCTACCGAACCCTGCACAATTAAAGCATTCATAGAGGGGTTAGCAGTAGATTTCTTCTTCCTGATCTCATCCAGCTTTTTCAGCAACAAAGCTTCTTCATCCTTATCATCATCCTTTTCTTCAATTTTCTTGAGGACACAATCTTTTGCATAGTGGTTCTTTCCTCCACAGTAATAGCAGCTCACTCCCGAATCCCCTTCAGCTTTCGGTTCCTTCTTTGATTCTTCTGCCTTCGGTTCATCTTTGACATTTTCAGAACTATAACTCCCCTGCCAATTTCGGTTCTTATTGGTGGGAAATCTTTTCTTGATGAACCTCTTGGGGTTTGACACCATCATAGCATAGTCTTCAGAAGTGAGGTCATAGTCCTCCAAGTTGAGGTCTTCTTCTTCCATCACCGCTTGACTTTTGGACAGGAGGGCCAACGAACCCAGGCTTGAAACCACATTTTTCTCCTGTAACACGATCTTCTCTTGAGATTTCAGGATGCCCACCAGTTTCGCCAAAGAGTAGGATTTAAATTGCTCATGCGCTTTAAGTGTGGACACTACAGCCCTCCACTCTGATCTGAGGTCGTTCAAAAACGTAACCTTCTGCTCAATTAGCTTCCTTTCAATGTCATGTTTAATCATCTTGCTGAGAAGATGATTGAAGCGATCGAACGTTTGAGTCACGGTTTCTTCGGCTCCTTGCTTGAATTCACCAAACTCGGACAGGAGTAAGGTTTGAATGGAGTGTTCAAGATCTTTGTCCGTAGAGTACAATTCTCGTAGCCTGTCCCATATTTCTTTTGTAGTTGTGCATGAACTCACCAGCCTAAAAGTATCAGATTGAAGAGCGAATCTGATTAATCTCAATGCTTTAATATTTCACTGAAATTTATCTTTTTCGTCTTGGGCAATATCTTTAACATCTTTCAAAAGATCATTATATTCCTTTTGAGTTTTAATAATCCTTGAAGTTGCTGAATGAGCGAAGGGTCTAGATACTATTGCTTCCCAGATGAGGTATCCATTGTCCTCAGATCCTATAACATAGTCTTCAAAGTGATGCGCCCAGACTTCATAATCCTGGGTGTAAAGGATGGGAATCTTCGTTGTTGATCCAATGTTGTTCGAAATATTGATGGGATTGGATTGCGACTCGTCCATACTTGATCGAAAAAACCTGTTTAAAAGATCAGACTTGTAATGTATTAAATTAGGGCAAAACAATAAGTACCGAGTTACGTCAATTATGGGATGACAGCTCAATAAATATCAATAAATGCGGAATAACCCTAATCGAAACCTTTTTCACAGAAAAGAAGTGTATCAATTACACAGCCTCCTGCTCTGATACCAATTGTTAAGTTAAGAATTAACAGGAAGATCGATTAGATCTTTAAAACAGGTAAAATAATAAACACGAAAACAGTAAGAACACAAGAATGGATGAACGTGTGTTGAATGATTAATGAACAATCCTCAGCAGAGCTCGATAAAGAACTTCCAATGTAGAGGATTTAGGGTTTACAAGAACGATGAAGAAATAATCTCTGATCTATCGTAATCGTTATCAATCGTGTTCAAAATATGCATGCAAGCATATGTATTTATACTAAACCCTATCAGCTCACGGTTGGACAGGCCCAAACCGGAGTAACAAAACATGGACTAAAAATCGAGCCCAATGGACGTAATACATAAAAACGCTATGCTACCCAACAGGATATCTCGGTGGGACTTACCATTCCGAGCCCCACTGATTAGCACCAGTGGTCGATGACCATCTACGGAGATCTAAGGTTAGTACTTATACTAGGTAGATCGATAACCGGGGCTAACCCCTCCACCCACCTGCTGCTGCTACAGAGGACAAGTGGACAATCTTCGATTGTTCATTAGGTTATACCTTTCGCTTATTGCGATGTTGTGTTACTCCTAGTACCCAGCGATGACACTTACATTATTAATTTTTTTGGACAATCTTCAGATGTTCATTAGGTTACATATTTCGCTTAATGCGATGTTGTGTTAGTCCTAGTACCCAGCGACAACACTTACATTAGTACATTTTCCTGTTTACTTTATTTTGTGATACTTTCATATAAACGATGAGTTAGACTAAGTACTTTAGTACTAAACAATTAAAGGAAAACTATCATTTTACTTACAAAACATTCGGGTCTTGGTAGAAGACTACATTGTCATAACAAAACATTCGGGTCTCGGTAGAAGACTATAATTCATACTTATAGAAAATAAGGGATTTTCTAGGGTTTTCATACTTACATCATCATTTTCATTTAAAGGTTTACATGACTTTTAAAATAGCTTTTAGTAAGCAAGACAATGACACTTAAATACTTATGAATTCACCAGCTTTATAGCTGATACTCTCTTTCAAAATAACTTGTATTCTCAGGTCAACAGTAGACAGGTACGATGGCCAGGTTTTGAGAAGACGGAGCAGACAAGTCTCGTCTTTTATTTTGATTGTATATTTTTGGTGTCTTACTACAATGAAAGAACACACATGTATTAAAACTTTACTTATAATGCAATGGATGATGTTGTTTCTTGTTTATTATATTACACTGTTGTGATACTGTACATGACGTCCTCCACCCCTGAACGTTTCCGCCGTTCGTGGTTTTGGGGTGTGACATGCTATCTTTCATAAAGTCATTTTGAAAAAAATGTGTATTTATACTAATGACACTAAATACTTATGAACTCACCAGCATTAGAAAAATGTTGATACTCACTTTCAAAATAACTTGTATTCTCAGGTCATCGATACACAGGTACATCCTGGAAGCTTTTTGTAGTGACAGCCTAGTACCGAGCCGCATCTATATTATTCCTTGTATTACTTTGATGTTGCTATGAAATGTAGGAAATGTTTTGACTATGGTTGTGTTTGTTGTTTAGTGGTTTAGCAGTTTAGCATTTTAGTAGTTTAGTAATTGAACCAACAAGAAAGGATGTTCTAGAATCCCACGTTAAACTGCAAGAAATACGTAAAACAGAATGATGTGGGTGAAAAGGGTAATTAAGTCTTTTTCACAACCAACTTTATTTTTGTATAGCCTAAAAGAGAATATATTTTCTTATACTAATCCCTGTTCAACCGTGTTGTACATGTAAATTGTAATTAGAAGAAGACAATAAGTCACAACAAAAAGAGAGAAAAAGAGTTGATCGAAATTCAGATGAGTTACTACCTGACTGTGGTTAACCAGAATGTGAAAACAGACTTTTTTAAATTATGTAGTGGCCAAAAGAGTAACTGTCACACCCCAAACGGAAATGGCGGAAACGTTCGAGGGCGGAGGACGTCATGTTTACTATCACAACACGTGCATCATAGTAATCAAAGTAACAAACAACCACTGTATTAATATTTAAAATGTTTACAAAATAGTGATTCATAAAAGATTGAATCCAAAAGTAAATAACAAAACAAGACATAAAGCTACTATGCTCCATCTTCTGAATCCCAACGCGAGTACCTGTCTATTAGCTTCCTGAGAATACAAGTTATTTTGAAAGAGTAGATCAACATTTAAGATGGTGAGTTCATTAGTATTTTAGTGATGTAAAGTATGTTGTAAGTTCTTTTTAGAAAAGCTCGCTTGTTCCTCCAGAAAATCCTATATTTCTGATATGATGAAAGATAAGTAAAATGACTCTACAATCGTTTCTACGGGTACTAAATGGATACAAGTTGTATACAATTTAGAGTAAACAGACAATTGATAGTGTGAATCTACCCTAAGACCACAACCAAACAAGGAACATGGATTGAGGCAGAAGTCACACATCCCATTGTTCATTAGATCTTTACTGTACATGACCCTGATGGATTCATTTGGTACTCACAGAGTTAACTGTAATAGTTCCTTTATTAGATGAAAACATTCTTTAAGAAAAACCCTTATTTTCTTTAGTAAAAATGGTAAACACAATAGTTCCTTCTATAATCACTTAGTTTATACTAGCTATACATAGTCTAATATCGAACGGATAATTAATTGTGTGAATCTGTCGTAAGCCCATAACCAAACAAGGAACATGAAGCAAGGCGGAAAGCAACATATCCAACTACCTATCGGATATTAATTATATATAACCTTGATGTATAAACTAAGGTATTATAGAATTAACCAATAAAGGTCCTTTAAGTTATACTTGGTTTAATAAAATGAATTAAACCCTTTTACTGATAAGATTTTAGTTTAGTCTACTACATGTTATACTTTAAAAGTATGTTTTTGTACTAGAAAACGGTATATTGAATTTGTATGTTATGATCTAACCTATACCCGATACCCCTTATGATTACTTGGTGCATATATATATATATATATATATATATATATATATATATATATAGAGAGAGAGAGAGAGAGAGAGATTGAATAGATAGTAGGCTGGGAGCATCTGTTCTTACCCCACAACTAAACAAGGAACACGAAATGGAGTGGAAAGCACACATCCTACTATCTGTCACACCCGATTAATATATATCTCTGATGTATCTACTGTGGAATCATAAAGTTAGCAATATAGGTCCCCTCTTAACTGAGTGTGCTAACTACCTTAAAACCAATTTGATAATTAAGGTTAGAATGTGAGATGGTTGTAACCATGCTTGATTGACTAGCATAAGACACGATGTTCCAAAGACATTGAAATGTTATGATATTTTTCACCCATAGACCTGCAGGTCCCACTATAGGTAGCATCAAGGTGTAGGATGGTCAATCCAGTATAGATCTATATACAAACTCAAGTTCTCCTTCCAGGAGACTCTGGTTACAAAACGCGACCTAACAAGTATATTGCTAAGTCGTGAAGTAGTGGTTTCACATTATTGTTATCTTGTTCTTATTATCGTATATTCCTTCTGTTATTTTTTGTGTATGATCTGAACCCCTAAACTATACCCTTTACAGTTTACTAGTATGTTTGTTTGAAGTGTTACTGACTTGAATAAAAGACTTATTTCTCTACTTAGTTACAATTGTACTTTAAAAACGGTGTTTTATAAACAATTAAAGTAACTTAACTTTAAAAGAGTTTTTGAAATGCTTTTGATCACTTATAAAGTATAAGAAATCCTTTAAATATGATGGTTATCACAACTAACATTTACACAATTATCATTGTGTTCAACTTTTATTCCCCTCCGTTAAAAGCATTTAATAACATTTAAAAGATTGATTATTGGGGTATGAACTCACCTTATGTGGGTGATTCAATTGCAGATTCGTGTAAGGATGAGAAGTTCCACGAAGGAATTCTTGAGACACAAATGAGTCCTAAATTGCATTTAATGGCACATATATATAGGCATGTAATTAGTGTTTTAAACAACTAATACTCAAGGAAACACCCTTAGGGACTAGGAAACACTTGAAATGAAGTGTTGAAATCACATGTGATTGATTAAAGGGGAGTGTACGACCAAGGGAAGTGGTTTCACGGCCAAACTTGAGTTTACGGCCAAACCAAGTGTGTACGGCCGTAAACTCTCCAAAATGGATGCCTTTTTGGTCTTGATTCATAGGGATTCAAGGTTTCAAGAGTTCTAATGGATAACAAGTACCTAGCAAGTGTTTAAGGCCTTAGGTTATGAACCAAACAAGGGTATACAGTCGTATAATCTTGATGTTCATGAGTTTGTTGATGTTTCAAGGTTATGATCTAGTGGCCTTTCAAGTATAACTAGGTATAGGATGAAATACTTACAATTTTGGGATCCCTTGGGAATTCATGGCCACCAAGAACGAGTGTGTGTTCTTGGTGTTCTTGGTGAAAGATGATGATTTTGAAGATCTATGCAAAAATGGTGAATACATGGATGAAATCATCATTTTGTACAAGACCAATAAGGATATCAAGGAATAGAAGGAAGAATAACTTATGATTTGGACGAGAAATGGAGTAATTCTTGATGATACTTGAGAGAGAATGGAAGTTCTTGACTTGAAATTGTGAGAAATGATTAAATATGAAGGGATATCATCCTTTCGGAAGGAGTTCACGGCCAGGAGGGTGTTTACGGCCGTACATAGAGTCTACGGCCGTAAAACCCTTGTTTTGGGTTTTCAGGCTCGATTTCCTTCCTCCAATACTAAGCTAACACTTTTCAAATTCTATTCCATAAGTGTACTAGGCTTAGAACTCATTAGAATTACCCTTAACAAGACTAAAAGACAATAGAATTTTTTTTCTGGCTTTTGGTTTATTGAATTGACTTTATCCCATAAAAAATTTCGGGTTGTCACATCATACCCCTGTTAGATGGAGTTTCGTCCCGAAATCAGCTTTCTTAGTAGTACTCCTGGGTTTGTTCCCTTCTGAATGGCAAAATAACCACTCGTAGACCTGGGCAACTTTGCCCCTTTCGCTCCTGATAAGATTCATATTTAGTCCATCTATCATCACCTCGTGTATACAAGTTGTATATAATTAATATTAGTAAGATGGTCGGATGTGTGACTCTACCCTAGGTCCACAACCAATCAAGGAACAGGAGATAGGGCGAAAACATACATACTAAATCTGCATAACTATAATCATATACCACCCTCACATATACACTTAATAGTGATAGGTGGGTTGTATTCGTCCTTAGCCTATGTGCTTAAACTTGATCTGCTTGACGAATGGTAGTTTAGGAAGGCCTGCAGACTATAAGGTGGCAAGGTTCCATAGGACAGGTTACTCTTCGCATGAGTACTTCGGGGTTTAAAATACGAGGTAGACGATTCGAAGGTCTGGTTCGGGCAGTCGTTACGAATGATGAGGGTTTCGTGAATTTGACGGTCAAGGTGATGGAAACCTATGAACTTATTAGGGTGAGGACCATACCAATCCATGATGAATGACGACAACATACTCTTTACAGAAACAAAACTTAGGTCGATTTGAAAGAAACATTTGTTATACGATGGTGTATCTCGAGTGTATTCGACGATGTACTCTGTGCAAATGATCTAGTGCTTTCTGTTTTTCCCTTGATATTGTTGGGTTTTGGTATAATACAACATTCTGTGGTGCACATACAACCCTAAGTACCTTGGATCTATGTTTTCACTAATTATACATGCAAATGGTTTCCAAGGCATCAAACTTATAACTAGCATACATTTGACAAAAACCATATAAGATACTATTTAGGGTAACATACCTTTCATGTGGCTTGAAGGCTTGATGTATTTAGCCTTAAGATCTTAACCCCAATAGTGTGGAAGCCTCAAGTGGAATCACAACACACCATGGACAAAGGTGGAACTTCAGAGAGAATTCTATGCACCCACAAACACCCATGAACTCCAAGAACTTCATGTGTAACCACAAGTGGCGTTTTTAGGTCATCATGCATGTATTTATATGTGTGGTACTTTAAGAGTCATGGGTATAACCCAAATCCCTACCCATAGGTTTATATGATCCATGGTTCATGTGGCCCAACTCTTTATGTATCCATACATAAACTTGGTCTAACACGGATCATAAGCCCTACACATATAAATATAACTAATTATCATAATTAGTCCCCATAGATTTAATTAGTCTCTTTTTTATCACTAAATTAATTCTTGATCAAACTAATTAAAACATATGATTTCATATTAATATATTATAACTTATAATATATTAATAAACCATAAATCACCTTCTCTTAAAAGTCCATCCTAACAAATTGTCCTGACGATATGCAACCCAAATGGACCATGCTACACTCGGGTTGAGTACATAGCAATAATTGTTATGGGTTTAGAAATCTAATCCAATAGTCTCCCACTTGGATAAGTCTAAAACTATTATTGCAAGTACGACTTCATAACCCGACTAGCAATTGTAGCTCTTAAAGCCGCTCTATAACTTTGAACAAACCAATGACACGTCCATTAGATAAGGGATCATATATTCCTCCATACTAGATATCATATGGACTGAGACATGGGTTATAATTGTTCTCTCTGCCCATTTGTTGTTTCTTGATTTTCAATTTATGATGACTGATAGATTGAACAAATCAAATCAGTCCTGGCTTGGCCAAGCACTCACAAGTGTCATCATTAAATCATCGAGGGGCTCATAAATATCGCTTTTATCCCTTTAAGGGAAAAACGAATGGATAAACTCCGAATCATATCGTTTGTTCTACTACTTGTTGAATCATACACAAAGGCACGTTTTATAACATCGAGTTATCAATGCGTTTTCGTGCAATCAATGTATAACCAACTCATAGTAACAACTCATATCTCTAGGTTTGAAGAATATAAGATATTGTCGTCTCATGATTCACTCGTGATAAAATCCATGAAGTGATTCAAATGAGCGTGGGTTGAATCCAATACTCAAAACTTATGAGCACTCATGAATGTTGCAGCAACTCTTGGTATGTCCACTATGTTGGTCATCTACAAACCAGCTTCATGACAGTCGTGATTCATATCTACTTCCAACATATGACCGACTATGGATGGTTTGAATAACTTAGTCATTCAGGAAGAACGATCTTATTATTCTGGAAGTCAAAACATGCAAAGTGAAACAGATGAATGATGCTAATCCTATATGGCCCCAAACTCTTGAGTGTAAATAAAACCCTTTTATCTAAGCACCATATTGATTACTCATTATTCATTGTTTCGATTTTATCAACTTTATACTTGAATTAAAACAATAGTCATTGCATGCACCAAACATGCACACTTTTTGTAGATGTAAAATAGATCAATTGAACACGACAGCAATGATGCTCATTTCACAATGCCAATCCTTTTTTGTAAATGTAAGAATACCAAACTCTTGCCATCTACTATAATATATTAGACTCTAAACTTATATGCAATGATCCCCTTTAATGATTACGCGCAAAGTCACAAAGACTTGTCACCAGACATTATAGAGTATTCCAATGGAGATCAACTTCATGGAAACGAAGTCTCATATTCAAAGTACATTGCTTTGACCATCCTTCTTGCATTAAGTTTTCAAATCTTACACAAATTGAATAACTTCCACCTTTGAGAGTATTTCCATATTTCCCATTTTGGCTATCACTTCTGAACAAGATTTTCCTCTTTTCAGAATATGTCAATATGGTCCTTCCAAAATTAACACTATACATCTAACTGTCCCTGCACAACCAATATTTGGTAAACCTTATATGTTCCTCGACAATTGTTTAATCATTTTAGTCATATCCAATTCTAGACCTTTTCCCTTCTTAATGCCTCAGGCATTTGGAAAATTTAGAAAGGATAAATATTATAGCACATGTAATCGATCCTATACCCGAAGCATATGGGCCACGATTCATGCTATAAAATTTTTATTTGCCATGTTCTCAAAATTTAACTATGAGGAGGGATGCCGTAATCATAATCGAATTTTGAGAAAAGCAATATATAGAATTTTCTTATGTTGAACCATTCCAACATAAAATTCATATATATATATATATATATATATATATATATATATATATATATATATATATATATATATATATCCTTGACTAAAGGTGATTAAAATCTCAATCTAAGCTTTTAGAATTGAAATGAAGTTTATCATCTCCCTTAATTATAGCGAAACAATTTTTCCAACCCCTGTAATTTCAAGAATTGAAACTTTGTTTTCTATAACACTTATGCTCCCACTAGCTTTGACATGTATCAGAAAACATCTGGACTTCTAGAAGTCAATACTTTATTGACTTTCTTACTAAAGTTTAGATTTCTGATACCAAATTGCTTTGACAAGACTTTATCAAAATCATACACCTTTTCTTAGATAGCTCACATGTGTGTCCAAACAATTTCAGAACTATGAAAAGGGATGTCGTAATCATAGTCTCAATTGTTTAGACCTTTTCTTATATCCTTGACTAAATGTGATTAAAACCTCAATGTAAGCTTTTAGAATTGAAATGAAGTATAATTTTCTCTCCATTAATTATAGCAAAACAACTTTTCAGCCCTACAACTCCACAAATTGAAACTTTTGTTTTCTATAATTAACATTGCTATCTTGCAATACTAATAACAATTATCATGCTCCCACTAACATGATGATTATTAGCATAACACTTATTCGATCACTAGCTTTGACATGTACTCAGAAATTAGCTGAACTTCTAGAAATCAATACTTTATTGACTTTTTTACTAAAGTTCAGATTTCTGATAGGAGATGTTTTGATTAGCCTTTATCAAAATCACACAACTTTCCATATATAGCTCACATATGTGTCTAAACAATCTTAGAACCATGAAAAGGGATGTTGTAATCATAGCCTCAATTGTTTAGAGCTATTCCATTTTTCATAAGTCCATGTTAGTGTGCTGGTTAACCACGCACGCTCCACTAACGACTTTGAGAATGCAAAGATCACAATTGCTATCTACTTAAAATCTACTTAGTGAAAGTGTTTCCTTACCATCATTTTCATGAATTGGAGAGAAACCTTATGACACTTAGATTTTTTATGGTGTAAGTGTTCCTATCCATGTGAATTTGTCATAACATTAATCACAAGAATATGTCAACGCAATAGGTTACAAACCTCAAGTTGTGTTCTAGTGATTAACAATAGGTTTACTCTTCATTAGTTCTTGAAACTATTCAAGATCTTTAAGACTTCCATTGTCCTCTTGACATATAAGATTATTTTTGTCAAGAACCATTCCTTGACAAAACAAATATTCAAGAGTTAGTGCTGATTCTTATCAAGTTAAACACTTCTCATAATTGGTCTTAGCTGGTCTTTGTCTTATCCAAAACATTACAACTTATCAATTCAAATATACTAGAGTAAGAAAACATTTTACTCTACATTTAACAAGTGTTTTAAACCATTCATAAGATTATGTCAATCAAGTTACAATCTTAGAGTATGACTCTAAGATTTAATTTTGGAATGAATTACGATTTATCTTTTGATTTAACCATTTCAACAATTCATGATTCCTCTTCTTAGTCAAAAAATGCACTAAGGTATCCTTAGAGAATCAATTGTGATATGGTTTCATAATCACTAAGATAGTCATAAAAAATATACTCAAGTACTCTCCCATCTCTTCAGTTTGGAGAAACTTTTATCTTTCTGCCTTATTTGATTCTTCTCATCCATTCTGTCATAGATTGAAACTTTTCCAATGTTTCAGAATTATACTAAAACTTGTAAGCATAACCATATTTACTAAACTTTAGTAAATCGTAATGAACAATCGTATTGACCTTTGTGGTGAACTTGATTAGCGCACAACCAAGTGTACCCAATCCTTTAGTCCTTCACTCGACTCACACATACATGTGAACAGGGTCTTAGTCTTAATTTCCCAAAGATGAAAATTCTCATTCATCACAAAATACAACTTGCATGATTCCAAATTTCTATCCAACTGAAACTTGGGTGATGAGAATATTTCCTTATTTGGTAAATTATGACACTACCATAAATGAAAGAATCAAATTTTATTTTCCAATATTGCTTTCAATGGAAACATATAAACAACAATTTTTCACAAATGCCATTGTAAGGATACTTAAAATAAATAAATGAAAACTTTTTTTATTTTAAAACTTGCGGAAAAATCTTATTCTTACAATGCAAATACATATGAAAACTATGTTGGTATCTATTCCTAAGCAATCCATCGTAACTCTTAAGTAGTTGCTCAAAATTCTGATCACCGAACCATTTTCGCGATTAGAATCAACATACTCTTTCTTTAAGCTTCCTTTGAATTTCTAAAACATCAAAATGTAATTAGATTACATTATGTATTAATAATCTCCAAAAGATACTTAATAGAGTTAGATAATGGACTTTACCTGAAGTAGAGTCAAACTTTTAACTTTACCAGATCTTTCAGGTAAATCTGGCAGCTTCGCAACCAATGCCCCTTCTTTTGGCAAAAGAAACATATGGACTCTTTGGAAATGGTACATAATACTATCTCAGACTTATCCTTCCTCTTTACCATTAGGTCAAATGAGTTTACCATGTCCAATCCCTTTCCATTGGGAAGAGAAAGCTTTTCTGGACTTCTAATATTACCATTGTCAATGTCCATGGAAGTTTGGGAAGTTGATCTTCCAATGAAATTTTGCTTTACCAGTGCCCCAAATCATTGTTGATTTAGCAGCATCAAGCAAATATGTAAGATCATTAAGGGTCATGTCTTGATTTTTCATTAGGGTGTGACTGAAGAACCAAGTCAACAACCAGCTACCTCGAGACTTCGACACCCGACTCTCCAGGCTTGCCAATAGGGATTGAGTGACCTTGAACTTTTCAAGTATTTGGACTTGTGGAATAGGGAGAATAAACGGAGGAGGTGGAGGAAGTGAAGCATGATTTCCATTCCCGTTAATGCACAACAAAGGGATTAATCTTTCACCTTGATTGCCATGTGGGATATTATCTTCAATAGGAAAGCTTGTTCCTAAAGATATTGGAAGGCCATAATTGTCTTAACTAGACATCTATAATGGGATAAATTCAAGTTAGTTGATTTAAAGTACTTAATATAACACCCAATATGAAATATTAAGGCTAGGATCCAACAACCTGTTGATAACCGGAAGAGGGATGTCATAATCAAAGCTATGAAATAGTTGAAGGTAGGTAAATGACGATTTACCAATTTCCACCATGAAAACGAAATATAATTAACTTTTAAGGAGGCGGATGCCAATACTTCCGACTCTTATTTATAGAGATGACGAGTCTGAATTGGATTTGAAACTCCTAGTTCTTTTGAGATACATTGAACTTTCAATGGCATGTTTGAATCTTAATTGTGTCCTCTCAAGTTTGTGACTGGGATGCTGAGGATCACAAATAAGGTGTGAATAACCATCCAAATTGACTTGGTACCCTCAACTTTATCACCTAATTGATGTGTCAGTTAACCACACACACTCCACCAATATATGATAAACTTATGTTACCCTTCACCACACATTGTCAGTCCCATGTTAGTGTGTCGGTTAACCACACACGCTCCACTAACGACTTAACAAATGTGCAAAGTGTAATTTTATGGGTTAGCACCATTTCACATTTTCCTAAGTAACTAAGATTGGGAATTTATAAGTGGTTAGTTACTTAGGTTTTATCATTATACTTTTAATGAAGGGAGAATTATAGTCTTTGTCCTACCCGTTTGAATAACGACCCTCCACCAGTCAAGGAAGCGGTGGGTCAGAGTGGACACCCATTAAACTGCAATTTTATAGGCAGTAACCTTATACCCCCTTATAGACCGGCTTTGTGAACGAGGCCTACTAATGGTACGATTGGCTTTATCTTATACATATCTATATAATTAAAATTATAATAATAGTATAAGGGTTGAATTTTAAACTTTTAAAATTCTAAGGTCTAGTTTGGAATTAAAGTATACATGGGGGGTTAACTTTACAAATTCCAAAACCTGACGAAAAGTTTTGAAACTTTTAAAAACTCTTGGATTTTCATAAGTTATGAGCTTAATTAAGGTTTAATGAAAAAAATTTCAAGTTCCATAACTTGAGGACAAGTTATGGAAGACATTTAAATCATTTTATGATGACATTAAAAATAGAGTCTTCCATTTTCATAACCTATGAGACTTAATGACACTTTAAAAAGAAAAACTCTTCACTTTCCATAACTTGAGGACAAGTTATGGAGTTCATAAAAAACATTAAGATCAAATATTCCAATTAACACAATAATCAAATAATTTTTCTATGATCTAAATTAAACTCATAAGTGAAGATAATTCACATCAACAATTTTCAAGAAATTAGATAATCATATAAAGTAATACAAATCTTGAAACTTTGACAATTATCCTTTGTAGACTCTTGGAATTCATAACCTAAAGAGTTAATGAATGAGACATTTGACATCCATAACTTATCGGAGTTTCAAAATTCTTAAGATCATAACTTAAAAAAAAGACTTTTGAGTTCCAAAATTTTATGATAAAATTTGTAACTCCTTAAAAATATTTAGATCAAACTTTTAAAACAAATAAAATAATCATATCATTCTGTATTTTAATAAATTGACCTAATTCAACTCTTGTAGTAAAGTGACTCAAATTTTGAATATAATTAGTGTTTCATAAAATCAAGTAATTATCTTAAAATTTGACAAACTTCATGTTTTTTTTCTTTTTTTTTTCTTCAACTTTGAAAATAAAAAATACATTTGCATCAAATATAATAGAAAACAACCCATGGCTCTGATACCACTATTGGGTTTTTGGTATAGTACAACATCTTATGGTTCACATACAACCCTAAATACCTTGGATCTAGGTTTTCACTAATTATACATGCAATTGGTTTCCAAGGCATTAAACCTATAGCATACATTTGACATAAACCATACAAGATACTAGTTAGAGTAACATACCATTCATGTGGCTTGAAGTCTTGATGTATTTGGCCTTAAGAGCTTAGCCCCAATAGTGTGGAAGCCTCAAGTGGAATCACAACACACCATGGACAAAGGTGGAACTTGAGACAGAATTCCATGCACCCAAAAACACCCATGAACTCCAAGAACTTCATGTGTAACCACAAGTGGCGTTTTTAGGTCATGATGCATGTATATATATGTGTGGTATTTCAAGAGTCATGGGTATAACCCAAATCCATACCCATAGTTTTATACGATCCATGGTTCATGTGGCCCAACTCTTTATGAATCCATACATAAAGTTGGTCAACATGGATCATAAGCCCAACACATATAAATATAACTAATTATCATAACTAGTCCCCATAGATTTAATTAGTCTCTTTTGATCACTAAATTAATTCCAAATTAATTCTTGATCAATACTAGTTAAAACATATGATTTCATATTAATATGTTATAACTTATAATATATAAATAAACGATAAATTACCTTCTCTCAAAAGTCCATCCTAACAAATTGTCCTGATGATATGCAACCGAAATAAACTATGCTACACTCGGGTCGACTACATACCAATAATAGTTATGGGCTTAGACATCTAATCCAACAAATATAGCACTGCTACATATCGTACCGCGATAAGCAAGTACTAATAGTGCAGTGTTTTGATAACTAGTGTCGATACTCTATATTATGATCCTTATCGGTACCTCTATGATCGCCTGGCATATACAAGTTATGTATAGTTAAGATGAATAAGACGGTCGACTGAGTGGCTCTACCCTAAATCCAGAACCAAACAAGGAACATGAATTAAGGCGGAATTACTCACTCTAACTCAGCAAAATCTTAGCTATGCACAACCATGATGTACAAACTAAGTGTAACGACCGAAAAATACAACCAATTTTAAATTTTTCAAAAACATCTCGATTCCAATAATTCTTTACAAAAAGGTTTTCAATACAAAACATTTATCGTATTCCCAGAATCAAACACCACGAAATCATGAGGAGCGGTACGATCACACCTTCGCCTTGCCACGATCTCCTGAAGAACCTGAAAAACATGAAACCACAACTGTAAGCCCGAAAGCATAGTGAGATACCCCTAAAATACCAACCACAAATACCACACAAGCATAACATGCCATAACATATCCGATCACAGAACAGCCATGCTCTCCGGGTCTACTGTGTGACTGGTCCGCCGCACCGGCCAACAGTCCACCTGGTCCACCCTCTGAGTCTATCCGCATACATCGAGTCTGCAGTGTGATTGGTCCGCCCGTTCCCGGGCCTTCAATCCACCTGGTCCACTCTCTGAGTCTACAGTATGACTGCTCCGCCCGCACCGGGCCTTCAGTCTATCTGGTCCACTCTCCGCGCCTTCGGCACGTCTGGTCCACCCCTATCGGAACCTACAGCCTATCCGGACCGCTCGCTTGGCCTACGCGACAACTGGTCCGCCTTGGGTATCTTGGCCTACTGCACACAGCAGGACCCGCCTCAACCCAACTCCAGTCCAAACATCCATGTGCACATATACATACAATCATCTGACAATTCACAATCAACAAGCAGATCAACAGATCACATAACATACCACCATCCTAACCAGGATACCGACCTAACAGGTCACTAACATAGCATCTCCCTATCTCTCAGGATACCGATCTCAATCAGGTCTCTAGCATATACCATCCTAACTCACAGGATGCAAACATATCAAAGCAGTAACATAATAACAACTACCCGGATCTCAATCCGATAAGGGTCGGCCGTGGTGCCTTAGACCCCGTTGATATAGTGAGGATAACTCACCTCGAAACTGTTGACTAAACAGATAATCCAAGCTACTCCGATCACTGATACGATCCCCACCACTGGTCAACCACCAATGCACTGAACTCAAAACGATAATCAACAATTACTAGAATACCCCTGGAAACCACTGATCCACCCTTGGTCAAAGACAAGGTCAAAGTCAACCTTTGACTGACCCTACTCGCCGAGTCAACCAGATGACTCGCCGACTTCCCATAATCAAAACTCCTCTCAATCCGCGACCTAACTCGCCGAGTCACCCCGAGACTCGCCGAGTCCAACAACTCAGAGTCCACTCGCACACAACTCACCGAGTCATCCCTTGACTCACCGATTCTCGACTCAACCAGAGAATATCGGAACTCTTCGACAAGACTCGCCGAGTCCAAGAACAGACTCTCCGAGTCTAAAGTTATCATCAACCTACTCGCCGAGTTGTTCATACAACTCGCCGAGTTCCAGGCTATCTTCATCCGACTCGCCGATTTGTTCTTCCAACTCGTCGAGTCCCAGCTCATCTTCAAGCAACTCGCCGAGTTCACCCATGTGACTCGCCGAGTACCACAATTCTGAATCCATTCAGAAGCATCCCAGGCCATGCAAATGATCCAAAACATAGATCTAGCCTTATACAACTCATCCATCACGTAAAGTGGCAAACTTTACGTGAATCCAAAGAGATCTAGGCCTTATTCACTTATAGCTAGGGTTTGGGACATGCAAGCTTCACTAAACACCCCAACACAGGGACTTTCATGCTCTCTGATTCTCCTCCATCCCAGATCTGAGGTAGCAACCTCAGATCTAACCTCTAGGCCTCCAATTACATCCTTAGACAAGATCCCACAAACCCCAAATTGAAGAAACAACATACAATCAGACCAAGAACGAGATATTACCTCCAATGGATGCCCCCAACTGCAATGAAGTTGATTCCAAGCAAAGCCCCTTGCCCCAAGCCTTCAATTCCCACAAAATTCCTTCAACAAACTTCTCCAATGCTCCAATCCACTCAACAATGGAGCTCCTCTGCGATTTAGGGTTTTTGGAACTCAAGATGGAAATAAAGAGGCTGGGGAAGGAACATAATGTTCCTTATATAGGGCTCAACGCCGAGAATTAGGGTTTTCTCCACTCAGCGCCTACTCGCCGAGTCCATCTCATCGACTCGCCGATTCGGCTACTTAACACGCGACCAATTCGCGACTCTACTCGCCGAGTCCATCCATGGACTCGCCGAGTCACTCTTTCCTTAAATAACACTTTTAGCCCTTCAACTCTACTCTTGCTATTTCGGGATGTTACAATTCTCCCCCACTTATATTAGGCTTCGCCCTCGATGCCTATAGCGGCTCAACTCCAAAGATACTCCCGCAACGCGCCACCTGGCCTCAACCAGACCAGGTCCCTCAAGGCATACCCAAACAAAACTCGAACAGACTTTCCTTCCCTCACGGTGTCGTGACCACCGTCTCAAATAGGGCACCGGATTCACCCTCTAATAACTTCACTTAACCCCTGAGTATTACCCATAATGCAACACTGCTCCAAATCACAACCATCACTCGACTCATAAAGGCTAGAAAACCATGAACCATCGGATCCCCGATCCGAATCCCACTCTATCCATTCCGCGACAACGGAAAACCCATTCTCTATCTCAGAGCAACTCCCACGAGTCCTCCTCTTACAAACACATACACATGTTGAACTAGCTCCAGCACCCTCAGGGTTGGAAAACCCGACACACTGATGACACCCTCAAACATCCCCCAGGATGAACCACTAATACATAACCAATACCCTGAACAGAATCATACTGAGAGTCCAGGACTCTCCCCCTGCATCCTTTCCAAGCCTCTGGGCTCTACACCTGCGGAATTCCTTCCGCAACCTCAGCAGACATCCCAAACCGGATGAGCTCCTACTTCACTACCGCGAACACGATGCTCAAAACCATACCCGAAATATTCTAATCATAACTTTGCTCTACAGCTTTCACTTTCATGAACTTGCACTCCCTTTCGGAGTTACACACCTTTCTCTCTTCCTTTTCCAAGGAATCCACTTGGCCACATTGCCACCCCAACAAGTGCCACGGTGCTCGCCCAACGCGACACCACCCTTTTTGCGTAACCGCTAATCTCATACTCAGGCTCTCATTGCAGGGGCTCTCAAGCCCATGCACTCTCTCAACTCATCAAAATCACTACGCGGGGCCAGACCTTCCAATGCAATCACACTGCAATATACACAATCAGCAGTCTCAAACTGATCCAACAATACCTGCAGAGTCTTCAGCATGACTGGACTGCCTCACCAGGCCTTCAGCCCATCTGGACCACTCTCTCAGAACCCTCATCCAATCTGGACCGCTCTCAGTGCCTTCAGTTTGGCTGGACCATTCTCCGAGCCTTCGGTCTGACTGGTACGCCTTCCGGCCTTCAGTCTATCCGGACCGCTCACTATCAACCAACATTCCAAGCTATCCCCCTCGGAATTCCTCCCATGCATACGGTTCTAGCCCTCTAGGGGTTCCGAACTCTAACTCCATCGACATACTCGATCCCGGCCTGTTTCTAGGCCTCCATAATCATTGCCCTAGGTCTGTATCCCGCCCCGCATGCCCGACACTCGCTCCTATCAGCCTATACTCTAGGCTGATAGAACACTGCTGAATCCCAACAGCTAAGCACCCTCAAATACTCATCGATCTCCCGGAGAATTTTCCAATTCTCCCCCACTTAAGGCACTGACCAACAACCACCAGTCGCCATTAACGACCTTCCAGAACAACCCACACAAAGAGAACACTTACACGCTGACTGCTTCTCTCAATCATGAACAACCCTCAGCAAAACACATCTCCTCACTGACCAATCCGCTTAAAAAGAATCCGATCTCTAATTATCCATTCCACGAATGTAGATGCTACCCGACATTCAACCCAATGTCGCATCTCCACTAATAACCCTTACGAACGATAACCAATGAAAGCACCAAAACACCAAACTATAATCATACCAAACCCTCAGGGAACAACGGATACCGAGACGAAACCCGAAACACAAATCCATAACCCAAACCACAATCCGCAAAACGATGAATACCGCATCGAAATCCACACAAAGAGACCAGCGAAAGCCAATACACCACAAAATCGCAAGATAATAAGACATCAAGAAAGAAACATACCCGCAGCTGTCTCTGGCACTGCCCTGACCTCCTCTGCAACAAGCTGAAAAGCACGACCCTGAGCCCTTGGGGGCTACGCTCCACCCTGACCTCCACCAGTGATCCTCAAAGTGGCCGGTGCTGGAGCCTGCACCGATCCTGCAGCAAACTGTGGACAATTGGCCCTCAAATGTCAAACTTGAGGACAATGATAGCAGATCCTCAAATCCCGAACTGGCGCTGACTGCCGACAATCCCTCGCATAGTGCCCATCCCTTCCGCACTTGCGGCATGCACCACCGGTCCTACAAACCCCGGTGTGACCCTTCCCACACTTCCCACAAGTGTGGCTGCTCAGCTGCCCCACTCTAACATCAACGGTTTTGGAACATTTCGGCGCCGGCTGCGACTGCACCGGGGCCTGCCTCAGCTCACGCAACTGCAACTCAATCTCTAACTCACGCCGCCTAGCGGCCTCCTGCAACTCCAACAACGTCTCGCACCTCTGCGCAGACACAAACTGCCTGATGTCCCTCTTGAGCATGCTCAGATATGGAGACATCTGAGCCTGCTCTGAAGCGAACTCTGGGCAAAACATCGCCCTCTCAGTGAACATCCTGGTGATCTCAGTCACCGACTCTGAATCCTGCTTCAGCTCAAGGAACTCCTGAGCCAATCTTTCCCTTTCAACTTGCGGAACATAACGAGTACTGAACATTTCTCTGAACTAATCCCACGAAACCGCAGCCCTCTACGCTTCCGAAAATGACCCTGTGGTCAATCTCCACCAATCCTTCGCCCCGAGCCTCAACAGGTTCAGAGCACACCTCACCCTATGGTCAGCAGGGCATGAACACGTGAAGAAACACCCCTCCACGTCTGACAACCACCTCATAGCAACAATCGGGTCCTGAACTCCATCGAATGTGGGAGGCTTCGTCTTATCGAAGTCCCGATACTGAAAACCCCGACTGACTCCTCCCCCTGCCGCTGCTACAGCTGTTGTAGCCGCCGCGGCAGCCGTCTCTGCAAGAGCTGCATAGCGCTCATCAAAATACTCCACCATGGCAGTCTTAATCGACCCAAACAGCTCTGGCAACTCAGCCCGAAACAACTCCGCAATCTCCTCACGCAGGATCTCACGAATCCTCGCGTCCAACTCGCTTATTCTCATCTGACCGATAACTTCAGGCGGCACCGATTCGCCCGGAACTCTCTCTCCAGCTCCCGATCCTGACCCGGATCCACTTTCATCATGCCTCGTAATCTCCATACTGGAAAGAAACACCACACAAAATCTCAAACTCTGCCCACACCCTGGGATCCAACTCTCTCTCTCAACCCACCCTAGAGATCATGGTTTCCCTGATACGCTTATGGGTCCTGTGCTTTCAGTAATACGGGCCCATACTACCTTCCACACCTACCCATATTTGCATGAAGTACTACCACAATACCCTAGAGAACATGCATAACAACGATCAACACTCACTACTAGAGGAACACTGAGAATCTCCCATAAGGGACCCTAGGCTACAGGCATCACAAATCAGGCAACATATCATGAAATCCTGAAGATCCCTAGCCTATCACTAGCATGCTGTTCTATCAAAGCTCAAAAACAAATAACATGCATGGTATTTTGGGGGTTACTTACTGGCTCCGGCTGATCGTACCTTCGCATCCACCTTTACTCATTTTGAAAACCATTTTTAAATACTCTTTTGAAAACTCTCCTCGATTTGAGACTGGAGTCACACGAGTGTTTCTCCATTTCACTCAAACCAAGGCTCTGATACCAACTTGTAACGACCGAAAAATACAACCAATTTTAAATTTTTCAAAAACATCTCGATTCCAATAATTCTTTACAAAAAGGTTTTCAATACAAAACATTTATCGTATTCCCAGAATCAAACACCACGAAATCATGAGGAGCGGTACGATCACGCCTTCGCCTTGCCACAATCTCCTAAAGAACCTGAAAAACATGAAACCACAACTGTAAGCCCGAAAGCTTAGTGAGATACCCCCAAAATACCAACCACAAATACCACACACGCATAACATGCCATAACATATCCGATCACAGAACAGCCATGCTCTCCGGGTCTACTGTGTGACTGGTCCGCCGCACCGGCCAACAGTCCACTTGGTCCACCCTCTGAGTCTATCCGCATACATCGAGTCTGCAATGTGATTGGTCCGCCCATTCCTAGGCCTTCAATCCACCTGGTCCACTCTCTGAGTCTACAGTATGACTGCTCCGCCCGCACCGGGCCTTCAGTCTGTCTGGTCCACTCTCCGAGCCTTCGGCACGTCTGGTCCGCCCCTATCAGAACCTACAGCCTATCCGGACCGCTCGCTGGGCCTACGGGACAACCAGTCCGCCCTGGGTATCTTGGCCTACTGCACACAGCAGGACCCGCCTCAACCCAACTCCAGTCCAAACATCCATGTGCACATATACATACAATCATCTGACAATTCAAAGTCAACAAGCAGATCAACAGATCACATAACATACCACCATCCTAACCAGGATACCGAGCTAACAGGTCACTAACATAGCATCTCCCTATCTCTCAGGATACCGATCTCAATCAGGTCTCTAGCATATACCATCCTAACTCACAGGACGCAAACATATCAAAGCAGTAACATAATAACAACTACCTGGATCTCAATCCGATAAGGGCCGGCCTTGGTGCCTTAGACCCTGTTGATATAGTGAGGATAACTCACCTCGAAACTGCCGAATGAACACATAATCCAAGCTACTCAGATCACTGATACGATCCCCACCACTGGTCAACCACCAATGCACTGAACTCAAAACAATAATCAACAATTACTAGAATACCCCTGGAAACCACTGATCCACCCTTGGTCAAAGACAAGGTTAAAGTCAACCCCTGACTGACCCTACTCGCCGAGTCAACCCGATGACTCACCGAGTTCTCATAATCAAAACTCCTCTCAATCCGCGACCTAACTCGCCGAGTCACCCCGAGACTCGCTGAGTCCAACAACTCAGAGTCCACTCGCACACAACTCACCGAGTCATCCCTTGACTCACCGATTCTCGACTCAACCAGAGAATATCGGAACTCTTCGACAAGACTCGCCGAGTCCAAGAACAGACTCGCCGAGTCTAAAGTTATCATCAACCTACTCGCCGAGTTGTTCATACAACTCGCCGAGTTCCAGGCTATCTTCATCCGACTCGCCGAGTTGTTCTTCCAACTCGTCGAGTCCCATCTCATCTTCAAGCAACTCGCCGAGTACCACAGTTCTGAATCCATTCAGAAGCATCCCAGGCCATGCAAATGATCCAAAACATAGATCTAGCCTTATACAACTCATCCATCACGTAAAGTGGCAAACTTTACGTGAATCCAAAGAGATCTAAGCCTTATTCACTTATAGCTAGGGTTTGGGACATGCAAGCTTCACTGAACACCCCAACACAAGGACTTTCATGCTCTCTGATTCTCCTCCATCCCAGATCTGAGGTAGCAACCTCAGATCTAACCTCTAGGCCTCTAATTACATCCTTAGACAAGATCCCACAAACCCCAAATTGAAGAAACAACATACAATCAGACCAAGAACGAGATATTACCTCCAATGGATGCCCCCAACTGCAATGAAGTTGATTCCAAGCAAAGCCCCTTGCCCCAAGCCTTCAATTCCCACAAAATTCCTTCAACAAACTTCTCCAATGCTCCAATCCACTCAACAATGGAGCTCCTCTGTGATTTAGGGTTTCTGGAACTCAAGAGGGAAATAAAGAGGCTGGGGAAGGAACATAATGTTCCTTATATAGGGCTCAACGCCGAGAATTAGGGTTTTCTCCACTCAGCGCCTACTCACCGAGTCCATCTCATCGACTCGCCGAGTCGGCTACTTAACACGCGACCAATTCGCGACTCTACTCGCCGAGTCCATCCATGGACTCGCCGAGTCACTCTTTCCTCAAATAACACTTTTAGCCCTTCAACTCTACTCTTGCTATTTCGGGATGTTACACTAAGCCATCATAGCTTCCCTGAACGGATCTTTAGTTCTCTCATGAATGATGAGACTTCTTCATATAAGTGAGTTATTATAATTACTTTTAAATGTTTTCTCCAAGTTTTAATCTTCTATAAATATAAATTAATTTTTAAAGCAATTATTAATTCGAAGACGTACTGCTGGTCGCTGGGGACTCTGGGGTAGTTTCTCCTACGGTGATCATCAAATTCCGTCCATCCGTGCCTGAGTTCTTCATTATCGGGCAGTCACTCTTGTAATGTCTTGTCTCACCACAGCCATAGCAGCCCTGGTTTATTTTTACTCTGGGGACTTAGGAGAGCGGTTGTGCCGTTGTCCTGGAGAACCGGGCAGTGTGACCCTTCTTGTGGAAATTCAGGTAATGAATTTCCCGACATACTCCGGTGTGGTGCTAGTTACACTTTCCACACTTCGGGAGACTCCCAACATATCGACTGGCAGGTGCTGGAATAGCAGGTGTTGTGGCGGAGTATATAGTACCCATTTGTTGCTCCTGCGGGGTTTCCTAGGTTGTTTTCTCTTTCCAAATTTTCCCCGACTTTCGTTTATAGTCCCCTCTCTTTGATGGCTCGGGAACGGGGACCACTACGCCATGGCGGACACCATGGTCAATGAGTCTCTGGGCCAGGCGTTTGGCACTATCGAATATAATTGGTTTCGAAGATAGTACATCTCCTTGAACAGGGGAAGATAATCCCCAGATGTACCTTTTTATCTTCTTACTCTCTGGGGTAACCATCTCAGGGCATAGTGCTGCCAGATCGCTAAACCTATCAGTGTATGTCACTATGTGTGAGCCAACCATGGTATGCTCCCATAGTTCTTGTTCCTGCTTTTGAACTTTGCCCCTTGGGTAGTATTCTTAGAACATTATCTCCTTTAGGTTTTCCCAACCTATCGAGTTAGCCACTGGTAGGGTTAGTGACTTAACATGGCTATTCCACCATGTTAGGGCTCTGTCGGAGAAGGTGCAGGAAACAAATTTAACTTTGCTCCCTTCTGGACACGAACAGATTGAGAAGATCTAATCTGTTTTCTCGAACCATCGCATCAGAGAAATAACTCCTCCATTTCCATTAAAGTATTTGGGTTTGCAGCTCAAGAATTCCTTATACAATCACTCACGAGATTTCCGTGGATAACTCTGGGGTTTGTTAAGTGGCTATCGCTACCGGTTCCGTTGGTACCACTTTCGCTGATGTAAGTTAGAGCAGCTGTTACTGCGGCTACTATTGCTACTTGGAGAGCAGTAGGATCGAATTGTGGTGGTAGATTCTTTGTTGGGTCATTGACTACATGTCCTTCAAGTCTACCACGAGGAATCTTTTGCTAAAAAGAATACAAAGATGAGACGGAAAGAAGTCTATAGTAGTAGTTATAAGCCGAAATCTTAATGACAATGTTATCCTAATTTTGAGTGTATCTGGTTCTGACTTTCATAGGGTTCTGGAAACAACTCATAAAGGGATTTTGTATAAAATAAACTTTATGAATCAGAAGTAGCTATCCTCGAATGAATTTCTATGAATTGAACAACTGAAATTGGCTCCAGGAGAAGAAAATAATCCGAACACATAATGTGAGTAGTGAAATCACTTGCTCACTAAGTCAATTAAGGTAATTATTTATTAGTGTGACACATAAGATGTTTTAGTTTCTCCGGCTTATCACTTCTTGGAAATCTCTTTTTCTTCCTCCTTGACTCCTTTCATGATTGCTATGATGGAGTGGTTACATCTATCATGGTTTGTTGTACGAGAATGGAAATGTCTAAAGAATCTATGAGATTAAGGGTAACATTATGGGGTGATCCTTACTGGGTCCTCCTATAATTGCACAATGTATACAAGTTGTATATAATTTAAGATTAAATAGACCTTCGAATAAGTGATACCACTCCAAAACCACAACCAAACAAGGAACAGGTGGTGAGGCATAAATCACAAATTCTATGTCTATAGAATCTCAATTTTATAAAACCTTGGAAGTATACACTCTGGAATCATAGACCTACCAGAAGGGTCTTTTAAGTTCTCATATAAGTTATGTATAGTGCCGAAAATACTCCTATAGTACATTAATGTAATGAATTTCGTATGTTTTAAACTTGTTGTTGTCTTGTAGTATCACAAAATACTCCTATAGTATTTTAACTTTTTGTTTTTATCTAGAATTTCCTTGAATAGAGTTTGTTAAGTTTTAAGACTGTCGCAACACCACATCACTCCCAAACACATGTCGGTCATATCTCAAATGAATATAGTTGATTAGGCTATATTGAACCCATATATGATTACATAACTGTCCAGGTTTGACCGCAGTGTTCAACCATTAAATACTTATGTTTTGTTCTTCTTGTGGTACTTATTCTAGTATGTATATATGTATAAGCATGTATGTATACTTTTATAAAATACTGTTATATATTTTAAAATATAATTTTAGTCAGAGCACTTCGGCCCCATTGTATTTATACTTTTATAAAATACTATTAAATATTTTTAAATATAATTTAAAAACAGACTTTTTTTTAAACTATGGAGTGGCCAAAAGATGAACCGTCACACCCCCAAACCAGAACGGCGGAAACATTCGGAGGCGGAGGACGTCATGTTTAGTATCACAACACATGCATCATATTAATCAAAGTAACAAACAAACATTGTATTAATATTTAAAGTGTTTACAAAGTAGTGATTCATAAAAGATTGAATCCAAAAGTAAATAATAAAACAAGACATGAAGCTACTATGCTCCATCTTATGAATCCCAGCACGAGTACCTGTCTACTAGTTTCCAGAGAATACAAGTTAGTTTGAAAGAGTAGATCAGCATTTAAGCTGGAGAGTTCATAAGTATTTTAGTGATGTCAAGTATGTTGTAAGTTCATTTTAGAAAAGTTCGCCTGTTCCTCTAGAAAATCCTACATTTTCTGATATGATGAAAGATAAGTAAAATGACTCTACAATCCTTTCTATGAGTACTAAATGCATACATGTTATATACAATTTAGAGTAAAAGGACAATCGATTGTGTGAATCTGCCCTAAGCCGACAACCAAACAAGGAACAAGAAATGGAGCGAAAAGCACACATCCTACTATCTGTCAGACCTGATTAATATATATCCCTGATGTATCTACTGAGGAATCATAAAGTTATCATTATAGGTCCCCTCTTAACTGAGTGTGCTAACTACACTACTAGAAAAACAGCCTTTTACGACGCGCAAACAATGACACACAGTGATTTATGATACGCTAAAGTGTGCGCCCAAAAAATAATGTCATCTCTTCTAAAATTTGAAGGATAGAGGACGCGCATTTATGCGTGCCCTTAAATTAGTGTCAGAAAAGAAAAAAATACAAACACGGAGGGCGCTTCTCTTAAGTGTGTGTCCTCTTCAAATGTCGCTTTATATTTTTTTTTGCTTAAACGTGCCTTTTTAAAGGGGGGGGGGGAACGAAATCGTCTAAAATTCCAAAATTTTGAAGAACCCTGCGTCTACCCTCTCTCCTCAGTATCTCCCTTCATTCACTCCTTCTTTCTCTCTAAACCCTAAGCCATCGCCACAACCACCACCACCACCGCCATTGAACATTAAAAACTCAATCCACACTTCACCTTCATTCACTCAATCCGGCCCTTTAATTTTAGCAAACCCACCAGAACCCTAGGTCTTTCCTTTTATGCTTTCACATCCTTCCTGTATGTTATTTTGAATCCCTATTTATTTTCTTTATCCTTAATTTTATCAAACCCACCGGCACTTTAATTTTAGCTTTCTTTTACTCCAAAAGCTTCTTGTTCCCATGTAAAGATTGGAAATGGTGCGGTTTTATTTGCTTTCCATTCATGGAAGCTCATCGCTTCCAACGCAACCACAAATTCTACACTCTCAATCCATCACATTCACCTTTCCCTTCGTCTGTGTCTTATTCTTCTTCCTCAGATCTAGTTCAATTGTAAATACAATTCATTGAAAAAAGAGAAGGAGATTGCGTTTATGTGATTACTGATTTGAGTGTACTAGCTTCCAGTTGAATTCCATAATGGCGTCGACGCAAGGTATATTGAAACCGAGGAAATCGACTTCAAAATATTGAAATTCGCCGAAGTAAGCCGAAGGCTTTTGTTGATAATCTGAGCTCTCCGGCTTCATCTGCTAGAAGAAAGCCGAAGTACTTTTATTCCAAGAGTTTTCCATTGGTTTCTGAGAGATCGAAGGAGAATGTCACTTTTACTA
This sequence comes from Lactuca sativa, assembly GCF_002870075.4. NCBI lineage: Eukaryota > Viridiplantae > Streptophyta > Magnoliopsida > Asterales > Asteraceae > Lactuca > Lactuca sativa. Next base: position 153,006,466 of record NC_056623.2, on the reverse strand, counting down.
TTTGGTTCCGGCCTCTCAGTGATCAAATCGTTGTACAAATTTATGGTTTACTATATTTATTACGGTTAATTTGGATATAAAATAACTTTTTAAGGATTATTCCGAGGGAAATTCGATGAGGGGAGGAGATTGCGTGATATGCGGATGGCGAAACTATTCTACGGAATGAAGAGACTCCATCGATAGCTTATGCATATGGTATGTCCAGATTATAGATATGCTACTAATTAATGTTTTTGAATTGATTCTATTGATGATCAAGAGTCATGTTCTAAATCAGAGCTTAAGAAAATTAGGTAAAACAGAACCAACTCTATAGTAATTAACATTTAGACCTTTGGATCGTTTATTGCCAAAGCTCTAGTGTTCTTTGATATCATTGTATAGGAGACTGGAGCAACTAGTTAAACAATTACTCACTGATAAACTAATAAACTGATTTATTGATTTTTTCTTGTTTCAAACACAATGTTTGTTAAATTCTATTATTGAAGGGGACAGATATCCCAATTTTTTAATTGTCTTCTTTTTTTACCCAAACATATATAAGAATCAAGCAGCCATCTTAACGGTTTTCACATGATTAACTACAGTTAAGTTAACAAGGTCAATAATTTGTAACTTTAGGCTTATACTCTTAACAATGAAGTTTCTGCTTTTTGACGTTCATACTTCATACTGATATACCTTGTAAATCTCATTTTCCTATTTATAATTTGTACATAGATCGGGTGTTTTGGCCTACAACCACAACATGTCATGTATATTATATTGTAGCTCAACATGTTGTTGGTGGTGCAATGGAAGGCGTTAATGGTATTATTTCTCTTCATTTCATGTAACTTACACAATTTTTGTATCTTTTTTATTTTTCTAATCTTTACATAATCCGTTCCAATTTTTGCCTATGGTTTTACACATTTAATGAATGAAATGAATTTCTCAAACTGAAATGAAAGGTTACAGATCCTTTATATACAAGAGGAAAGAGAGTCAAACTAACTAACTCTCAATATATACAAACAGGTCCTTCATCTTTCAATAAGTACAATTGTAACCTCTATTATTAAATGCCTTAAATGGTTTCCAGATATGGCTTTTGAAAGATACTATGAATACTGCTGTTGCTATCTCAAAAGCATCTTTCTGGTAAACTTGAGTATTATTGGTGACATTTTCCCTAATCTTAATACATTTTTGGGTTTCTCCTCCATTTTATTTGTTTTATGGTCAATATTTACTCTTGCATTAGGCCATGGAGATTATGATAGAAAGGTAACATGTTCTATCTTGAAATATTTATTCTGCAGGGTTACGTTATGAAGGGACATTACAGTGTCATACTTGCAAGAGAATTAGAGTTTCTTTAACAAAACAAACCTTTTTTAGCGATAATCTCTCACAAAAAAACATTTGTCTTGTGGTTAACAAATGTATTTCTTCATCTATAGCATTACATAGTCTACATGGGACAACACTCACACCCGATCTCACAGTCTGTCATCTCACCTATAGGTGGATCAAAGGGGATCCCGGGGTAGCCTGGGATACCCCTCAAATCTTTTTCGATAGTGTAATTTTTGTTTACGAATTCTTCAATATTTTTCTATATAATGTATATATAGTATCCCTTCAGTTATAAACACAAACACATAGTAGAGCTACTGGTTAAGACGCTGCCTTATAGAAGTAAAGCTCTCAGGTTCAATTCTTGCTCCTTGCATATTCTTTGTTTATTTTTGTTTTATTTTCCCAACTATTCTATACCACATCGCCAAACATATGTAAACTCAACCATTTTTGTCTATTATATAAGCCTATTATCTTCATACTTCATTTGATATCTACTTTCAATCCCACATTGATTCAAGTATCAAAATATACTTCACCTTCATGTTTATATAACAAGACTTGAGGTTAGCTAAGGATACGATTAAGGTTTGCGTTTAAAACTGAAATTGAACCGGGGAAGCCCAAGTACCCTGAATTTTTTTTGGGTTACCCTAAAAATAAAATTAGGATACCCCTTTACTTTGAACCTGGCTCTGCCACTGATTTCACCTAACCATGAGAATCTCACATTGGTTCTTGAAAGGCAAGCACATATACATTCGTTTGTTATATAATGTGTATATATTAAAGTCGTAATAGATCTCGGAAATTAAAAAGACTGTCTAAAGGAACTAGAATATCTCTGACTGTCTATCTTTTGTATTTTTACTCGATTGTTTGATCATTAACAGTAGTCTGAACAGCTTACAATTCCATTTGTATCACATAAAACGAAGTTGTTATTTCAATCTTTGAGAGCAGAATGAATCAATTGCATACGACTAAGTCATGGATAATTCTAGGAGTAGATTCTATTCCACAATATAACAAACTTCCTATGGATATAAAATTAGATGTAATTGTTGGTATCATTGACACTGGTACGTACTTGTTAATTAAAAAACTATAATAACCACATAAAGTTCATTTCTAATAGAAATAAATGTTATTTTGTCTGTCTCTTGGTCCATTTCCACCTCAACTGGTTTACTTTGAGGATGCGATTTTGATTGGATCATTTCAAGCTTTTGAGAAAGGGATTGTTGTATGCACGTCTGCTGGGAACAGTTTTTTGCCAAGCACAGCGAACAATGTTGCCCCGTGGATCCTTACTGTCGGCGCTAGCACGATTGATCGTGAATTTCCGTCATACGTGCTACATGGAAATATGAAACGGTTGAAGCGTTTCGGTGTAAACAGTTGATCGGATTTCCATGGTTGTGGGTGAATGCTTGTATGTTGACGTTTAAACAAAGTTTGTTTCATCATATTCCCATGGATTATATATGTAATAAAATTGTTTAAGGATCTTGGAAATGAGTTTCAGAAATATTTCCAAGCATACTATGACTAGACTGAAGTTGAAAATCATTTTAACCTTTTTGATTTTACTTTATCTAAATCCTCTAACCCAGTTCATGGTAATATTTCACTCTCTAAATATAAATTTGATCATTGATTAAGTGCAAGCATCTTATGTACCAAAATTGTTTATGAGCATTACAGAATGATCAACAATGACTTATGACAAGAACCCATAATATCATTCTGCAGGGTCATAGGAATGCTATTTTTCACTATAAAGTCTTTAATATAATTATATGATTTGCTTTATATCATCATATTTTCAGCCTCTAGCTAGTGCTTATGAACCTGCAATATGCACTCGATGGGAATTGGCAATTGCTCCTAGGGTTTCACCATCTCCCAGATATCAATATGCAGCAGTTTGTTCCTATCAAATACTAGTTTATGATTATTCTTGGTTGAGGTATTACAGTAACAGGATCAAATCCATTTATACAAAAAGTTAAAATTATATACTAATGGGTTTGTTAAATTTGCATTTGATTGGTATAACTTTGTGGATTTGTTTCAAGACTGTGATGATAATTGTTTTTTTTTAATTTGCAGACTCTTAAACAATATGAATTGGCAAAATTAACTCCCATTGAAGTCGGTTGTTGCAGACCACCATCTGTCTATGTTGGCCAAAGCTCCAAATACAACACCAAATTATTAATAAAAACAATCAAAAGGGTCATCCAACTCTCCATTTTGTGCTAGTTCCACCAAATCTGATGAAAATGACGAAAATACCCCTGAACTTTTTAATCAGTTTCACTTTATGTTTTTACAATTTTGAAATCTAAGTGAAGTGCATAACTGTCATTTTAGCATTTTCCACAACATTTTGATCAGAAATCTATTCAAAATGGTCAATGATGAAAATGCCCCTGAATGGCATTTTGTCTAATGGTCATTCTGAAATCTAAGTGTAGTGTGTAATGGTCATTTTACCATTTTTCGATGGCATTTTTGTCTAAAATCCATCGAAAATGACGAACATACCCCTGAACTTTAGATTAACGTTACTTTATGTTTTTTACAATTTGAAATCAAACTACAGGCATAAGGGTCATTTTACCATTTTTCAGCACCATTGTTAGAAATCTGTCAAAAATGACAAAGATACCCTTGAGAATAGAAATCTGTCATTTTACAATGTAGCTGCCATTTTGGTCAGATTTTGTGAGAATAGATACAATTTCGAAAGTTTTATGAAACCCCCTTGACAGTTCATGAGACTGGACAAAACTTTTAAAGCTACATTCTTAATGATTAGGATACAAAGGGTATCCATGTCTTTTACACATGACTGTTTGAATGAAAATCCGCTCATGTTGAGTGCTGACTAGTCAAAATGTTGTATTTATGTATAGGTATGGCTACCCTGCTGCGAATGCCTCTTACTATGACTTGACCTTCCATCCAATCAGCTCTAATAAAGACTGTATACTTTACAAGAATCGAAAACACATCAAGTGCTACGACTGTGATTCCCACAAGTAAGGTTTTTTTATCATTTTCCTATATATAGAGGTTTAGGGTTTTTAGCTGACAGCCATATTTGATTTACGTGAAGGCACAATTTCTGTCGGTTGTATTTTGGTGAACATAATATTGAGGGAATGCTTAAGGTTTTAGAACCATTGCATGAAATGCTTGAAGAAGGTGCCATTGTTTCAAAAGTCACATGTTTTCAAAATATTATACTAATTGGTGTCTTGATAAAATTTTAGACATATCATCATGAGCTATTGGAAGCATATGAGTGTTGCATGGAATATAAGAGAACCGGAAAAGACGCTGAGCTTACTCAGGTACACAGTGAATCTTTATATCTCTATAATAATATCTAAGTGCACCATCTTTTCTGATTTGAACAACCCAACACTCTCCTGCAAATTCAAAAGGAAGATGGCATAGGCAATGAGTATCCTTTGGGAGCTGCCCTTTAGGCCACCAAAAATACTTTAATTCAAGACAATATAAAATTCTTATTGGTAGATCATTTTGATTCCACTCTTATACATACCATGTGTATTATTAATTAATTGATATTGATATTGTACAATTGACATGATTATTGTGTAGGATTTCCGTGTTGTTATTTATCAAGAGTTGGGATTGATATTAAAGCTAAGAGACATGATGATTGGTTGGATAGATGAAGGGTTTCAGAGCTTCTTTAGACATCTTAATGATGAGTTACTGAAACAAGAAGGTGCCCATTTATAGGAATGTAGTATTAGGTTATATAGTTAAGGAAAACCTCTTAATAACCATGTACAATAAGTTCCCTTTAATATCAATGTATTACAATTTTTTGACATGATGTTATTGGATGAAATTGATTGTTTTGTTATATATTTTTTTCTATCTTTTTGTATTATGTGTAAAAGAGTATCTTAAAGGCACGTCGTATATGCATATTGTAAATGGTTGCTGAAGTTTATGACACGCAAATACATGTCATCTTCATTTATGATAGGGGCTATAATGATACGCAATGCATGTCCTAAACGTGCATCGTAAGGTTACGACACACAAATGCGTGTCCTCTTCTGTTATGACAGGGCCTTCCTTGATACGCATTGCACGTCGTAAATGTGTGTTGTACATGCGCGTCGTCTATAGACGACGCGCAAAAGCATGTCGTCTCTCGTTATGACAGTTTTTTCTTAACACGCATTTGCGTGTCGTCTTAGCGTTTTATGACAAGCATTGCACGTAATAAAAGGCTGTTTTTCTAGTAGTGCTACCTTAAAACCAGTTTGATAATTAAGGTTAAAAGGTAAGATGGTTGTAACCATGCTTGATTGACTAGCATAAGACACGACGTTCCCAAGACATCGAAATGTTATGATATTTGTCACCCGTAGACCTGCAGGTCCCACTATAGCTAGCATCAAGGTGTAAGATGGTCAATCCAGTATAGATCTATACACAAACTCAAGCTCTTCCTCCAGGAGACTATGGTTACAAAACGCGACCTAACAAGTATATTGTGAAGTTGTGAAGTAGTGGTTTCACATTATTGTTATCTTGTTCTTGTTATCGTAAGTTCCTTCTGTTCTTGTTATTGTATGATCTGAACCCCTAAACTATACCCTTTATAGTTTACTAGTATGTTTGTTTGATATGTTACTAACTTGAATAAAAGACTCGTTTCTCTACTTAGTTATGATTGTAATTTAAAAATAGTGTTTTATAAACAATTAAAGTAACATAACTTTAAAAAGAATTTTTGAAATGGTTTTGATCACTTATAGAGTATAAGAAATTCTTTGAGTATTATGGTTATCACTAATAACATTTACAATATTATCATTGTATTCAACTTGTATCCCCCCCCCTCCCCTTAAAAGCATTTTAAAACATTTAAAAGATTAATTATAGGGGTATAAACTCACCTTATGTGGGTGATTCAATTACAGATTCGTGTAAGGATGAGAAGTTCCACGAATGAATTTCCGAGAAACAAACGAGTCCTAAATGACATATATATAGGCATGTAATTAGTGTTTTAAACAACTAATGTGCAAGGAAACAGCCTTAGGGACTAGGAAACACTTGAAATGAAGTGTTGAAATGACATGTGATTGATTACAGGGGAGTGTACGGGCAAGGGAAGTGTGTTCATGGCCACACTTGAGTTTATGGCCACACCAAGTGTGTACGGCTGTAAACTCTCCAAAATGGATGCATTTTTGGTTCTTGATTCTTAGGGATTCAAAGGTTCAAGAGTTATAATGGATAACAAGTACCTAGCAAGTGTTTAAGACCTTAGGTTCTGAACCAAACAAGGGTATACGGTCGTAAATAGAGTGTACGGTCGTACACTCTTGATGTTCATGAGTTTGATGATGTTTCAAGGTTATGATCTAGTGGCCTTTCAAGCATAACAAGGTATAGGATGAAATACTTACAATTTTGGGATCCCTTGGGAGTTTACGGGCACCAAGAACAAGTATGTTCTTGGTGAAAGATGATGATTTTGAAGATCTATGCAAAAATTGTGAATCAGCGAGTTGTACTAGAACAATAAGGATATCAAGGAATAAAAGGAAGAATCACTTACGATGTGGACAAGAAATAGAGTAATTATTGATGATACTTGAGAGAGAATGGAAGTTCTTGACTTGAAATTGTGAGAAATGATGAAAAATGAAGGTATATCATCCTTATGGAAGGAGTTTACGACCAGGAGGGTGTTTATGGACATACATAGAGTTTATGGATGTAAACCCCATGTTGGGTTTTCTGGCTCGATTTCATTCCTCCATTACAAAGCTAACACTTTTCAACTTCTATTCCATAAGTGTACTAGGCTTAGAACTCATTAGAATGACCCTTGAAAAAACGTAAAGGCAATATAATTTAGTCTGACTTTTGGTTGATTAAATTGAGTTTATTCGATAAAAATTTTCGGGTAGTCACGGTAACTATATCAAATCATAAAACGAAATTTACAAAGTAATCTTTCTAAAACAAAAGAGTAACTATGCATCACTAGCAAACTATTTCCCAAACAGACATTAAAAGTCACCTCTGAGTCATCCACATGATCAAAACAAAATCCTAACTCATTACATAATAATAATAAAATCCAACTCTATTTCTTATTGGAATATGTTTGTAATCGTCTCCTTCATCAGCTTCCATGTCCAAAGTCGGATCTACCTTCCTAATCTGTATGTATAACAAAGACACATAAATATATTGTGAATTTTTGATCTGATCTGAAATAAGCATCTTAAATGTTGGTTATACCTCGTGCTTAAGTTTAGTAGCCAAAATAGCATCTTGCCTTAAGAAACGTTTGGGGATGAACAAGTAAACCTAAAGCAGCAAAGAAAAGCACAAATAGTAACCAAGAATTAACTTTAGGTGTGAAGGGTGGGTGGTTAGTGGTCGTACATGGGTGTTGGTCGTGGGCGGCGATGCATGGTGCCATGGTGGATCAGGCGGCGGTGTAATCGTCTCCGTCATCAGCCTCCATGTCCAAAGTTGGATCTACCTTCTTAATATGTATGTATGACAAAGACACATAAATATATTGTGAATTTGTGATATGATCTGAAATAAGAATCTTTAATGTTGGTTATACCTTGTGCTTAATTTCAGTTGCCATGATAGCATCTTGCCTTAAGAAATGTTTGGGGATGAACATGTAATCCTAAAGCAGCAAAGAAAAGCACAAATAGCAACCAAGAATTAACTTTGGGTGTGAAAGGTGGGTGGTTAGTGGTCGTAGATGGGTGTTGGTGGTGGGCGGCGATGGATGGTGCGATGGTGGGTACAGGCGGCAGTGTAAACAAAATACACCATTAATGAATCAAATTTGAGGCTTTAATAGTTAAATCACACAAGTAGTGAAGTAGAAAAAACCAGAAACCTAAGCTAATAAAGTAATGAAGTAATGAAGTTGAGTCAATGTAACATAGTAGCAAACAACCATGTCTAGAAGTTCAAATACTTACTAATACTATCAAAGTTGATTATAATTACATAAGAAGAGAACCGATAGCACTCACCGGAGGTCAATAACTAGGTCGGAGGTCAATAACCAGGTCGAAGGTCCGTAGGTCGCTTAATTTGTTGGTGTAAATTTTTCGATGAACAATAATAAGAACAGGAGGGATGTACGCTTCAGATTAATGAGAACGTGGTAATAAGAAATCAAGGAAAAGGAACTTACAACACAGAGCTGATTTGTGATCTTCATAGTAGCCTTTAGATTGTTCAAAGTCTCTTGGTGATAGTCATAGTCTCCTCGTGAAACTAGACACCGGAGGTGTCACTCTATGTCGGAGAGGAGGGACTCCAGCGGTTGGGAGTCACTAGAAAGCGCCGGAGAAGAGGGGCTCCACCGGCTGGGTGTCATTCGAAAGCACTGGACGGCGGGGTAGGGCTGGACGGAGGTTAGAGGTGGGAGGCGCCATCACCAATAGAAACGTCAAAGGTGGGAGAACTTGTCAACTTCGAGAACTAAGAAGAAGAGAAAGGGTTTGTCGAAGTGAGAAGGAGAGAAAGGGAAATTGAAGACAAAACGTGCAGTAGAGGAAGGCGGTCGGGGCAAGTTCATGACAAAAAACCCTGGCTATTACAAAGAGGGATACTAAAGTGGAGGAGAAAAACAAGGAAGGCGGGGTTTTTAAGTTTTTGGGATTTCATTTTTCCCTCCAAAAGGAACGCGCACGTTTTATTAAAATTTATAAAAAGACAGCCTTAGACGACACACATTTTATTATAGGTGTCCTCCGTGTTTTTTTTAGACACACAAAAATGTGTGTCGTAAATCCTTTAAATTTTGGGAGAGATGACATTAATTTTTGGACACACACATTTTTGTATCATAAATCATTGTGTGTCATGGTTCGCGTGTCATTAAAGGCCTATATTCTAGTATTGATTGTTGGTGTCTGAGATAGGTGCAACCGCTATGGAGTTCATGATCGGTTCCCTCCACCACTAGTTAGCATAAATAATTGCTTGGTTGTTATCATAAGTTGGTAATCCTTATCCCCGAGGACACACACCATACTTTCATTTCTATGTATCCTTTGTGTGATAGGTAGGTTCATATTTACCATTATTTGATATTTATTATTCTGTTGGATCCAAGAATCACTACATTAGGGAGGATGCATAAACACACATCAACTAATTTATGAATACCATTTTTTCCTTGATAGGAGTCTAATTTCATAGTCCACCAAGAGATAAGGCGTTACCTATTGATCTAGTATTCAATATGAATATTAAAGGGTGTAATATGTTGTCACTAGGGCATTCTGGCTTCATAATCTTTTTCGAGACTTCACTTCCCATCTTCCAAAGCCACAATCATAAATTGTAACGATGTTGGTGGTTCCTATCATTCCAATAACTAGATTCTACATCATCTGACCAAACATATCGAGATTAACATACACTTTTTCCCTGGAAAATTAGCGTTGGTATATGTTTGCGTTCTCTAGGTATGCTTGAATTCTCATTATTTAAATATCTTCACCATGGGCTTCCTTCATGTCTCTTTGATGTGTTTCGATCTTAATTTAAACGTTCAGACTATTCATCTTGATGTAACTGTGATAAAACTGAGTGGAGATGTAGAGTGTGTACATGTACTATGTATACAACCCATATTGTATTAAGCTATGCTTGGCCCTATTTGTCTAAACCTAAAGTACCATGTAATTTTCTATATATTTGTGGTAACGCGATATATATATATATATATATATATATATATATATATATATATATATATATATAGAGAGAGAGAGAGAGAGTACATACGGAAGTATTAATTTTGCCATCTAGATGATTCCCAAGTGCAATAATCTTTCCGTCATAGAGTTTCCTTTTCGAGAAATATTAAATCATGCAAATAGAGCTAGCTATAACGAGTACAAATAGAATATCCTTTAACGAGTTCAAATAGAAGATCCCCAAAGGATCTCGTCATCATGAGAACTCTTAAATTCTAAAATGGTTCTTTATCATATGAGTGTAGAAGTGACCCCCATGATCTCCTCATCATGAGAGACCTTAAAGGTCGAGAATTTGAATTATTAAGGTAACTTCATTTTTGGTATATCCACATATGGGTAATATTGTGTTTTTGTAGTCATCTACCCAACTAACCTTTATCCATCATTCATAAATAACCAACATTACCAGCTATTACCTGTTTTAGACGGTTACATCGATTTAGCTCAATTAAAACGCATTACATGGAATCTTGCGTGGCCATTACACCCTTTTTTAATTTAATTAGGGTTCGTCATTGTCAGCTTGGGACATGCTCGAAAAACACACCCCGATTACCTTCTTCTGTGAGAAATGAATCGATATAACAAATCACGGATTATGGTTCAGAATTGAAGGTACGAGTTGATGTCGACGGTTAACATGGAATCCTCATCTACATGTATGTATGTAGCTGTAGACTTTCATACAAGGGAATATTTTCGCCAAACCCTATTGGTGTACTTAGATCCCGTAAAAACAATTATACTTGATGTGGATTTTGGGAGATTTACATATAAAGAGTTTCTTTTATTTCTTACGAAATTACCAAAGGAGCCTGTGATAATGTCTACTATTATATTAGGAAAGAAAGCTTGGGTGAGGGTATTAGAAGAATCGACAGTGATGCTGATTATTCGGAGTTTGTGGAAAGCATTGATAGTCTTGAGAGTGAGTTAGATATGAAAATTGACCACCAAAATGAACCAATTCTTGATTTGGATGATAACAAGCGGTTAGAAGATGGTAAAGGTTATGAGTCAGATCATTTGGATGAAGAAGACGAAAAGTATTCTGAACTTTCAGAGACAATGGAATATGAACATGAATGTGATGACGAGGTCCATACTTTTGATAAAACTATTGGAGACCCATTCATGGACAAACTTTTAGGGCATATAAGTGATGATGATGAAGAGGAAGAAAATAATGGAAAAGATAAGCATGTTGTGTTCCCTGTCCATAATGAAAATCAAGAATGGGAGCAAATGGTGTCAGTTTTGGGTATGAAGCTTTCTAACCCACTGGAATTGAAGTTGTGTGTCACCAACTATACAGTTAAAAATGGATATGATTTATGGTATGAAAAAAGTGATCATTAAAGGTTATTGGTAAAATGTTGTAAAGGTAAGACAAATAAGCAGAATACAGGTAGTCCCTTTAGGTTGTGGGCAACCTAGATGACTAGTGAAAAATCATTCCAGATTAAATCTCTAAATGATAGGCATAATTGTCCAAGAGTCTTGAAATTTGGGTCGATTATTACCTAGAAATGGATAGAAAATCATTTCATGAATAAGATACTCCAAAACCCAAAGATGAGTATAAGGACGTTGAAAGCTGAAGTAAGCACAAAATTTAATTTAATTGCAAGTGTTCAACAATGCAGAAATGCAAGGAAGTATGCATTTCAGGAGATAGAGGGTTCTTTAAAAGAACATTATGTGAAAACATGGAGCTATAGAGAAGAGATAAAAAGGACTAACCCTAGATCAATAGTGAATATGGATATAGATGTCATGCCTGATGGAACCACTTATTTCTCAAAGTTTTATGTATGTTTCAAGGGGTTAAAGGATGGATGGATTTAAGGTTGTAGGAGGGTAATTAGACTAGATGGTTGCTTCCTAAAGGGCATATGTACATGTCAGTTTCTTTCTACTATAGGTAGAGATGCAAACAACCATATATATCATATTTCTTGGGATTTTGTAGCAGTGGAAAGTAAAGAAACATGGAAGTGGTTTATTGACCTTATAACCGAGGACATTAGAATGCGAGTTGAGCCCGGATTAACCTTAATATCAGAACAACATAAAGTAATCAATTTCTATTTTTTCCACCTTTATTTGAGCTTGTGTTTTTTTTTATTTCTTATGTTTTGTGTCTATTGCTAATAGGGATTATGTAGCGACAAAGAACATGGTTTGGCATGCGGAATTAAAGCTTGCAAAATTGAACATGGTGATTTGGGTGTTTAAGTGATATATTGAATGTATATGGTGTTACACAAAAAGGATCTAGATCTAGACTACATAAATAACACACACTTACACACTCACTTTTACATCTCTCAAGCACACCTCTACAAGTGGACAAACCCACCTTATATAGAGGTGTTTACATGTCTCTCTCTCTCACTCTAAGTAACAAATGGGTCCAAAGGCTAAAGCACCACATGGAAGTGGGTTTACACAAGTCAAACATTTACAAAGGCATGAATGAATAACTTTTCACCCCAACATTCTCCCCCTCAAAGTTAGGAGTGAATGACCCACTTCAAATCTTCCAAAATCAAACACTACGCGGTTCGAGCCTCAAAGGTGACAATTGTTGAAACGAACATCAATCTTCAATTCTTCCAGGATTCTTCAATTTGGGCTCTATGATGTGAGACCATACAATCCGAGCAGCAACGAATGATCAAGAGTATTCCAAACTCCAAATAATCACCCCAAAGTTGCGCATAAAAACACACCCCAAAAATCTTCAATAAACCAAACCCATTTCGAATACATCACTTTCGAACTTCCAATTGCATCATCTCGTACGCTTCAAAACATCAAGATCACTTCGGTCTTCAAATCTGCGTAATATGAAAAATTCAAGTTCGAATTTCCATATAAAACTTCTCCCCCTTTTTATAATCGAAATTTGATTATAAAACTCCAAAGGAAAAAGAACGGGCTCTATTCGTAATTTTTCATGTTAAAACTCCCCCTTAACATGTGGCATAAACTTTGTGCTTCAATCCGGAAAATCCAAAAAATAATGAATTTTTATCATCGTTCACGGATCGCCTTTGACATAATTTCTAAAAAATGGGTAGAAATTGTCAATTTCAAAATTCTGCAGTGACCCGTTGCACCTAAATCAGCCAAATATGTGAAACACTCTCCCATTTGCGAAACTGGGTAGAATGTGTAAATTCGCACAAACCGCAAGGACCAGATTTGAAAATTCTGCAATTTCGTCATTTTATGACCCCATTTGCAAAGTTGGATCAATTGTGTCATTTCATGAAAAGATTAGGGACTAAATGCGAACATATTTGTTTTCTTCTTCATTGAACGATTATAACAGGGAATGCTTCGCATTTTCATTCCCACACCGTTCGCATCTTTCACCCAATTTATCCAAATATGCGAACACAATCTCAACTTTTAATCACCTTCGCATTTTAATCCAATTAACCAAATGCGAAATTAACTGAGACTCAAATGCGAATATCTCCAAAGCATCACAGATTGCGAATGAACTTGACCTCAAATTTATTTTATCAACTGTGAACTCAAATGCGAACTGAATTTGATTCACCCATATGCAAACAAAATCAATATGCGAACCAAACTCAATACTTTGTATACGAATATTCTTGGCCTTCAAATCAGTTAACCAAATGCAAACCCAGTCAACATCGACATCGACATCTAAACATCATCGAGTTCCCGACTCCAAATCAACAATTTGAAATTAAAATCTCGGCTTTCGTTCTCAATTCACTTCTCAAAATCATTCGACAACTCAAAACCCATCCGATTTCAAAATCGATTTCAAGAATCAAACAAGACCCATTAATTGTGTGTCGACACCATGAACTCCAAACTTCAAGCGATTATTCAAATTAAACCCAAATCAAATAGCATTTCAAGATTCACAACCCATATTCAACTTGTATTAAACAATTCCAACCTTGAAATCATAGATTCATCACTTTAAAATCATGTTTCACTTTTTCAAAGTTTTGACTTTTCGGAGTTAAAGATCAACAAACACGAAATCAAGGAATCCAACACCCAATTTCAGATTAAAAAAGAGTTCAACCAACTGTTATTCACATCCTTTAATTGTTCTTGACCAATTTCATCAAAATCAAAATCCAAATATCGATTTCTACTCTATGACCTGAAGCAAATCGATTTCATCATATACAAATCATTTGAAATCGAATCTCACAAACAACAATCATCGATCGATTATTAGGAACAAAGAGATGAAAGATCGACTAATGAATAATCTGTGAAAGACCAACTGATGAAGAATGGAGATTGACTTGGAACAAATGTACAACTCGTAATGCAAGCGTACAATCAAAACAATATCAGATGTGAGTTGAATTGAGATTTAATGAACGGTGAGGCTAATTGGGCTTTAAAACATTTACAAATCAATAAAATTAGATGTTGGTGTAACAATCCAAAATTGCGTATCATTGCTTGTAACCCTTTTCATAATCCATTTTAGTTAACCAATCGTAGTCTTCAAATTCGTTTCGGATTTAGCCATTTAATTAAGTCATTAAATTAGAGGTTATTTAAAATGACTTAATGGGTGTCCTAGTGCATTTAGAACTCATTCTAACACCCCATATTCGTAATCAAAACATTTCTAGAATCGACCATGTTGGGTTACGGCAACTTGGTCGGGTGCGACCAAAAGCCCCGTCTAAAGCCGGTATCGGGTAGAATTCCACCGTGTCCAAATTCCGAACACTTTTTAAAGTGTTCTAAGCTTCCATTTGAAGCTTTTGCTTCATCTCACTACTATCTCTCTAACCTCTCTCCTCAACCAAAGATTCAAGGTCCAAAACATTGAATTAAGGCTCCAAATTTTTGAGGTAACATCCCCAACTTGTTGTTTAACCTCTTAGGCCTTCAAATTCGTGTTTAATTTATCAATTTGGACCTGGAACATGTGTTTACGGCCAAGGAGCATGCTTGGGCCGTAAACACATAAAAACATGGGTTTTTGAGCAATTTAACCGCTCCAAACCAACATTGGGACTTAGATACGACCTTATGGCTTACAAATCCGGACTTATAACAACCAAAACAAGAATTTTGAGGAGCAAATAAGAGTTTACGGCCAAGGAACAAGCTTGGGCATTAAACTC
Organism: Lactuca sativa; assembly: GCF_002870075.4. Taxonomy (NCBI): domain Eukaryota; kingdom Viridiplantae; phylum Streptophyta; class Magnoliopsida; order Asterales; family Asteraceae; genus Lactuca; species Lactuca sativa. The sequence goes on along the minus strand of NC_056623.2, from coordinate 152,991,141 downwards.
CTCATACATGGTAGTAAACTCATTTAAACATGTTAGAAAGCCATAAAACTCCACCAAAAGCCTTGGAATAAATCCTAGAATCATCTAAAAATAGTTTGGGGACCTTAAACATGTCAAACACCCTCCATTTAGGAGTTTATGGCCAAAGCTTCCCAAGAAATAGTTCCAGGGCCGTAAACTCATAAAAATGTGTCAAATGGTACCCTAAATTCATACCAAGGCTTGGAAAATTATTGGAATCACATGTGATTAATCTTGCGACATTAAATCATTCATTCTAGAAGAGTATAGGAGTTTACGTCCGTAAGCTCCATGCTAGGGCCGTAAACTCCCTTAAATGGTGTTGTTGGTGATTTAATTTCCATCCCATGCCTTAGATAAAATTGTACCAACTTTTTCCAAGTGATATTGACCATTTTAGCACCATAAAGCACCCAAACATGAGTTCACGGCCGTGAACTCATGTGAGTATGGTATAGGGGGCCGAAAACTCATTAGGGATTTTATTCTTGAAGAGTAAAATCAATTCCCAAGTCCCACGCATCATTACACGTCCGTAGATGTCACCCGGGTCACTCCAAACACTCGTTTTGAAGTGTTTTAGCTCATTGGAGTGTAATATTCCATCTAATTAGTGTTTTTAAATCTAATTAGATACATTTGGATATTATTTCATATTACATAGGAACCTCGTGTGTAATCAAGCCCCGAAGCAACGTTTAGTGTCCGAAACAGTTGCGTCTTCTCGTTTGGTGAGTTCATACCCCTACCCTTTTTCAATGGTTTTTCAATGTTTTCAGGGGGGAATACAAGCAAAGTATAAGGGATTACTTGTACTTAAAACTTGTTTTACATGTGTATGTTTCAAAACTTATATGCTTTTAATACTGATAATCACAACCGATAACCGTTTGAAACTTGCAGGGTAATCATATACATTATTTGTGAAATTAGTTAGAAGTTGTTATGTTTATTATTTCACAAACGGTTTCCACATTTTTATCAGTTAAAAAGCATAACTTTAGAAACTCTGAGCATAAAACTTTATACACTGTTTTGTTCTCGGTAACACTCCACAGAGATACGCGAGTGGAGGATTATCGTATTATTACTAGTAAATTTGTTAGTCCTATATAATTGGAGACACGTCCTCGGCGAACACTCCACAGAGATACGCGAGTAGAGGACCACCCCCGTAACCAGAATCTCTTAGATGAGGAGCGTGACTTGAGTGTATAGATCTATACGGGGCTGACTACCCCACACCTGGCTGCTAGCTACAGCCGAACCAAAATGGTTCATGGGTGACGAAAGTCATACGGTGATGTGGACTACTTATTGCCATATCTAGTCTATTGTATGGTTATGGAACTCGCAATTAGGATAACAGAAATTTACTTAATAGTAATAATGAATAAAGTAATCAACTTACTTAGTAAATATTAGTTTTATATACGTGTTAAAACTAATATATTTCACAAGATAACCAGGTTTTCAGAATACATCTTTCACATTTGGTAACCAACATTCAGGAAAATATGGGATTTTCCTGGGAACATTTGTACATAACCAGAAAAGTGTAACAAAACAGATAACTTATATTTCATAAGAGTAAACATGTTTTCAGTGTACAACTTTACATTACGTTTTGGGACTCAATAACCAACCTTTTAAGAAAATATGGGATTTTCTTGGTGTGTGTAACATTTTCAGAAAACGGAAAGGAAAACTTGTACATTTTTCACAAAACAAAATTGCTTATGAACTCACTAGCGTTATGCTGATTTTCAAACCGCTTGTATTCTCAGGTCAGCGTTAGACGGGTACCCGAAGAACCTTTTGTGCGAAGACGGTGTGCTCAGAAGACTCGTCTTGTTTTGTTTATTTATACTATGTATCACAACTGTACAACTTACTTATGAAACAAATGTAAACTTTTCTATATGTAATGTAATGGTTGTTTTACTTTACTTACTATGTGCATTGGATTTGATACTCAACGTGGAGTCAACCCCGGAAATGTTTCCGCCTTCGGTTTTCGGGGTGTGACAGTTGGACTTCAAATATTGTTTTGATGAACAATAGTAGATCGAAAATATTGGGCTAACTCAAAAGTAACTGAATCACTTTGAAATATGTGTATAAATTTCAATTCAAATGAAATTCGGGCTCACGATGATTTTTGAACAGTACATGATTAGAAAATTTTAGATCAAAAAATAAGTTTGTGCGTAAATTTCGATTCAAATGAACAAATACAATTTGAAAATTCAATCGAACAAACAAATAGGATTGGATCAGACTTTGATCAACGAAAAATTATTGGATCACAACAAATGGGTTTTTTCAAGAAAAATTTGATCCACCGAGTGAAACGATCATAATTCAAAAACGCAACACACGATTCAAGTATTACGAGAGATCATGGAGAGAGACTCACCAAAATTTCTCAAATTGCGACAAAAGTTGCCAAGCCGAGAATCGTTCTTCAAAAATCACCTTGATCTTGAAGACCCGCTCTGATACCAATTGTAGCGACAAAGAACATGGTTTGGCATGCGGAATTAAAGCTTGCACAATTGAACATGGTGATTTGGGTGTTTAAGAGATATATTGAATGTATAAGGTGTTACACAAAAAGGATCTAGATCTAGACTACATAAATAACACACACTTACACACTCACTTTTACATCTCTCAAGCACACCTCTACAAGTGGACAAACCCACCTTATATAGAGGTGTTTACATGTGTCTCTCTCACTCTAAGTAACAAATGGGTCTAAAGGCTAAAGCACCACATGCAAGTGGGTTTACACAAGTCAAACATTTACAAAGTCATGAATGAATAACTTTGCACCCCAACAGATTACATGAGGTTGCGAAGGACAGGGTTCCAGTAGCAGAGCATAGGCAATGTGCTAGGCACATATGTGTTAACTTCATGAATAGGTTTAAGGGCAAAGTATTTAGAATGCTTTTCTGGTATGTTGTTGCATCTACTACCCCTATAAAATTCGAGTAACATATGAATGAAATAAAGAAATTAGAACCACTACCTTATGATCATTTGATGGAAAGGGACCCAAAAACTTGGAGTAAAGCATTTTCTTAGACTAATAGGGTTTGTGTTGTATACGAAAATGGTATATCTGAGAGTTTTATCTCAGTTATAAAAGCTGCCATGAAGAGACCACTAATCACCATGTCATAATAAATTCGAACTTATGTGATGGAGAGGCTTTATATATAGATGATTAAGGGGCAATCTTGAGATTTAACTATATGTCCTTCCATTAGACTGAGGTTGTCCAAGCTTAAGGATCTTCAAAGGTAAGTGCTTTAATATGTTTTATCCTTGTATATGTTTGTCCTTTAACATGTTTCTCCTTATATATGTTTTTCCTTAATTGCGTGTATGTGGATAAGTTTTGGAAAGTTATACCATCTAGTTATCAACAATATGAAGTCAGATCTGGATATTATGCATATGTTGTGGACCTTGGTAGCAGGATATATGCCTACAGAACTTGGCAGTTAACAGATTACCGTTGTGTTCATGGGTATGCTTGCATTTCAAGCCTCAACAGGGATGTGGAAGAGTATGAAGTCAAATCTGGATATTATACATATGTTGTGGACCTTGGTAGCAGGACATATGCCTACAGAACTTGGCAGTTAACATGTTACCGTTGTGTTCATGGGTATGCTTGCATTTCAAGCCTCAACAGGGATGTGGAGGAGTATGTGTCACCATGGTTTACCACAACAATGTTCTTAAACTATTATAAGTATGGCATTAACCCACTCAATGGTAGTGACATGTGGCCTTATGTAGACTACATTAAACCATTGCCCCGACCCCCCCCCCCCTAAAAAAACGAGAAGGCTACCAAGAAGAGTATCAACAAAAAGGATCAGATTGAGAGGGAAAACCAAGGAAAAAAAGCATTTAGTCACAAAAAGAGGTAGTGTAATGAAATGCAACATATGTTGGGAAAGTGCGCATAATAGAACATGTCCTCAAAAACCAATTGAGGAATCATCAAATCCAAGTTCAAAGAAAAAGAAACCCAAGAAAGCTGGTATGTTTGATATATATATATATATATATATATATATATATATATATATATATATATATATATATATATATATATATATATATATTGTATAAATTAACATATTTGGCATAACTTAACTTTTTCAAGTATTGCAAAACAGGTAAAGTGAAGGTTGCATTGGAACATGAAGTTGATATAGAAAGTGACAGTGAAGTTGAAATGGATATTGATAGAAAAGTGAGGTCTTTTGATGATGAATTTGAAGATGATGTTATTCAAGAACACGCTCAAGCTCAACCTGAAGATGATGTTGAATTTGAAGATCAAGCAGATGATGTTATTCAGGAACAAGCTCAAGCTCAACCTGAATATAATATTGAAGTTCAAGATGAAGTGCAAGTTCAAGTTGAAGATGATAACCAAATTGTAGTTCGAGATCAAGTGGAAGAGATTATGCAGGAAGTACCAGCCTTTTAATTTGTAGGAGAGAGTGAAAGGAAACCTTTAGAAAGAAGTATAAAGATTAAGATAAGAAAGAAGTGGGAGGGGAAACAGGGAAGCGGTGATAACAATCCGTATGAGTTGGAATAGCTTTTGGCTTCTTGGAATCTTGTTAATGTTTTGGCATCTTTTACATGCATCTGTTAACTTTGGAATCTTTTGGCAATAATGCATGTTTAAGTGTGTAATGTTTAACTTTTTGCATATCTTTTGGCTGTAATGAATGTTTAATCGTGTTATGTATAACTTTTGACACATCTTTTGAAATCAATGTTCTTTGGAATCTTTTAACATCTATATTCTAATACCATTTGTAATGTATATAATTTCTTACTATCTTTTATAATACCGAGTGTAATCACAATTCCATTACAATGTTTGTATAATTCCATTCCAATGATTCAGTACATTCAAATCATCTAATGTAACCTTTTTCATTCAAAACATCACAAAGTATACATAATTTAGTCATACTACATCATAAACTACAAATTTAAAACAACATTTTTACATACAAGAGAAACAACACAATCAATGCAAGTCTATGAGTAAACAATTTCCAATTGACTTTGTCCAGTTCTTGTTTATTGATGTTCTTCTCTTGTTCTATCTTCATCCTGCATATGCTGATTTCATTCTCCAAGGTACATATTTTCAAGGTAAGAATGCAGCTTTTGTCTTTCATCTTGTAATGTCTTCTTCCATCTTTCCTCCCTTCATCATCATCCAAGCATTGCCAAAATTTACATCTTGGACTTTTTCCATTCTTCAAGAAATTTATAAAGACAGATTAAACTGAAGGATGATGAAGAAGTAAAAAAAAAAAAAAAAAAAAATTGATTTACTAGTGAGTTTTGACAAACTCTGAATTTCCTTCCAGGATTGTCGGGGGTTCTTGATGTTTTCACACGAGTTGGCAAGTCGTAATCACATGGATGATTCGGTTGCAATTCGTCTTGACATTTGGAAGAAAAAGATGAGGAAGAAGATGCCATCAATTGATCTAAGGTTTTATTTAATGAACAATCATATCTCACCCTTCTTAAAATGTAAACCATGACAAATACATACAATGCCACGTAGGTGATAAGTATTACAACGTATAAGTCACATAGATGTCACATCAGCCAAAATCTATGTTAGTCGGTAATGTTGGTTATTTGTGAACCGCTGAAATAAGTTAATTGGGTAAATGAGTACAAAAAAAAAAAAAAAAAAAAAAAAAAAAAAAAAAAAAAACAATATTACCCATATGTGAACATACCAAAATCTTAACTGCCTTAATAAGTCAAATTCCCTTAAAGGTCTATTAAGTTCATACCACAACACCGCATCCGCATGGATTCCTTTTTACAAAAGATTTTGTGTTCTTTGTTAAAACTTTGAAATTTCATTAGTAACTTGATGCTATGGTAAATCCTGCCATGAGATTGCATTCCTTGTGATTGAAGTCTCATTGCACCTTTATTGGCGTGATTTGCCAATTCAAATAGATACGAAGTCAATATTTACGCAATCGTGACATTTCGTTTTCACCTATTACGTGGGACCAAGATGTTGTCAAACTTTTGACAATGTGTAACAAATAAAATAGATTTTTTTTTTCATTTTTCTAAATTTATTGCCAACTCTTTTTAGTATAGAATACAAGATTTATTTATTTAATTACAACAAAATCACCGTCCTCAAAGTTAATAATGACATCAATTCACATGTACATCCCACGAACCAACACAATTATGTACATTCAACACAAAATTTTAAAATCTAACATTTCGATCCACCGCATCTAGCATTAAGTAAGAATACACAATCTCAATTTGCATAAAATAAAATTAAATACTACAAAAACTTGTTTCTATATGATCATTTCTACAAGAAAAGCTATGGCAATAAAATACAGAGATTGAATAATTCTGTTGGCATGATGTATGCCCACATGAGATTACTAAATAATTGATCACTAGAGTCAACTGATCCATGTGCAATACATTTTTCCATTCTTTCCGTTGCAAAATTTTAAACCAAGATTTCAAGTTTGGCATGATCCTCCCACATGTTTCAATCAACATGAATATTGTACATATACATATATTCAATAATTATAAATATCGTACAAGAATTAAAATAAAGTACGTTCTGATGCTTAAGAAATTAGCTGTAGCTTGAGATATATATGGAGGCGACGAGGAACAAAAAACATGAGGTTGAAAATCAATATTTGGGACTTTGGGTTCTTAGCTGTGAATATTGAGTTCCAAATTTTCATTATTATTTGGTATTATAATTTATTTGATTTGGCATGTAAATTGCATGAAATCATGGATTTTGATCTATATTATAGGTTATTATTTTGGATTCTAAATATTATGGTTGATCCTGCGACAAAATAATATGATCCTCTTTGTGACCTTAAACATTTTTGTGCAATAACATATATGTCTCTCTCTCTAAAATCCTTGTTTAAAAAGTGTCGATGCTTTCGTCTTAGATTAAATTCATACAACAATTGTGATTGGTGAGAAGGTCAACCGTTTTATTTTGTTTTGTTGAACAACCAATTTTTAAATTTAAAGGAAAAAAGTTGCCAACAAAAAACTAGCATCGGATGATGTCGAAAAACAGCACAAATTCAGCAAAATGAAATCATCAATAATAGATTCACTTTTCTGACTAGGACGCAACTAAATCTGGATGAGATACCCCTCCCCTTGGATTTTTTTTTTCTTTAACGCGTAGACTAACATTAAAAACAACAAAAACATAGCAAGATGCTAGAATACAAATTACAATAAGCAATTTAACAAGGGGAACAACACCAGGTATGCCAAACAAACCATCATCATTTCCTCTAATCTTGATCGAATTTAACGAAATACTTTCAATGTATGGGGATATTTTCACCTTCTTAAATGTGAACCAATTCATTGCCCTCCATAAAAGCCATGAAGAAGTTTAACCCAACGAATACTTTACAAGAACATCCTTAATTCTTTAACCGAGAAGCTCCAGTTAATGATTATGTTAGAGACATAAAGATTTTTATTTTGCTCAATCACATAGATGTTCGCAAAACGGTTCTTCAAGGCGAGTCACCACACCAAAAATCTTTCCAAAATATAGTATCATTACCACAACCCATAATTCTCTCAAAAACATGCAAGAGAAACTCCAAGATTTTGAAATTCCTTGTTTATTTTAGATATGCTAAACCAAACTCTAGCAATGCTTTTTTTAGCAATTGGCTTTCCATTAACTATAAGAAGATTGTGAATAACTTTAACACATCTACACCAAATATCATTGGTACTATTTTTTAACCTCCACCGCAAATTTGCAAGAAGGGATATATTGTTGGTCAAAGGTTGACCTGGTAATTAGGAAAGAATAAAACATGTGGGCAGTCATGACCATTAGAAAGTGAATTGACCCTAGTATTTCTCATTTTCTGTTAAGTCTAGTAGTATAAATAGAATAGCTTAGTGGTTACAATTCATGAGTCGAAATTTCTTGTACAACATCTTAATCATTAGGTTGCTTTTCTCCTTTCAATAAAGATTACAACATTCGGCTGCCATTTCCAGTTTTACCCCTGTTAGTCATTTCTTGTTTATTGCTATATTGCTTGATCACGAACATTTGGTATCAGAGCCTCAACAGATCTAGATCATTGTGTATGCCAAAGTATCCTCGATTCCCCAATATGACAGCCCTATCATCATCCAATCAGTCCAAAGACAGCCCTTTCACTCTATAGTGCCCAATGTTGACTTTACTAAACTACAATACATGGTCAACTAAGATGGAAGCCATCATGGATGCCCATGGGTTATAGGATGCCATTGAACCACCAACCGGTATGGTTGTGGATGAGAAGAAGAGCAAGCAGGCACAAGCTTTCATTTTCAAGTCTATACCAGAGGAAATACTTGCACAGGATGCCAAGAAGAAGACAACCAAGGGGGTTTGGGATTCACTCAAGTCACGGTATGTGGGTGCAGAAATGGTCCAAAAGGCAAGGTTGGGGGGTACTAAAGAGTGAGTTTGAAGCACTCCAAATTAAGGGAACAGAATCTATAGATGAATATGTAGGAAAGATCTCAGCTATGATCTCTAAACTTGGGAGTGCAGGGGCCATATTGGAAGATGATGAATTAGTAAGAAAGATGTTTGATACCATCCCAAAAAGATTTATAAACCTGGTGGCATCTATGGAGCAAATTTGTGGCATGGAATCAATGCCATTTGAAGACGCAATTGGGCATTTGAAGGCTTATGAGGACAGGCTCCGGCTCAGCAAAGCAAGCACCCAGGTAGATAATGCCCTGCTACTTGCCAAGGGAGAAGGCACATCAACCCACCAGAGCCCAAGTAAACCAAACTCGACAGGTGGTCGAGGAAAGGGCGGAAGTAACAACAGGGGAGGAAGAGACAGTTCACGAGGGAGAGGCTTGTCCCATGGCAGAGGTGGGCGTTGGGTGGCGACTGATGACAGGAAGCTAACAACTACAACAAGAAGCCATGTGACAAGAGTAACATAAGGTGTTTTGAGTGCCAAGAGCCTGGCCACTTTGCATCGGAATGCAAGAAAAGAAAGTTACATGACCAGGAGTAAATCTGGCTGCAGATGAAGAAGGCCCTGCCCTCCTACTAACTGTGTGTGGGTAAGAGACTTCAAACATGGTGCTCTTGAATGAAGAAAAAGTAATCCCAAGTTAGTTAAAAGAAAGTAAAGATGAGAACATTTGGTATCTAGACAATGGAGCCAGTAATCACATGACTGGTTCCAAAGCCTTATTTGAATAACTCAATGAGAATGTAACGGGATAAGTACAATTTGGAGATGGGTCCAATGTACCAACCAAAGGAAAGGGCACACTGCTATTTGACTGTAAGAATGGTGATCAATTCATCATTCTAGATGTTTATTACAAACCAGCCCTTCACAGCAACATTATAAGCTTGGGTCAGATGACTGAGGAAGGCTATGACATGTGCATAAAAAGAAAGTTTTTACAGATGTAGGATGAAGAGGGGTGCTTGATTATGAAAGTGCAGAGATTGAAGAATAGGCTTTATAAGATAAGGCTTATACCTAGGGAACCCGTATGTTTAAGCATGAGTATAGATGATGATTTGTGGCTGTGGCATGCACGCATGTGTCATACTAACTTCAGAACACTTGAAGAGATGGCACGTAAGAAGATGGTGTTAGGCATGCCCCTGGTGACTCACCTATCACAGGTGTGTGAAGGGTGTATGCTGGCCAAGTAATCAAGACAAACCTTTCCAAAGGAAGCAATGTGGAGAGCTAAAGAACCATTACAGTTATTACATGCAGACCTATGTGGATCCATCACTCTAGCAACCAAAGGGGGGAATCAATACTTCCTCTTAGTTATGGATGACTACTCATGCTACATGTGGGTATACCTGATCAAAACAAAATATGAGGCATTCAATATGTTTCAGAAGTTCAAATTTCAAGTTGAGAAAGAAGGTTGCCACAAGATCAAGATGATAAGGACTGACCGTGGAGGTGAGTTCAACTCGAACCAGTTCTAGACTTTCTGTGAGCAGGCAGGAATCAAGCGACAATTGAGAACACCACACACCCCACAACAAAATGGGGTTGTGGAACGTCGCAATAGGACGATTCTGGAGATGACGACGGCATTACTCAAGTCTATGGGGGTATCGGACCAATTTTGGGGTGAGGTGGTGAGACACTTAGTGTACCTGCTAAACAGAACTAGAACAAAGGCGCTCAAAGACGTAACCCCATACGAATCATTGAAAAACTCCAAGCCCTCGATTGCACATTTTGAAGGTCTTCGGATGCGTGGGGTTTGTGAAAAGGTTGTTGGGTTTAGAGCATTCTAACACTCCTAAGTTTACATGCAACCCTAAATACCTTGGATCTATGTTTTATCTATTATACATGCAAATATGAACTTTCCAAGATATTCATCCTAACAAGCATAATAACATTGATTCATATGAATATATCAAGTTTGAATTACATACCTCTTTGATGTAGAATGTCTTCATGAAGTTTGAGTGTCTAGTGCCCCAAGTGTGACACCTCAAATGGTTCATACAACACCAAATACACTTGGAATAGATTGGAGAGAAATCCACACTTCATGAAAATCGGCTAGCCCTTTCACATATAATCTAGTGCCGGTTTTGTCAACAATAAGATGCTTATATAGTTAGTGACAATTAGGGTAAACCCTAATTGTCATGGCTTTCCATTTCCTTGGATCCATGGGTTCAAATATACCATGGAGCATCCATGGAGCATCTTATGGGTTTTAGCCTAACTTGACAATCCATGAAGCATTAGCCCAATATACAAGTATGCATGATTTACACAACCAACCCATATATTTAATTAGTCTTCTTTTGATCGTTTAATTAATCCTGGATTAATTCTTGATAAATACTAATTAAATAATCTTATTAATATATTAGAACTTATAATATATTAACAAACCTTAAGTGTTATTTCTCTCATTATAGTCTATCTAAATGCATGATGCCATGCAACCCAAATGGACCATGTCGGGTCGGGTCAAGTCTTACCGATTATAGTTATGGACATAGACATTAATCCAACAGTCTCCCACTTGGATAAGTCTAAAACTATTATTGCAAGTATGACTTCAAGAACCAACTAGCAATCGTAGCTCTCAAAAGCTTCTGTCGAACTCTGACTTTGCCGATGATCTCTGACCTTTGTTAATGACTTGTCCATTAGATAAGGGATCATATATTCCTCCATTCTAGATATCATATGGACTGAGACATGGATTATAATCATTCTCTCTGTCCATGTGTTGTTTCCCAATTTCGGATTTATGACAACTGACTAATTGAACAAATCAAATTAGTCCTGGCCCGGGCGAGCACTTACATTTGTCATCACCAAATCATCGAGGGGCCCACAGATATCACTTTTATCCCGAAGATAAAAGGAATGGATCAACTTCGACTCATATGGCTTGTTCTACGACTTGTTGAATCATATACAAAGGCACTTTTTATAATATCGAGTTACCAATGCGTTTTCGTGCAATCAATGTATAACCAACTCATAGTAACATCTCATACCTCTAGGTTTGAAGAATATAAGATATTATCGTCTCATGATCACTCGTGCTAAAATCCATGAAGTGATTCCAATGAGCGTAGGTTGAATCCAATACACATAACTTATGAGCACTAATGATTGTTGTAGCACCACTTTGTCCAACAACTTAGACCTCTACAAGCTAACCCAAGACAGTCTTGATTCATATCTACTTCCAACATATGACCAACTGTGGATGGTTTGAATAACTTAGTCAATCAGGAAGAACGGCCTAGTTATTCTGGAAGTCAAAACATGCAAAATGAAACACAAGAATAATTGAATCCAATATGGTCTCAAAACTTATGAATATAAATAAAACACCTTTTATTTATCACCATATGATTACACATTATTCATTGCATACTGTTTCAGCTATCAACTTTATACTTGAAATAAACACTAGTTGTCCCATGCTCCAAGCATGTACACTATGTTTTCTAAGCACTAGTCATGCCACACACCAACTATGCACACTATGTTTTTCTATGATCTTTTACTTTGTGAAATAGATCAATTGAACATAACTCCAATGCTTCTCATTTAACAGTGCGAAATCCTTATTGCAAATGCAAGAATTCCAAATTCCTGCCATTTATTGAAATCTGTTAGATTCTAAACTTATATGCATTGATCCTCTTGTAATGATTATGCACAAAGTCACAAATACTTGACAACAAACATTACGGAGCATTCCAACGGAGATCAATTCCATGGAAACATCCTTCTTGCATTAAGTTTCCCAATCTCACACAGATTGAAAATTTTCTAACTTTGAAACATTTCCATATTCCATTTTGACTATCACTTCTGAACAAGAGTTGCCTTTTTTTCAGAATATGTCAATATGATCCTTCCAGAATTAACACTATACTTCCAACTGTCTTTGAGCAACCAATCTTTGGTAAACCTTAGATTGTCCTCAACAATTGTTTAATCCTTTTAGTCATATCCAGTTGTAGACCTTTTCCCTTCTTAATGCCCCACGCATTTGGAAAATTTTATAAAGGATGAATATAGCACATGTAATCGATCCTATATCTGAAGTATATGGGACAGGATTCATGATGTCTCACATAAAGACTAAACCAGTCTTTTTCTATAATATTTCCATTTCAATTTGCAAAGTTCTCATAATACAGGTTATGAAAAGGGATGTCGTAATCATAATCGAATTTTAGAACGCAAATAATGGACCCATATATAGAATTTTCTTATGTTGAGCCATTCCAACATGAAATTCATATATATATATATATATATATATATATATATATATATATATATATATATATATATATATATATATATATCCTTGACTAAATACGATTAAAACCTCAATCTAAGCTTTTAGATTTGAGATGAAGTATAATTTCCTCTCCCTTAATTATAGCAAAACAACTTTTCCACCCTTGCAACTTCACGAATTGAAACTTTTGTTTTCTATAATTAACATTGCTAACTTGCAATACTTATTATAATTATCATGCTCCCACTAACATGATGATTATTAGCATAATACTTATGCTCCCACTAGCTTTGACACGTACTCAGAAATCACCTGAACTTCTAGAAAAACAATACTTTATTGACTTTCTTACCAAAGTTCAGATTTCTGATACTAGATTGCTTTGATAAAAGTTTATCAGTATCATACACCTTATCTTAGATAGTTCACATGTGTGTCTAAAAAAATTTAAGAACTATGAAAAGGGATGCTGTAATCGTAGTCTTGATTGTGTAGACCTTTGCTACTTCTCACAAGTCCATGTTAGTGTGCCGGTTAACCACACATGCTCCACTAACGACTTTTAGAATGCAAATATCACAATTGCTATCTAGCTAAAATCTACTTAGTGAAAGTGTTTCCTCACCATCATTTTCATGAATCGGAGAGAAACCTTATGACACGTAGATTTAATAGTGTATGTGTGCTTATCCATGTGAATTGTCAAAACCATAGTCACAAGACAAGGATAATGACAAATTCAAACTCATATTGACCGAACTCAATCTTAATTTCTTGGCATCTAGCAGCTCAAGGGCTTGCCATTGCTTCCAAGTTGTTGTGCAACCAATTGAGAACTCTCACAACTCATATGCAAAGCCAACTTTAATTAGAATGCGCACAAAATATGTCAACACGATAGGTTATAAACCTCAAGTCGTGTACTAGTGAAGAACTTCAGGTTTTATTCTTGATTAGTTCTTGAGACATTAAAGACCTTTAAGACTCCCACTGTCCTCTTGACATATAATTCTTTCTTGTCAGATATTCAAGAGATAGTGTGGATTATAATCAAGACAAACACTTCTAACAATTGGCCTTAGTTGGTCTTTGTTTTATCCAAAACATCACAACTTACCAATTTCAAATGTACAAGAGTAGAAAACTTTTACTCTTACATTTGACAAGTGTTTTAAACCTTCTTTAAGACATGTCACTTAAGTTAAAATCTTAGAGTATAACTCTAAGAATTGTTTTTGGAATGAAGTATGAATCATCTTCTTGATTTAACCACTTCAACAATTTATAACTCCTCTTCTTAACTATCAGAATCCACTTAGAGGATGAATTGTGATAAGGTGTCAAAATCATTAAGATGGTCTTAAAACATGATACTAAAGTACTCTCCCATCTTTTCAGATTTGAGAAACTTTTATCTTTCTGCCTAAGTTGATTCTTCTTATTCACTCTGTCATACATTGGAACCTTTTCCAATGTCTCAGAATTACACTTAAGCTTGTAAGTATAATCATATTTACTGAGCTATAGTAAATTATGACGAATAGTCTTATCGATCTTTTGTGGTGGAATTAACCAGTGCACAAGAATGTATACTCGATCCTTTACTCATTTACTTGACTCACACATCCATGTGAACAAGTAGTTAGTCTTAAATATTCCAATGATCGAATGTTCTCATCCATCATGCTATGCAACTTGCATGATTCCAAGTCTCGGTCCAATTGAAACCTTGGTTGACGAGAATCTTTCCTTATTTGGTAAATTTAGACATTACCACAAATGAAAGAATCAAATTCACTTTCCAATATTGGTATCAGTGGAATCTTATAAGCAACAATTTTCCACAAACGCCATTGTAAGGATATATAAAATAACTAAAATCAAAAGTTTTACCTTTTATTTTAAAACTTTGCGGAAAAACTTATCCTTACAATCCATATGAAAATTTGTTGTTATCTATTCCTAAGCAATATATATCACAACTCTTAAGTAACAGCCCAAAAATTCTGATCACCGAAACATGCAAGTGAAATCCATCTTTGCGATCAGAATCTGCATATACTTCTTTTAAGTTCCTACACTTTTCCTTTGATTCTTAACCACCAACATGTGACCCAGTCACATCATGTAATAAGAATCTCCAAGTAGGAACTTAATAGAGTTAGACAATGGACTTTACCTGAAGTAGAGTCAAACTTATTGACTTTAACATCCTTAGTTAAAATTTGCATCTTTGCAACTAATGCCCCTTCTTTTGGCAATGGACCCTTGATAATTAGACTATCTCAGACTTAGCCTCTCTCTTTTTACCATTTGGTCAATCAAGTTGACTATGGCCGATCCCTTTCCATTGGGAAGAGAGAGCTTTACAGGATATCCAATGTCACATTATCAATGTTCATTGAAAGTTAGGGAAGTTGATCTTCCAATCACATTTGATTTACCAGTGTTCCAAATCATTACTGATTTAGCAGCTCCAAGCAAATTATAACATCATCAAGGGTCTTGTCATAGTCTATTTCATAGGTGTCCCAAAGGAACTCACTATGTGACTTACAAAGTGATTGATCATCAACTTCCTCTAGACTTTGACACCCAACTCTCCTGGCTTGTCAATATGTGACTACATCTCCAAGATGTGATCCCACATAGACCTTTGCTTGCCAATAGGGCTTGAGTGACCTTAAACTTTTCAAGAACTTGTGGATTAGGGAGAATAAATGGAGGAGGTGAAAAAATTATGATTTCCATGGGATATCATCTTCACTTGGGAAAGCTTGTTTCAAGAGATTTAGGAAGATCATAAATGTCTAAACCAGACATCTTTTGGGAGATATTCAAGATAGTTGATTTAAAGTCCCTAATATAACACCCAATGTGAAATATTAAATCTAGGACCCAACACAATACTTTTATAACTTGGAAGAGGGATGTCGTAATCCAAGCTATAAAATATTTGAAGGTAGGTGAATGATGATTCACCAATTTCCACCAAGATAAACGAAATGTATTATTAGGTTTTAATTGGTTTTTGAAACTCCTAGATTCTTTTGAGATTCATTGAACTTTTCAATGGCATGTTTCAATCTCGAGTGTGCCCTTCAGGTTTTGTGATTGGGATGCCGAGGATCACGAAACAAGGTGTGAAGTAACCATGCAAATATACTTGGTACCCTTAATATTTACCGCTTAATCGATGTGTCGGTTAACCACACACGCTCCACCGATACTTTGATAAATATTAAGTTACCCTTTGCCTACCTTGTTAAGTCCAGGTTAGTGTGTCGGTTAACCACACACGCTCCACTAACCGACTTAAACAAAGTGCAAAGTGTAACTTCATGGATTAGCACCACATTCACATTTTCCTAAGTAACTAAGATTGGGTATTTATAAATAGTTTAGTTACTTAGTATTTATCAGTAATACTTCTAATCAAGGGATAATTATAGTCCTTGTCCTACCTGTTCAGCTAACGACCCTCCACCAGTCAAGGAAGTGGTGGGTGAGAGTGGACACCCATTAAACTGCCATTTTATAGGCAGTAACCTTATACCCCCCTTATAGACCGGCTTCGTGAATGAGGCCTACTAATGGTAAGACTGAGTTGCTCTTATACATACATACATATATATATATATATATATATATATATATATATATATATACATATATATATATACATACATATATATATATATATATATATATATATATATATTATTAACTTATAATATTATAAAGTATAAGGGTTGAATTTTAACTTTTAAAATTATAAGGTCTTAACTTGCAATTAAAGTATTCATAAGAGAAAACTTTTCAAATTTCAAAACTTGAGGGCAAGGTTTGAAACTATTCGAAACTAATTAATTCCATAACTTATGTGTTTAAAGTAGTTTTAATTAAACAACTCTTCTAGTTCCATAACTTGAGGACAAGTTATGGAAGACTTTAAGCTATTAAAGAATGTAACTCTTCTTCTTTGTAACTTATGGAACTAATTAAGGTTACACATTTTATTACTTAATGAAGTGACTCTTGAACCTCCATAACTTGAGGACAAGTTATGGAGTCATAAACCATTTAATGAGAACAAGACTCTTCATTTTGTAACCTTTGCCATCTTTTATGAGTTTTAAGAAACTTGAATGTGACCTTTCACGTAACTTGAGGACAAGTTACACAAACACATTTTAGAATCATCTCTTAGATTAAAATAGATTGAAAACACATAATCAATTAACCTATCTGTTAATCTAAGCAACTCATATGAACAAAGATAATTCACATCAATCTTTTTCATGTAATTAGCATAACTTTTAAACTAACACAACACATGAATCTATTGACAATTATCTTTGAAATTAGATTAGCATGAACATTAACACATCAAAAAACAAGTTTATAAGTCCAAAAACAGCTTAGGGCAATGTTCCTAGTCCATTTCTAGCCAAAAAACTCGAAAATATGTTGTCTGGGGCTCCTACTCGTGGAGTGTATCAACCTACTCGACGAGTAGGATGATTTTCTTCATGGACTCGGCGAGTTCATCAGTGGACTCGGCGAGTCCAGTGCCCAGAAAGCCAGAAAATCGATTTTTTCAGCATTTTTTAGCAATTTGCATCAAGTATAATTGAAAACAAGCCTAGGCTCTGATACCACTGTTGGGTTTTGAGCATTCTAACACTCCTAAGTGTACATGCAACCCTAAATACCTTGGATCTATGTTTTCTCTATTATACATGCAAATATGAACTTTCTAAGGTATTCATCCTAACTAGCATAAGAACATATATTCATATGATATCAAGTTAGAATTACATACCTCTTTGATGTAGAATGTCTTCATGAAGCTTGAGTGCCTAGTGACCCAAGTGTAACACCTCAAATGGTTCGTAAAACACCAAATACACTTGGAATAGATTTGAGAGAAATCAACATTTCATGAAAATCGGCTAGCCCTTTCACAAATAATCTAGTGCCGATTTTCTCAATATTAAGATGCTTACATAGTTAGTGACAGTTAGGGTAAACCCTAATTGTCATGGCTTTCCATTTCCTTGGATCCATGGGTTCAAATATACCATGGAGTATCTTATGGTTTTTAGCCCAACTTGACAATCCATGAAGCATTATCCCACTATACAAGTATGGATGATTTACACAACCAACCCATATATTTAATTAGCCTTCTTTTGATCAATTAATTAATCCTAGATTAATTCTTGATCAATACTAATTAAATAATATTATTAATATATTAGAACTTATAATATATTAACAAACCTTAAGTGTTATTTCTCTTATTATAGTCTATCCAAATGCATGATGCCATGCAACCCAAATGGACCATGTCGGGTCGGGTCAAGTCTTACCAATTATAGTTATGGACTTAGACATTAATCCAACAAAGGCTACGAGGTCTGAACAAATTAAATGATCAAAGCGAAGGCATGGTGTATCTTGGAACAGAGGAAGGGACGAATGGGCACCGTATGTAAAACCCCACTAATCTGCGTATTGTAATTGCAAGGGATGTGGTATTCGACGAGGGAAGGAGATGGGCCTGGAAGGAAGAACTTACGGGGGAGACTTTTACCACGCCTTACTGGACCAATGTTGTGGTCAACAAGACAGCCCAACCATAGCTGACCCAAGACCTTGAGTCAACAAATGATGTAACAGAGGAACCCTTGACGCCGTCAAATAACAATTACTATGGTGACCATATGACGGATAAATCACAAATTGGAGACTCGCCCTAGTCACATACACCTGGAATCAGCTCACTAGCAACTTCCTCGACTCAATCCTCAAGAAACCAAGAAGGAAATCGATCAGTGGCCTTGTACGATAAAACTCCAGCAAGGGGATTTCGATCCCTCAACGATGTCTATGAGCACACAAGAAGGTTGGATGAAGCAGAGATACAAAAATTGTATGAAGAAAACCAAGAGCTACTTTTGGTTGATGATGAACCCACCTCGTATGAAGAAGCATCAGCCGAAAAGAATTCGAAGGAAGCCATGTAAATAGAACTGAAATCAATTGAAAGAAATAACACCTGGACATTGACCAAATTGCCCCCAAATCATATGGCAATAGGGCTAAAATGGGTGTTCAATCTAAAGAGGGACGCAACCGGTAACGTGGTAAAACATAAGGTGCAACTGGTCGCTAAAGGTTACGTTCAAGAAAAGGGCATTAACTTCGAAGAAGTTTTCGCACCAGTGGCACGCTTGGAGACCATAAGACTGATTATGGCGCTAGCAATGAAAGAAAACTGGCTTGTGCATCACCTGGATGTCAAGTCAGCGTTCCTACATGGAGACCTAAAGGAAGAAGTATATGTATCTCAACCAATTGGATTCTTAGTCAAAGGGAAAGAGAACATGGTGTATCGCCTCCAAAAGGAATTGTACAGGTTACGACAGGCACCAAGAGCTTGGAACGTGAAGCTAGATCAATCACTCAAAAGGCTTGGATTCACCAGATGCCATCATGAACAAGCAGTCTATAAGGTAGATAAACCTAATCTATCGCTCATTTTTGGGGTATATATGGATGATCTTATAGTCACTGGCTCAAGTGAGAAGGTAATTCTGGAGTTCAAGAAAAGAATGAAACAAGTATTTCACATGAGTGATCTGGGATTGCTATCCTACTACGTGGGTATAAAAGTGACTCAGAGTAAAGAAGGAATAAAGCTCTCACAAAAGGGATATGCAGAAAAAATATTGAAGGTAGCAGGAATGGAAGATTACAACAGCTCACAATACCTAATGTAGCCCAAACTACAGTTGACCAAAGATGAAAAAGGAGAACCGGTAAATGCAACACTTTACCGGAGACTGGTCGAGAGCTTAAGGTACTTGGTTCACTCAAGACCTGACATAAGCTACAGTATTGGGGTAGTGAGCAGGTACATGCAAGATCCTAAGCAAAGCCAATATGCAACTATAAAACACATCCTCATATATGTGAAAGGGATAACTGAACATGGGCTGGTGTATCGCAAGGGCGTTGATGGCAAGCTCATTGGCTGTAGTGACAGCAGTTATAGCAATGATCGCAAGGATGGAAGAGGAACCACAGGAGTGGCCTACTATTACTGAGGGAATTTAATCACATGGACCTCATAGAAACAGAAAACTGTGGCCTTAAGTTCGTGTGAAGCAGAGTATATGGCTACAACTGCAGCTGCCTATCAAGTTCTTTGGCTAAAAAACTTGTTCAGTGACCTGGTTAGAAGGAAATCTCAAAAGGTGAAGTTGTTCATTGACAATCAATCCACTATAGCCCTCATAAAAAGCCCAGTCTTCCATGGGAGGAGTAAGCACATAGACACCAAGTACCACTTCATTTATATGTGTGTTGAAAGAGAACAGATCCAAGTAGAGCATGTGGGTGGAGATCAATAGAAGGCTGATATTCTAACCAAGGCAATGCCAAGGATAAAGTTTGTTGAGATGAGAGCCCTAATTGGTGCAGAAGACCTGCAGAAGAAAGGTCACCTTGAGGGGGAGAAATGTTGGTCAAAGGTTGACCTGGTAATTAGGAAAGAATAAAACATGTGGGCAGTCATGACAGTTAGAAAGTGAACTGACCCTAGTATTTCTCATTTTTTGTTAAGTCTAGTAGTATAAATAGAATAGCTTAGTGGTTACAATTCATCAGTCGAAATTTCTTGTACAGCACCTTAATCATTAGGTTGCTTTTCTCCTTTTAATAAATATTACAACATTCAACTGCCATTTCCAGTTTTACCCCTGTTAGTCATTTCTTGTTTATTGCTATATTGCTTGATCATTAACATAAATTACGAGAGTTCAATCAATCCACTCCAAGATCGCCTTTATTTTTAGGACGAGCAACAAAACCCCATGACACCCACGAAATCTTTTTGTTTTGTCGGTAATTCCACCCCAAAGAAAACTCCTAAAATTATCAAGGAAGAGAATAACTTTTAAGTTGGTCTAAATAACAAAGAGTAATATATAGGAAAGTTATTTAAAGATTGAATTCACAAGTGTAAGTCTTCCTTCAAAAAATAGGTTGGTAACCTTTCACTTAATCTGTTTCATTTTAAACTTGTCAACAATAAGTCTTGTTAGGCTTCAAGTTAGCCCCAATTGGAAGACCAACATATAAAATGGGAATGATGTGGGCTCACATTTAGAAATGCAAGCAAGACGAGTAACCTCTAAATCTTCCACACAAAGACCATAAACTTTACTTTTCTAAAGATTCACCTTCAATCCAAAAGCAAGAAATAAACACATAAGAACTCGGTTTAAATATACAACATTCAACTTGGACCACTCCCCCATGAATATCACGTTATCAGAAAAAATTAAGTGAGATAAAGTTGGACCACTATCAAGAAGTGAGACACCAAAAATTTGAAAATTCTCACAAGTTGTCTCCATGAGAATGTGAAGTCCTTCCATCGTGATAATGTATAAGAAAGATGAAAGTGGATCTCCTTGACTCTATCCAATTTTAAAGTCAAATTCATTGGTTGGAGAGTAATTGACCAAGATAAATGCCTTACCAGATGAAAAACAACCCCTTATCTATTTTCTCCATTTGGTTCCAAAATCTATTTGCAACATAACATAAGTCAAGAAAGTTCTAATTTAACGAATCAAATGCTTTATCGAAAACTACCATGTAAATTAATACTTTTTCTTTGGCTTTTTAAACCCACGACAAGCTCATTGACAACTAGAGGGCCATCAAGTATACTTCTCCCCTAACATAAGCTGACTGCTCTAAGTGACTAACCGAAAAATGTTATCGATTACCCATATAAACCGTATAGATAAGATCCTAGAGATCACCTCCCATATTCTGACAAAATGTATGTTTTCCCATTTTGATCCAGACCCTCTAACTACTTCCTTTTCCTATCCAAGTTTCACAACTTGAGAGACGCAAGTGCTACTTTTGTCCTAATGTATTCTTACAAATAATTATGTTTCATGTAAGTTTAGTCGCTTATTGTGTCTATATATATATATATATATATATATATATATATATATATATATATATATATATATATATATATATATATATATATACATACTTATAAAGCTAACATTTTTTCTTGAATCTCATGTATTTGAAACCCCCTTTTTTAACTAATGCAACTCAAAAGTTTTCTTAATTATGATTTTACAGTCAAAAGTTTTATAACTTATATAATGTTTAATTAGCATTTAGTGAAAAGTTTACTATAAAAAGGCCAATCTTTTCTGTCTTTTGTGTTATATAAAATCTTACATGTAAGAAGGATTTGAAGATATTGTGATTCAAAAGTTTTCATATAGTTGAAGCATTCACGATCCAAATGTGATGATTTGAAGAAATGGGTTATGTCGCATCGATGGTAATTGTAATATAATTTTTTCTTTCAACCAAAAAAAAATGAAGCTTTTCTGTTCTTTCTTTATATTCAGTTTCTTATCTAATCTTTATATGTGATTTGTGTGTATTACTCAATCTTGAATGTGACTCTCCAGACATCAATGTTTTGTTTGGAATATCTTTTTGCTTCTTTTTCATGAAAATAGTTTGATTGTAGGTTAGTAAAAGAATTGTCATCAAGTTTCTATGGTTGAATGGTGTTAAATGAAGAAAGAAGATTCATAAAATGGATATCTATTTTTTTGTTTGAGCAAAGTTGACGAATGTTAGTTTTTTCTTTTGAATTAAATGTATGTTTATGTAACATCTTTATTTATATATTCAACCATCCAATGCTTTTATTTATTTGATTGTAGTTTTTCAATTTTGATTATGTTTATTTTCTATTATTTTTTTGTTGGGTTATCCTACACAACATATTTAAAAGATAACATAATTTTGAACATTTGATATGTAATTATGATAGACTTACCATGATATGTTCTCATATGAAAGTAATTTATCTATATTACTACGACAAGAATTACATATGACATTTACGAAAATGTATATATTATATGTGATTTGGTTAACATGTATATGCACCTATGTATAACTTATAATTAAATATCTCTATGTTTAATAATTGAAGGGATTAAAATGATGCATCAAAACCAATTATGTGGAAGAATATAATAATAATAATAATAATAATAATAATAATAATAATAATAATAATAATAATAATAATAATAATAATAATAATAATAATAATAATAATAATAAATATACATTTCCAAGTACCGCGTTCATTTGAAACTCACACTACAACTCAATAGTTTTCTAATTTATATATATTTATTAATTACAACTCAAGAGTTTTAACTTATGATTATTAATTAGTAATCACTAATAACTTTTTATTTTCGTTTCTTTTATAAGGTTGTAAAGTTTTGCTCATTAAAAACATTAATATATTTGAAGATATTTGTGATTTAAATATGAAGAGTTAATATAAATGTTATAATAGATGTTTTAGTATTTTTTATGTTATAAAAAGTTATAGTGTTTATTTTTCATATTTTTTATTATTCGTTTTAGATATATCTTTTTAATATAAATGTTATAATAGATATTTTTCTATTTTTATGTTACTAAAAGTTGCAGTTCATATTTTTGTTTATACGTTTTGTTACCCGTTATATTATCATTCATTTGATATATAATTTACATAATTTTAAATAGTTTATAAAATTATCAAATAATTATATATATCAGAATGACTTAAAAATTAAACTATAATATTTAATAAAACTAATATGTTATGCATTTGAAATCCTCACACTCTTTCAAATTCAAAGTAATTAATCACACATAATCTCATTCCATGAAAATCACACACTCTATAAGTTCAACACGTCATGCATTTCAAACCCCACATCCTTTCACCTTCATTATATATGTAGTTAATTATATTAGTATATTTTTCTTACAAAAAGTTGTCATTTGGTTGAAGATATTATGATTCAAAAGTTTTCAGATAGTTGAGGCATTCACGATCAAAATATGATGATTTGAAGTAATGGGTTGTGTCACATCGATGGTAATTGTAATATGACTTTTTTTCTTTCAACCAAAACAATTGAAGCTTTTCTATTCTTTCTTTACATTCAATTTCTCATTTGACCTTTATATGTGATTTGTATGTATTAATCAATCATGAATCTGACTCTCCAAACATCAATGTTTTGCTTGTAATATCTTTCTCATTACTCTTTTTCAAGAAAAACATTTTGATTACAGGTTAGTGAAGAACTGTCAACAAGTTTCTATGGTTGAATGGTGTTCAATAAAGAAAGAAGATTCAGAAAACGCATATAGGTTTTTTTTTTGTTTGAGCAAAGTAGACGAATGTTAGTTTTTTTTAATTTAAAGTATATTTATGTAATATTTTTATTTATATATTCAACCACCCAATGTTCTTATTTATTTGATTATAGTTTTTTTATTTTAATTATGTTTATTTTCTATTATTTTTTTGTTGAGTTATCCTACACAACATATTTACAAGACAATATTTAAAAGATAACATAATTTTTAACATTTGATATGTAATTATGATGACTTATCATGATATGTTCTTCATATGAATGTAATTTATCCATATTACTATGACAAGAATTACATATGACATTTATGAAAATATATATTATATGTGATTTGTTTAACATATATATGCACCTATGTATGTTATAAATTTATAATTAAATATCTTTATGTTTAGTAATTGAAGGGATTAAAATGATGCATGAAAACCAATTATTTAGACGAATATAATAATAATAATAATAATAATAATAATAATAATAATAATAATAATAAATATACATTTCCAAGTACTGTATTCATTTGAAACTTACACTACAGCTCAAAAGTTTTCTAATTTATGTATATTTATTAGTTACAACTCAATAGTTTTTAAGTCATGATTATTAATTAGTAATCATTAATAACTTTTTATTTTCCGTTTTTTTATAAGGTTGTAAAGGTTTGCTTATTAAAAACATTAATGTATTCGAAGAGATTTGTGATTTAAATATAAAATGTTAATATAAATGTAATAATAAATGTTTTAGTGTTTTTATGTTATTAAAACTTGTATTATTTATTTTTCATATTTTTTATTATTTCGTTGTATATATATCTTTTTAATACAAATTTTATAATAGATGTTTTTGTATTTTTATGTTACTAAAAGTTGTAGTTCATATTTTTTTTTCTTACATTTTGTTACCCGTTACATATAGATTATCATACGTTTGACATATAATTTACACAATTTTAACTGATTTATAAAACTATCAAATAATTGTATATATCACAATGACTTCAAAATTAAAACTATAATTATCATATTATACTATATTATAAATGAAACATTTTTTTTTCTTTCGCCACATTCATTTGAAACTCCCAACTTTTCATATTTCCATACAATTTACTTAATTTATTAACTTAAAATATGCTTTTAATTGTAAACATTATCATAAATGGATGAATTTGTGACTCATCAATGTGATATAGTTAATTTGTTAACTCCAATATATAGTTAAATAAATAACCTACATTAATATATCAAATAAGCTTAAAAACTTAGTGTTAAATTTAAAACCTAATGTAAAATATCAAATAATGTTTAAAAAAAATTCAATATATATTTCTAAACATAGTTAAAAGGAAAACATTAAATATAATAATAATAAAAGAACCTAAATTGATGAATCGAATAAACTAAAAGGTGTCTGAAACTATAATCTAACAATATATTTTTAACCTGCGCCGTACAACGCGTGGGAATTCATCTAGTGTGTGTGTGTGTGTGTGTGTGTATATATATATATATATATATATATATATATATATATATATATATATAGGTTCATACGAAAACACAAATAATTTGGGAAAATGAAAACAACTATTAACAACACGACACATGTAATTTTGCAATAAAAATAGTTGTTATATTAAATCATATTAAAATTCTACACTGAATGTTATTTTAGTAACAATGTTTTCGATCTCTTTTAGGAAATGTTGCAGTTACTCAGTTAATAAACTAATTCGATTGTCTTTTTAGAAATCTGAGAACTCCGACTAGCTCAGCCTTCATCTCTACCCACCACCATCCCCAACCATAACCGTCATCGTCAACCACTTTCACCACCGTCCACTAGCACCCTCATGATATCTTCCATTAACCCTTTGTACACTTTAGCGATTTAGGGCTACGAAGGGTAAAGGATTGAAGAAATTTGGGACGGAGATAAATAAATTATCC